>NC_040904.2:180228207-180535343 GCF_004126475.2 Phyllostomus discolor
ATCTTTTTTTTAGCTCTCCTGCAGACATGCCCCAATTTATTCCAATTTGATGAATACCTGTCATGTCTCCATTATAACTCCAAACACTGCAAGGGCTGTAACAGTGATTTTATTGGCTTTTCATCTTGTGTGTATGTCCTTAGAAGTTATATAAGTTACCCACTCCTCCCTTATCTTATAAATAACAAAAGAGACCCAGGCAGCATCGATAGGGAACACCAGACTGTACTTCAAGTACAGGCATCAGTGCCATGGAAGGCGGGGGGCATCATCTTCAATGACATTCCTACGTCTCATCCTTGGGTAGTATTCTTAGGCTTGTCACATCTTCAAAGGATAGAGTCTGACTTAGGTCTTCACATGGGTTCTCTTTTGCTTTTTTCCTTAGGATGTGGTGGCCTCCTTGGAGCAGCAGTTCAGCCCGATGATGCAGGCTGAATTCTCAGTGTTGGTTGATGTGCTGTACAGTCCAGAGCTCCTGTTCCCTGAGGGGAGTGATGCAAGGATCCGGTGTGGCGCTTTCATGTCCAAGTAAGTGACCTGCAGTCTGTGATTCCGCTAGTGATACCAAACTGAGCTGGCCTCTAAGGTTTCTGCATTTTACTCTGCCGGCACGTGACAGTCCCCAGAGTGTGTCAAAGGTCTAAAATCCATGTTAAAATATCTTCCCAAAAGAATTAATTTGATTTGATTGAAAGTCATCGTATTTCACTAAAATTTACTGAAAGTGAAATGTGTCATTATTGGGTGCAAAATATCACATCAAATAATGTTTTGGTTCTGATGCCTTTCTATACCTATACGGTGTGACCTTTGAAAGGATTCCTATTTAAAGTCACCAATTTTCATTAACATAGAAAGCAAATGGCGCTGACATTTATTGAGGCCTTGGTATTGCCCTATGTGTGTTTACCTATTTTATCTAATCTGCACGAACACTCTGAGAGACGGAGAGGTCAGCCTCATTTGAGAGATGAGAAAGCCAAGACTCATATGTGCTTCAGGTAAAGAGCTGTTCAGTGTCAGACTCAGGTCTCTGCCATGTTGTCCTTTGCAGCATCACTTATTTCTTACAGCATTTTCGTGGTATTGTCAGATCTGTTATAGCTAATATGTTTATTCTAGACTATTTCACTTTAATGCTAAGTGAGAAATTTCAAGGAAGATCTGCAAATATAAGCAGTTGTGAGGAAAAGTAGAACTAGCCTCAGAAAGAAGAGACACGTCTTATCATGGAGGACACTTCATTGAGTGATTTGCTAGTGATCCCGTGTAGGCTCAGGATGGCTAGTCAGAGGTACTTGGCCTTCTTGGGGAGAGTATCTGGGTGGAGAGTTGGTTGAGGCTGCCGACCTCCTTGCCTGTCACCCATCACAGCTAGTTCCTGGGTGGTGGAGGATATAAGGATGTTGCTGAAAGAGGTCTCAAACCTCTTCTACTGACTGTGGTGTACCAAGGCAGAAAGTGAAGGACTAGGGAACACAAGAAGTGTGTTCCTTTCTTTTACCAGTGAAAGCTGGGATTTGGGGAGAGAAAACAAGATATGGGATGAGAAGAACGGCCTATGGGATTATGCTGAAGAATAGGTGGAGTCCTACATTATGGACGGAATCATGGATTGTTGGCTTCAGACCCACAGTAATTTAAGGGACTAAAAAGAATGTGTCTAGACACTTGCCAGCTTTGGTTGATGTGTTATACCCTCCAGAACTGTTCTAATTCGTAGAAGAAGACTTAACCAGTCTTCTAATAAGAATTTTTAAATTCTTACTGGGAGGTCCAGAGTATATGCCAAACTGATGACTTTGGAGGCCATTAGAAAGAAAATTAAGTAGAGGTGTTGCCTAGTGATTTAGTATAAAAATAGGGTCCTTGAAAAATGCCTTTACCTCCTATGAATATATATTAATTTTTAGAATATGGATTAAAAAGTAGGTAATAGACCTGAGAATTTTAACTCGAGGAAATAAATATGATGCTACTAAGAGTATGGAACAGGGGCTGGCAAACTCTGGCCTGTAGGCCAAACTGGTAATCTTGATCATTTCTGCAAATAAACTTTCATTGAAATACAACCACACACATTAATTTATATGTCATCCGTGGCTGATTTCATACTACTACTGTAGAGCTGACTAGTTGCCTCATCTGTACGGCCCAAAAAGCCTAAAATATTTACTATTTGGCCCTTTAGAAAAAAAGTTTGCTGACTCAGTGTCAAGAATTAAGCTGCCAATACAGTAGCTATACATGACTATTTTAATTAAAACTTAAGATTAATTAAAATGAAAATAAACAATTTACTTCCTGAGTCACATTTGCTACATTTTAAGTGCTCAATAGCCAGATGTGGTTAGTGGCTAACAAATTTGATAGCACAGATACAGAACATTTCAGTTATTACAGAGAAAGTTCTATTGGACAACACCATTCTAGAATGTAAAGATACAGGTCCTGAGAAGATGGTATAAAATAACTCTGAATATCAAGAAATACTGACCTGTGCTCAAGGTGAGGCAAATCTGTTGTAGCTTCAGAAAAAAGGCATCTCATCTACTTTAATGGTTAGAGAAGAGATTTTTATCCTATTACGGTTGTGTTATGGCCAGAGGCCCAGGAATGTTTGTTTTCTGCTCTAGTGCTTATCCTACTCCTTCCTCACCTCCGTGAAGAACCAGAGGTTTCATCTGCAAAGATATCTATTGAAATTAGACCCCCATTTTATTAATAGCTACGCAAGGGGCCTGCATTACTATGCAGTGCTGTCTGGTGGAGCTTAGAGAATATAGTTGAGGTCTAGACTTGGGTGCGGCTTCCAACCTTCTGAGATGAATTTAATTCTTAGAACTTGTTGACTCAGCTGGGTCTGCTGGAAAGTGTGAGGGGTACATCTGGGGACAGAACCTGAATTTCCATGTCTACTTAGTTACCTAGAATGAGAGAGGAGAGAATGAAGAGAGAAGAATGTAGGTCAATGTAGGTGTTAACCATTAAGGGGTCTGGTTAGGATCCATTCAAATAAGCACTTGCTCTTCCCTTATGAGGAGAATCTCAGTGTTTTCAAATAATAACTTAGGGAGGAGAGACAACCATTAATTTAGAAAATGAATGAGGAAAGAACATAAAATAGAGTGCATCTCATATAGTAAAGGTAACTTTTGTGTTAGTTTTACAAACACACACACACATTTATATGGTGGGTTGTTTTGTGAAACTTGTTTTTTCCTTAGATCATAGAAAAAATGTTTAAAAGCCATTGATCTAACGCAGTGAAATATTATGTGATAAATGAACACTTTATAGAAATCCCTAGCAAGTCATTCATATATAGATATAGATATATAGATATGTTCAAATGTTTAGTGAATTAGATATTTTATCTAAAGACAAGGTAGAGAGGAAAAGAAATAAAAAAAATTTACAATGCCTACTAAAACTGTTTTCATGGATTCAAAGACTATTATGTGAAAGAAAGGACCCAATAGCAGAAGTTTTAGAGAGATGGGTTTTTTTCCTTGCAAGAACTTCAGAGCAGTTAATCTGCCAGCTGGACCTGACAACATGGACATATGCACCTTGCCCAGATGTAACAAGTCTGAAAGGAAATCACTGTTTCTTCACCCCTTCAGCATGACAGAGATGCCATTTAAACGTATCACTGCCCAGCTACTAAACCAGTCTATAAATGTTAGGAGTCTACCGTCTCCCCTTTCTCCTCTTTTACCACTGCCCATGTGCCATGACTTGCCAAGTCTTGGCTATTTTATTTTATTATTTTTTTTATTAAAATACAGTTGACTTATAATACCATGTTAGTTTTAGGTGTCCAACATAGTGATTCAACATTTGTGCACTTTACCAAGTGGTTACCATGACAAGCCTAGTCACCATCTCTCCTGTGCGAAGTTTCTGTGCCATTGCTGACTGTGGTCCTGGGCCGCACGCTCCATCCCGGTGCCTTCTGAACACAACCGGAAGTTTGCACCTCTCAGACCTCTTACCTGTCGCACCCTTCCCCCTGCTGCCCTCCCATCAGGCATTCATCAGTTTGTTCTTTGTGTCTGTGAGTCTGTTTTGTCTTGTTTGTTCATTTGTTTTGATCTTTAGATTCCACACGTGAGTGAAATCAATCATATGTTACTTATTTTTTTCTATCTGACTCACTTCATCTAGCATAATACCCTCTAGGTTCATCCATGTCATTGCAGATGGCAAGATTTCATTCTTTTTTATGACTGAGTAATATCCTATATATTCATATATAAATATATATAAATGGATACAATGAAATATATATATTGTATGTATATTCCACATCTTTACCCATTCATCTATCAATGCGTACCTGGCTTGCTGCAGTATCTTGGCTATTGTATATAATACTGCAATGAACATTTAGGGTGCATGTCTCTTTTCAAATTAGTGTTCATTTCCTTCAGATAAATGCCCCAAAGTGGAATTGCTGGGTCATAAGGTAGTTCTATTTTTAATTTTTTGAGGTAACTCCATACTATTTTCCATAATGGCTGCATTGATTTACGATCCCGCCAACAGTGCATGAGCATTCCTTTTTGTCCACATCCTCAGCAACACTTGTTAACTGTCTTTTGGATGACAGCCATTCTGAGAGATGTGAGGTGGTCTCTTATAGTGGTTTTGATATGCATTCCCCTAATGATTTGTGGTGTTAAGCGTCTTTGCATGTGTCTTTTGGCCATCTGTATGTCTTTTTGGAGAAATGTCTATTCAGGTCTGCTTCCCATGTTTTAATGTTTCTTTTTAAATGCTGTGTTATATGAATTCTATATATTTTGGATATTAACCCATTGAGTAGTTGCCTTTTTGTTTTGTCGATGCTTTCCTTTGCTGTGCAGACATGGCATTTCATTTCTGTTTGCTTCTTGTGTCCTTACCCGATCACACGCACGCTTTATCTCTTGCTTTATTCTCATTCTTCCACATCATCTTTCCCACTGTCGCTGGTTTATTTTTTCACATGTAGGCAGGGTCATTCAGGTCTTTTAAAACAGTGGTTCCCTGTTTTTTATAGAGTCCATTCCAGACTCTTTAGCATACTGTCCCCGATTGCTTCTTTTCAGACCACATCGCTTCCACTCGCCTCTTCCACGACATTAAGTGGTCAGCTGCCCGTTCGAGCACTATCATTTCCTGAACTCGAGGGTCAGTTTTCTGCCTCTGCCCTTCGTTCATACTGTTCCCATTGCAGGGATGCCTTCTGTCTCTTCCTTTTCCTGCCAGGTGAAATCTTCATCGTTAAATGTCTCCTCTTCACTGAAGTCTTCTCTGTCAGCCCCGGGCAACGCCCCCAGCAGAATGTAATAGCTTCTTTGCCTAGTTTGTGGTGTCACCAGTACCTCTGCTGTAGCACTTATCATGTGACCCAAGAGGTGCCTGTGTGCCACCCAGTGTTGCCAGGACTGCCTTCACAGAGAGATCAGCGAACTGTGTCACGTCACCAGAGTGGTGCTTCAGAATCTTGGCCCTGAAGTCACAGGGATCTGGGACTGTTTCCAGATGCCACCACTCAGTAACTGTATAACCAGAGGCAAGTTGCTTTGTTTCTCTGGACCTCAGTTTTCTCATTAGTGGAATTGGTCTGGTAGTGTAACCTGCAGCATCGGCTTGTTGGAAGGATGAATTAAGAGAATCCATGAGAAGTCTTTATGTATCACTCTGGCACCTGAGAAGCCACTCACTAGCCATTATTAGTGAAATTTCACTTTCCCCACAGTACTCCTGTTATGTCACCGAAATCTGGTAGTTCCATTATATTCTATATCAATTTGCTTTTGTGAGGAAGACATACCTCACAGGGTCATTTTACAAATCAGATTTTTAAGAGCTGTTTATGCGAAGCTAAACTATAAATTCTGATGATGAACATTTTACCTACTTTGAGTTATTGGGGATGCTGTGTAACTGTCTTCCTCAAACTTTTCTCCTGACAAGACACTGGTGCAAAGGTTACCAATATAAAATTATTTAATTCGAGTTTTTGTTCAAATGATAGCAAAAACAGTAAATGGATAGATGTTTTAATGTGCCTTTTTTGTTGCTTTTGTTTTTGTTTTGCTTCTAATCACAAGAACTGCTTGTTACTATCCAGCTAGGGCAGTGAAAAACAGCCCATTATTATTCATGGAAACGGGAGAGCAGCCCATTGTGCTAAGGTTGCAGTGTTGTGTACTGCTGCTTCTGCTACAAAACTAATGTGATACAGAACATAGAAAATAATGTAGCATAACATAATGTAATGAAATGTAATATACTGCAAATATATTTCTCTACTAGTAAAGTTGTTTTAGTTCATGTGATGGCATTAAAGATCATCAGTGTTTCATTGTTTTTCAGAGTATTGTGTCCCACTAAATATATGATACCTGAATAAATTTAAAAGCACTGAGGTATTCTGCCTGTAATACAAAGGATGCTTTATAATACAAACTCTATAGCTTAAGGGTAATTAAAACTTTTTGAAAGCAGGCATCTATCTTGTTTACTTCATATTCTCAAATAGCAGTGTGATTTATTTCCCTCTAGCCTATGATGGTAGTATATAGCTTGAAGAAAAATCACTGTTGTATTTAAGGTTTAATGTTTTGCTTTAAGGTTGATTAATCATACAAAGAAACTAATGGAGAAAGAAGAAAAACTGTGCATTAAAATTCTTCAGACTTTACGAGAAATGCTAGAGAAGAAAGACAGCTTTGTGGAAGAGGTATTTTTTAAAAATTTTTAGTATTTGAAAGTAAAGTAGAATTTCTAGAATACCGTAACTGATGAATTAAAAAGGGTTATTATATAATTACTTGGTTTACACATTAATGGCATATGTACTTAGATGAATTAGTTAATTTGAGTTTTTATGGTATTTTTCATGTCTGCTTTCAGTGAAAGGTTAAAGGATTCAATGAAGGTTAAAGGGTCAGGTGTTTAGTTTATTTGTTTTTATTATATTTTATCTTGAATATGTATATTTTTCTCATATAGCTTCCATGAACCAAACAACCTTTTTTAACAGTGAACAGCTGAGATGCATTATTAAGATTGTGTATAAAGTTCTGCTGTGTACTGAAATGTTCTATGCATTTTGGCATGTTTATTTTTATTGTAAATATATGTTCATGTCATGTTCTATAATATTTTGCCAATTATTATAAAATAATACTTTTTAAAAATAAATGGGATAGTAAGTTTCTATTCTTAACTGTATTAATTTAAATATTGCACAAATGACTTTCAGGAAACATCAGCTTAAAGATAATAATTGTCAGTGTGTTATTAAAAATGACAGATCAGGTACTTATTAAGAGATAGCTAGCAATGTGTTTTATACCCAAGGTTATACACTTAAATATAAAATATAAATCTAGTGTAGGGTTTTTTTTAAGCTAGCTACTTTCACTTTTATGTTTGGTTTTAAATAAAATTTGCTCCATGCTCCTTAATAACATTTGATCAGTTTCTGTAATACTAATTTTTGATGTGTTACAATTGGAAGGATTTTATTTATTAATTTATGTATATGCTGTCAAATTCCAATAAGATTGTAGTTGTAGGTTTTTATTTTTAAAAAACAAATGTCTCTTGTAGGAAAGAGCTCTGATAGAATCTTGAATATTAATAGAGGGGGTATAGCTTCAAAATACTCTGAGTCACATGCTTGATTCAGTAGTCAAATTTACTTTTGCTTTATACTAGTTCTCTTTAGCATTTAAATTATGTTTGGAAAACAATCAAAAGAAAGACAGTCATTGCAATTTCAGCAAATGTTTCTGTGACATAGGACTCAGGAAAAAGCTTGTAAGTTTGCGTATGTGGTATGTTTTTAAAAAATGACAGTTCCTTGGGACGTTTTGTTGTCTTTCTCTGATTCCTCTAAGTATTGCTGTAGGTAGTTTATTTCTGACTTTAGTGCTAGATCCTAAAATAGAAAAATGGGGCCAATATAATTTTGACAGAAATGTTAGATTTACAATAACAGTTAACTTGTGCTTAACAGGAGAGAAATGATTTACCTTTCAATATTATGTAACAAATTATTATTGAATTACTCTAAAGAAAAACAGGAAAGTTATCGAGTAAGATTTTACTTTGACTAGGCAAAAGGATTTTAGCATGTTTCCTATACCACCCTAAAATAAATTATATTGGCATCAGTTTCTCCCTCCCACCCCTCCCCCCATGATAGTTTAGGCTCTCATTATCTCTGGTCCAGAAAACTCCAGGAGTCTAGTTCCCTAACACCTTCCTGATGGGAGGCAGGGCTGCTGTTCTCATAACTCCAAGGGGTGCCATTTGCATATGCTAAAATGTGAATGTCACCACCGGGACAGAATCTTTAGGGAAAAGTGAAGATGAGAAAGGCTAGTTGGGGTGATTCCCTCAGTCATCTAACACATATATTGTGAGCAACTAACAGTTATAACTAACTAACTGTTAATTGTTGGTTATCATGCCTGGGCACCTGGGATACAGCCATGGATAACACAGCTTGCTAAGGGCCACCATGGGGTACAATTTTCATGCCAGTCACCTCTTTTGTTTTAAAGATTTTATTTATTTTTTAGAGAGAAAGGAAGGGGGGTGAGAGAGAGAGAGAGACATCGAGACATCAATGTGTGAGACAAACATCCATCAATCAGTTGCTGGTTGCCTCTTGCATACCCTCAACTGGACACTTGGCCCGCAACCCAGACATGTGCCCCAGCGGGTAACAGAACCAGAGATCTTTCAGTTTGCAGGCCAGCACTCAGCCCACTGAGCCACTCCAGGCAGGGCCCAGTGGGCTCCTCCAGCAGTCTGCAGAGATCTTGAGAGCATTTCAGATGCCTTCAGGGACTCTGCACTGTCTTGGTGTTCCAGGCCCTCCCTTAGATCCCCTATGCTTTCTGTCCCTACCCTTCCTCATCCATTAGTGTCCGGAAATCTGTTGCTCAGTGTGCCTGAGAAGTCCCTCAGGCTGTTCCTGCACCGGACCTTGCTGCATCTAGAATCATGGGTTGCTAAAATCCAAACAAGCCTTATACCCCCAGTGTTATCTTTGTGGAGTAGCTAATGGATAGTGCTTACCAAGTGTTCCAGCCAGCGGTGATTACTATCTTGTTAGAATTACCGAAAGACTTTGTGTCTCTCTTTTATGACCCTTTGGGCTCTTTCAGAGTATTTAGTCCAATCTTCTTGTTTTATAAATGATGTCATTCAGACCCAGAGAAGTTATGTGATTTCCCCAAAGTCACATAGCAAGTGCCAGAATGGGGTTTAAATTGGAACTCCTTCTTCAATGCCTAATCTTATTTATTAGATCATAGCCAACTTTTAAAAATATTGTATTCCTATTAATAAAGATTAATATATCTTGTACAGCATGTTTTTGGCTCCAACTTTTAAGTCATAGGCAGACAGAATATAAGATAGATTATAATGTCCAAAATGGATACAGGCTTAGAAAACATCCAAGAAAACATTAAATAATATGGAAATGTAGTCATTTAACTAAGAAAAGAAGAACCTGATAGAGACTTATAAGTATTATTCCTTAGTTTCCATGTCTACTAAAGACAGAATAAGAAAAAAATATATTGCTGAAATAATTTTAGATTTTGGATAGCTTTTTAATTCTGAGTTTGAATTAGAATTGGAATGAGAAGCACTTCTAACAGTGGAAGTAGAAGACTTTTCTTTTCCCAGGAAATTTTAAAGGAATGCATATTAGGTCTAGAGTGACTGGGATACCTACACTGGGAGAGAGTCAGGGCTGGGTTATCTCTACATGTCGTCACTGAGCCCTGCTTAGACAGCTGGTGCTCAGTCACCCATGACAGTGGAGGGCAGCCATCGAACGACTCACCAGTCTGGGTGACGGGCTCCTGGGTAACTGATTCTGAAACTGGCCAAAGCTATTATCTTACAGCCCCTGTGCTCTCAGAAGAAACCCTGGTTACCAGTAGTGGGATGATAGTTGGCTGTGCTTTCAGGATTGTATTAGTTTCCTACTTCTCAAAACATCCATGGTTTAAAATCACATAGATTAATTATTTATAGTTTTAGAGGTCAAAAAGTTAAAATCAAGGTGTTGGCAGGGGTGCGTTCCTTCTGGAGACTTTAGAGGAGAATTCATTTCTTTGCCTTTTCTAGCTTCTAGAAGCTGCCTGCATTCCCTGCTTTGTGACTCCATCTACCATGTGCAAAGCCAGCAGAGAGTAGCCCCACCCACCCCACACTGTCACTTCTCTTTCTCTTACTCTGACCCTCTTACGTCCCTCTTACAAGGACACGGTGATTATGTTGGACCCACCAGGATAATCCAACATAATCTCCCCATTTCAAGATCCTTAACTTAATCACCCATAAAGTCCCTTTGCCATGTAAGGTGACACATTACAGGTTCTGGTGGTTAGGGCATAGATGTCTTTCAGAAGGCTATTATCCAATCTATCACTATGATCCTTTTCCTGACAGTGAGAAGCGACACATAGAATAGAGAGAGTTTACCTGTGGCTGATTAAAATTACTCTGTAGGACAGTAGGGCAGTTTAAGTGTGAATGAATATTTTAAAATGCTTTAAATTTATATCACTTAGCTGTTTTCAAATTGTTTTAAAATGTTTTGCTACCTTTCAACAGCAATTCCAGGAAGCACGTAGGGTAGGCAGTGCTGCCTCCACATTTGCAGTGGGGGGAGACTCAGAGGAGCGCACTGCATTTCTTCACACAGGTGACCCAGCACCTGGCTGTCTAACGCCTGATCAGCTGGATTTCTGCTGCTTGTGTACTGGAGCATTCCCAAAAGATCTCTGATCTCTGAGAGTTAAATCTAAGCAAAAAAACTCATACCAGGGTTTTTCACATTAGCTATCCTAATATTACATTTAAGAATTCGTTTATTTAAGTTTAAAATGTCACCCGAGAAGAAAACCTCTATTTTCATTTTTGTTTCTTTGTTCTCCAGTACCAGAAGTAGTGTGTGTGGCTGCAACACATTTGAAAGTAGAGCAGTGAAGCGTGACTCCACTTCGTGGTGCAGCCAGGTGCCCTTGAGGGCAGTGCCTGCCTCTGACATTTCAGTTTCCTGGTCTCACTAGCTCCTCTGTAACAGATGTTGAGGAAAGCCAACATTTAACTACATTTTATCTGACAGTCAATTATCTTACAAACATTTACAATTTATAATACTTTTGATCACATTTCCTAAATTAATTTTACTTAATATTCTTTCTCGTTTCACGTTCCTAAGTTTGTTCCAAAGGTCGGGAGAGGCATTATCTTGAAGATTCTCAGCAGTGTACTAATACGATCGAAGGAAAATGTAATTTTCTGTTACATGTACTTATACGTGAGGTCATCTAGTAATCACGTAGGTACTATATGTTATAGTATTTATTTATATTGAAGGATGAAACATGAAAATTATCCATAGTCTTTAAGGGGGAAAGCTACTTGAGTTTTATAAAAATTCCATGCAAGTATTCTTTGTTTAGTCAATTCTGATAGAAAAGCAAAAAATTACAAAGAACGTAACTCTTAACAAACTCGAGAGCTCAGCATTCCTTTGGGATTGGCCATATTTGAAAGGCTTTTTAAAGCTAACAACAGCAGGCATATTTATTTGCATCTAAAAATGTGTATATTGGGGAATTTGAGGAGGGAAAAAGAAGAGAAGGAATGTTTTAAAATGGTTTTAGGTCAGTGTGGTTGCTAACATTCTCAGTCCTTAAAGCCATTTTGTTCTCCTCCTGTATCCCTGACTGCTCTCCCACAAGAAAGGAAGCACCTGTTGAAAAGAGTGGCTTCGTGAGGCACCATGCCTTTGTTTTGTGGATTTAAACATACTCTATGTCCAGATATGATGGTCTGCAGGTGGGACTAGAAATAAAAAGAGCTATATGGATTGAATAGGGCTGGGCTGATGGGCGGGGGGTGGAGGGGGGGTTATTGCAGGACTGTATCCAGAGGCTTGGTGTGGTTTTAAGGATTTGGGGGGGCAGTCAATTTTCTTTATATTACACTCTTTACTACATATTTTCATTAAGAACATTTCATTTCTAGAACATTACAAATTTCTCTCATAAAAATAGAGAAACATATATAAATTCTAAATAGTAAAGGTTACAGACCACTGATCCTAAATATGTCAAATTTGTAGTGTCTTTACTTTAGAATCGGAAAAGATAATGAGTACTGGCAATAGTCACCGAGAGCCTGTAGAACTGAACATTTAAAGTCACTTTCCTTACATTGTAGTAAAAGAAGCTGACCTATTTCAAATGCCAATCATAATTTTCCCTGTGAATATATTTCTATCTACTCTTAAATTACACTGGCATACCTATAATTTACAAAACAACAAAGATGTTTAGTCAAGTTCAATATTCTTAAAGTGTTAGGTTTAAACTGTCATATATTCTTGGAATACTATTGCAGAGAAAGCCTGAAAAAATTTCTATAGTAGCTATGGTGAGGTTTTAAGCACTGGTTGTTATAAAGTAATAATAGCTAGCATTTATTGGGAGCTTACTCTATCTCAGATACCATTCCTGATCCTTTTTATGTATTATTTAATTGCCAACCATGTGTTATAGGAAGTACTATTATCTCATTTTACTGTGAGGACACTGAAGTATGGAGTTTAAGGCCACACATCTAGTAGGTGGAAGAGAGCTTGTATTCCAACCCAAACATTTTGTCTCCTGAGCTCACCTCTTAACTAATAGGTTACAGCCAATTGGTATATATGACTCCTATTTTCTCATATAGTCAACTAAATAAAAAGAAAAATTCTTTAATTTTATTCTTGACAAAATTGGCACATGTGTACTGGAAAGCATAAACCATTTATTCTGTGAACTGCTTAGGAAAAACTTGAAGATTGCAGACCCAGCTGACTGAGGACACTATGATGCAATAGTTGCAGGGGATTTTTAAGATTTATGTTGATAAACCTACAGATCAATATCAGAGCTCCCAAATCCTATCCTGTGATCATGGCCTATGTTGTTAGTAGCCTGAATATCAATATACAAGCTCTAAACAATACTGTGTAAGATGAGCGTGGGAGTCAGCCCCTTGTGGAAATGTGGCATTCGACAAACAGCACAGCTTCTAATTGAGAGCTGTGATCTTTACCAAAGCCCAGGTGGGGGAGATGGTATTTACACACCGAGCAATGATGGCAGGCAGTGGCTTCTTGGTTTGAAAATTGGTATCTGGAGGGAGGAGGAATAAAGATCTTTAAGAAATGATGCCCTGAGTTATTTTAAAGATACATTCCATCTTTTTAAAAAAGAACTGTAGACTTTACTGTCAGCTGAATTAACAAGAATTTATTCTTTTCTTCAGTAGGAAAAAAGTTATTGTAATTAATCTTTTATTTCTGATTTTGAGGAGCAGCAAAAAGAGTAAGTCAGAATTATACCAAGAAACTTGACTCCTACATGAAATATACAGACCCGTCAGTCTCAGCAGGAATTGCATTGTTGTGAATTTGTAAATTGTATCAAACTCCTCGTACTGTAAGATCTTGCAGAATCATTCACCCTCTACACATACTCTCATTTCACTTTCTGGGAGACAAACAAATTTAAGTAGAGTTTCTACACAGGGTGCACTGTAGCTTAAGAATTTGATAATAACTGTTTTGCTAAGGGAAAATACATTTCCGTTTTAGCATCAGTTACATTTTGTAAAATTCCTTATTAAATATATTTTAGAAGTGACTACAGTTTTCTGTAATGTTCTAATGTTTGAAACTGGATACAATAAGGATGCTGCAGTAATTTGTTACTGTAGTATGCTGTATCATCCTAATCATCCAATATTGTAAATGTAATGTGTGTATGTTTAACAAGATGAATAGTGAGAAGTATGAAAATATGTTGATGTCTCCTTACAATAAGAGATCTGTTTTAGAAACAACATGAGTGCACTCTTCCACTGGAATTTTTATTTTATATTTTCATCTTGGTAACAAAACTTTGATCAGTGAAGGTAGGTACAAAGTAACAGTGGCTTTTAGAAATTTACTCTTCACCTGTAGGGCCGGCTTGGTCGGCTGTAAAAGTAACAAGTTTATCAGATTTATTAAAGTCATTGTAACCTAATTATTATAAAAATTATTAAGTCCTTAATTACACTTTGCCTTTACTTCCCCACTTTAAATCTGTCGACATTATTGCCTCTGTGGTTTTTGAGGTATGCTATGATTCTGAAGAGACTAAAAGGTCATGATGAAAATATTACCAACACTGAAAATCTAGCTGGGCGTTTATTACCTTCAGTAAGTGTAAGACATTTGGTAGTTCATGATTGTAGGTGAGCAATGATATATGATTAAAAAATAAACTTGGATAACATAAAAAATAAGAAAAAACACAAAGAAAAAGAGAAACATTAAAATTAACATATTATTAACTATCATGTTAATTATTTCCACTTAAATCTAACGTAAACTCTTCCAGGAAGCATTCCATGATGACTTTCTTTTATCTCCATGTTATACTGGTTTGCAGTTATTCCAGCACTTAAAGAATTATGTCTACTTAGTGTAGACATTTTACTATCATGCCTTTTAGAGATTTTCTTTGCTGTTTTTTTTGTTATTTTACTTATTTTTTCATCCTCAGTGAGGACATGCTTATTGTTTTAGAGAGAGGGGCAGGGAGGGAGGGAAAGAGGGGGAGAGACAGAGAGACAGACAGAGACATTGACGTGCCAGAGAAACATCGATCAGTTGTCTCTTGTACACACCCCAACCAGGGACTGAACATGCAACCCGGGTATGTGCCCTGTCCGGGAATTGAAATGGTGACCAACCAACTGTGCCACACCTGCCAGGGCATTTTTTTGTTATTTTAAATAAATTAGAAACTTTTTAGGATAGATCCGATGCATAAGATGAAGAACTGCCCAGAAGGCCTTTTGATGCTGAGATACTGTGAGGGCATACTATACTTCCCTCCAGTTCCGCCCCACATGCCACACGCCACATGCCACACTCCAGTGGTGTGCCATTGAGGACAGAGACTGGAGATCTTATTCACTGCGATATTCCCTGTGTCCAGCATTGCACTCTGCACGCAGTTGTTGCTCATTGCTTACTGACGGACTGATTTACAGAACAGGAATAAATGTTATCAACTCTCTGCGAGTACAACCTGTCGACCTTCACTAATCATATCCAAGAAATAGATTCTAGAAGTATCGTGTCATGCTCTACTTTGCATCTCTTTGTAGCTCAGGAAAGGGCAGGTTTCTTGATACTTAACACCACTGCCAAGTTTGGCCAGCAGCAGAGAGAGCTACAACACAGCGAGCTGGTGAGGGAGACTGTCTTGCAGACAGCAGCATGTCCGATGGACTTTGTATTTGTAGTCTTTGCTTGCTGTCTGGCTTGGAAAGCAAAGGGGGAAGAAAAAGGGGTATCCCCAGACATCATAACAATGGGACCTCAGCCAAGGGAGCCTGGAACAAAGGAAGGATGACCAGATATGAAAGCAAATGGGAGAAAGACTACAGCCACTGGGCTTCCCTTTCCCGAGAAGGACAAGCAAAAGACACAAGCCACAAAGGAAGTGGGGTCAGCCCACTGTTAAAACTAGAACATGGTAGTAACTAAGGCCCAGGGGAGAGGCTTAGGCTCAGTCATCTGAACTGGGAAGCTGAGTTTGTCACATTAACTGGACTAAGTAGCCACTGAGTCCACCATCTATTGCAGCATCAGGCTCTCCTGCCGCAGGACAAGGTCGGTGTCTGGGACTGCTGTGTGCTGCTACCGTTGTGGAAAGGAAAAGGGAGATCAATGTTGGGAAATAGATGGGGTGTGATCCATTTCACTTCTTCTATCAGATACACTCATCTCTGGACTAGTGTTTGGACAGGTCTTCAGAGAATAGATAGACAACCTCCTTAGTGCGTATGGCACCAAAGTGCTATAACTAATTGTTCTTTAACTATTGTTGACCACATCTCCAGAGAAGCTATCTGCAAAGCAACAGTGTGTGTGTGTGTGTGTGTGTGTGTGCGTGTGTGTGCGCGCTTGGACCCTCACAATAAAATCTCCGAGGAGGCAGTCTTTTTCTGCAGTTTATAGATATGAAGACTGAGACCCAAAGGGTGGGATGATTTAGTAAAAATCATACCATTTGTAATGGGCAAAAAGCAGGGATAGGATTCAGTTTTCTGATTGTACTGGGTATATGAAGCTTCTCCACATGGTAGCGGATTAAAAAATGCTGGGGGAAATAAATGATCATTTAAATTTGATTTTACATTTTGGAACCACCTCCTGGAGATTTTTACTCCTTTGACTACCTCTAGAAGAAGGCTCAAAGTTCAAGAAACCTTAAAAAAAAATAACAATAAAAAGGGAAATGTATTCTCGCCCACTTTCAGTAACTAAAGTGTGCGCTCTGAATGACAGTTACAGCTCACACTTGGTGGTGTTTACTAGCTAATAAAAGCCACATACCTGCATAAATGCTTCACAGTTTTAATTCCCTTAACCCTCGTAATAATACATTCAGGAAACTGCAGCACAGAAAGGTAACAGAACTTGCCCAAGGTCACAGAGCAAAAAAACAAAAAAACAAAACAAACAAACAAAAAAACGTGATGGAGCTGGGATGGAAACCCAGGCCGTCGGGCTCCAGAACCCCTGTTTACAGTCACTACGTGAGACTGTCTTTCGTTGCATTCTCTGTTCAGCTTACGAAGCTGCAGGAATGTCACCCATGGCTGTCAGAGGAAAACGATTTTCTTGTGAAAATAACATTACCACCTGAAGATACTGCTTCTTGCCTTTAATGATTTTGAGCATCTGCCCTTCACTGATTCCTTCAGGGGAGGCTTGGTCTCTGCACATTTCATCTGGTGCTGGGGAGTCTCAAGCCTTTTGTTTTTTTAAATAAACCTTAGTTACTTACAATAAAACAACACAACATGTTGAATGTTTACAGATAGTTCAGTGCAGTTGTTGTGTTTATCTTTCCTCAGTTGTGCCTAGCTTTTGGAAGAGTTTTTAACTAAAACTCCAAGTCTAGACTATACTACTTGTACATTGATGGCAGAAGGGAAGCAAATGCGACGTGTTTATGAACACACGTAGCAGCTCGGTCTAATGCATCTGTGGTACAAAGCAATCTAAATGAGGGCATGTGAACAATTCAAATCAGATCAACTGCTTATAATTAATATCACATCGATGGGATAATGCTGAAGATACCAGCTCAGAGACATGCAGTTATTGTTGCCAGATTTCCATCCCAGGCATGAGTTTCATTTTCTCCCAAAACACCAAAGTACAGTAATCAGGGGAGTACTTCCTAAAAGGTAAGTAGGAACCAGCGATAATCTCACACTTGGGTGTAACTCTGAGAAGGATACTCTCATTAGGCTTCCCATCGTGGACCACCATGGTGCGTGCTGTTATTTATTCATTGATGCCTTCTGCAAATAGGCTGCACTGTTGGGAGAGGTGGCTGAGACCCCCGCCCCCATAGCAGAGTTGACAAGGCCCCTGGCTGCTAGGCCGATGCCCATGCTCTTGGAAGACAACGGTGATCTCAGTTCCACCATACTTCTACCATCTACCCTGGCCCCACTGTTAACTCGGTGACGTTCCGTGTCTCCTTGCCCTGACCTGCCATTTCTCTCCCCCTCTGTCTGTCAGGCTCTTCCTCTCCTGCCCCTTCCCACTCAGCAAACACTCCTTATCCTTACCTCCTTCTCTACGAGTTCCCTCCACTTTCTGGCTTTAAATGAAGACTCACTGCCCCCTGAGGCCACCCCGCTTTCTCAGCAGCTCTGTTAAGTAGCCTGTCTTTTCTGTCTCATCTGTCATTTGAAGAGGTTTTGTGTCCTTGTTGCTTCTCATTGTCATTTCTAAACTGAGTCCCCTGCCCTTTAAAAAAAACCCCCTCAGCTCCTTTGAGGGTAATCAAGGCCCTGTATCAAGGCTCTGACTGTATCACCTTGGCATCTGCCAACATCCTTGTCACTCCCTGTCATCCACCCAAGATTTCGGAACCTGGCTCACATTTGCGTCTGGGCCCCAGAGCTGCCATCGTCTGGTGTGATTTTAATCCACGTGGGCTGTGCATCCGACACTCTGGCTTCTCAGGGCCTTGACCTCTGCAGCTGCATTGACCTTCTGCCCTCCACATCTGTCACCCACTTTTTCAGTAACACCTGGGAAGTTTTCAGCACCAGGGACTGGTGCTTCATAATAGCTAGTTCAGGCATCCCATTGGTTGACCTTTACTCTTTCCCATTCAGCTTGCTTGTTTAGCTGCCCCAGTGACGACTGCCCTTTGACCTAATCAGAACCACTGGCCTCTCTTGTTTCCCAGTTGCTCAGCTCGCTCCTTCCCTCTGCTTATTAACTTGAGGTTTCAGAGTCACAAACCCAACTGTTGAGCAGCTGTTTAAGAGAGGGCATAACAAACAGTCCTGGCAAAACAGCGTGGAAGAGGGGAGGGGTGGTTCCTTATGAGAGAATTGGAGCATTGTTGCCAAAAGATGGGGGAAAGGATGCCAGGCAGGCCAAACCAAACAGCAACCACTCCAATTTCTTCTGTCATTTCTTCTCTGGACTGATTGAGTTATTTAGATTATTTAAGTTATTTGGCTGGTTTTCTATTCATGTTGCACTTAACTCTGTATGCCACTTCTTTCCAAATGCAACCAGAAATCTTGGCTCACAGTTCCCTTTACAAAAAAAAGCTTCCACTCACTATGTACACAGGCACGCTGTGTTCTCCAAAATTGCAATGACTGAGGCTATCTTTCCTCAAGGCTGAGTAAACATATGGGTGTGAGAGCGCCACTTCTCAGTCTGTAGCCTTTTGACAAGGCATCTGCTGCAACATTTTTTGTTCTTGGATCGTGGACTGTTGTTTGCTGATTGTTTTTATAAATCTGAATCTTTGAAATCTTGACTGGCATCAAAGTTGTTCTTTTTGGAGTCTTTGCTCCTTTCTATGCACCATCTTTTAATAGTTGTCTCATAACACACCACGTTTTTCTTATGAAAAACTTCTCTTTCAACAGTGGGGGTAAAATGTCTAACTCAAAAACTTGTGGGTTGTTTTGCATTTGAAACCGTTGTTCCTCTATGTGGCTACATGTATTGGCCTTGGAGTGATGGCTCTGCATTAATTTTGCAAAAAGAAGTCATGAGAGTACCTCAGGAAGACATTGGAGCTTAACTTTCCCATCAGCTTGACTCAGTCCCAAGGTAGATAATTATTCCTTCTTACTCTGAAAGTATAAACTTTAAAACTGAATCGTGATTTGGAACTGGGCCTTGAATACCCTATTCAGTATGTTCACTAATGGCATTTGATGCATGTTAATTCCTAATCATACCTGTGCGTGAGAAGATAATTGGAAATTCTGCAATGGGTGAGACAGGGAGTGCAGCTTCCACTGAAGGGTGTTATTTAGGGACTGTGGATAAAGTTTCGCTGGACTGTGTGTCCTCTGCCATCTTTAACTGGTACATATAGAGCATCGTAAGTGCTATAGGCAACTTTGGGGGTTAACTCCTATTTTATTTTACTGCTACTTCTAGGGATCAATAATTCAGCACATTTTTAAATTGTTTCAATTACTGCTCAATTAATACAACAATTTTTTAACGTTAAGAATAAAAGGCACCTTACACGGATACTGGACCTTAAGTCCTGTTGGCAAACGCCATCCGTGTGCGAAGCCAGTGACGGCAAACACAGTAAGTGACTGACTTGGAAGGAACATTAGTTGATCACAGTGCCGCGGGCTCTTCTCTTCCTCAGCAGCCTACCTGTTCAACATTCAATTTAATCTATTTTAAGAGGTAGATTATAGGCTCTCATTATAAGATCCTGAAAGAGATGCTCCATTCTCAGGATTTCATAAGTGGTTTGGGTTTTCATTTTCATTTTTTGAAGGCAGAATACTCTATTATTAATGGAGAGTTAATAAATTGGAACATATGGTGACTCACTGATGAGTGATGAAATTGTTATTTCTTCAGCTTTACCTAGAATCATGTAAAAATTACTTTTAGAGTTGAAGAGATTCTTATGTTTTGCTATCTCTAAAGGCTGTGTCACGGGTTGGGAATGTATCTCACAGTTGAGATCAAGCCCTGTTTCTTCTGGGGTCTGTTGGCCAGAGTCAGCTCTGTTCTGCATCTGCCATTTTCTGAGAGTAAAATGAGATTCACATGTTTGCATACCATTGTATTCTTGCCAAGGATACTTGCTGGAAGGAGCATGCTGACTATTTCTGCTGTGCCTCTATTGTAGGGAGGGAGGAGAATCTCACAAAAATTGGACACTATTCCAGAATTCGGCCAGACGCTGAGGAGTAAATGAAGGGCTCGCTCTGCCAATGGCTAGTGATTCCACATGGTTAGGAGGACAGATGCCTTGAGGAGTGTTCTTCTGGTTCAGAGATGAGGCACCAGAGAGAGACTGTTTGGAGAAAGCCTGGCCTCACGTGTATGGTTTTAGTTGATAACCAACAGTTATTGAGAACCTGCCATATGTTATATCTCATGCTTTGATTAGATACAAAGGAATGATATTCCACCTCTGTTAGTTTTCTGGGGCTGCCATTACAAAATACCACAGACTGGCCAATGACAGAAACTTCTTTTTTCACAGTTCTGGAAGCTGGATATTCGAGACCAAGGTGTCATCAGCAGTTGTGTCTTCTGAGGGCTGTAGGGGAAGGATCTGTTCCAGAATCCTCTCCTTGGCTTGTAGATGGCCATCTTCTTGGTGATTTCACATGGTCTTTCCTCTCTTCATGTGTCTTTGTCCAAATTCCTCTCCTCGTAAGGACACCAGTCATATTGGATTAGGGCCCACTCTAATGGCCTTGTTTTCATTCAATGAACTGGTTAAAGACACCATCTCTAAATATGATTCTGTGATGAGGTCATGGGGTTAGGGCTTCAACATAAGCATTTTGGGGGTGATGTGACTCAGCCCATAACAGCACCTCAGGCTTTTAACTACGTACAGATAAGATGTGCACAGACGTTTCTGTGTGCGCGTCTCGTGTTCGTTTTGTTGAGGGTGGCCAAGATGCACTGAGCAGACCGCTGGCATCTGCAGACAGAGATTTAGGAAGTTCCTTTTAAACACTATATTTAAATCAGTCTAAACCAACACAGGAACATAGAAAAGGGATTTTGCTTTCTTCCTGTTTGATGTCTTAATGTTGAAATCAGACAGATGATTGGCGTGAACACCCCAGCGACACTGATGGGCACAGGGACAGATGTTTGGCATTGAATTGAAACATTAATTTGTTCTGCCTGGTTCTGAAAACACTAAATGAGCATTTTGAAAATTTGAAAGACTTTTAATGTTTGTGATATTCTTCAGCCTTGGACTGACTCTTGGAAGCATAGACCAGTTTATTTTTTTTCTGGAACACTTTGACAATGTTTCAGCACAACTGTGAAGAATTAGAAGTTTCAGATATAGTCTCTGGAGTTCCTGTATGTACTACAAATGACATTAAATGATTATTCTGGAATATCATTTTAGCAGTTTGTCATTCTGGTCCTCTCATAGCTAAATATGTGCTTAAATGCTTCACTGAAAAATGTACGTTTTCTGGAGGAATGGTTGATTACTATTTACAAGTTACGTAAACCACACAATTTTATATTTATTTTGTAAGTGGCCAGTTAATTTTTATATCCACAAAGAAATAAAGTTAATTTAAAAAGACAATCATGCAAACAGGAATACCACTTTTAGCCCATGACACAGCCTAACCTGAATGCCTTATTCCTTGTGCCTCTGTGTGGGAGCTAACAATGAAATATAAACTTGCTTTATTTTAAAAAAGAAAATGAGTCAAGGTGTAGTGTTACTTTTGTAAATATCCCGGTTTGTAGGATATTTTACTGATATTGTAGGGCAGCATTATTTTCTTCTCTTAGGTGTCTAGTTTTTCTACTCCCTGCATATTTTAAAACTGTTCTCTCATGTCAACAAAGGTAGGAAAAGCAGTGTCAGAGAAAGAGAATTCAAGACCATTCACAGCATAATTCCTTCTGTCCTCCACGAGTAACTATTTGCATAGCTAAATGGAGATTATGGATCATTTTAATTTTGATTCTGGTATAATCTCTCCCATGAGATTCAAAATGATTAGTTAGTGAACTAACTGCCCAGGAAAAGGGAATTGTCTAGTATTATTCACATACACATTTATAGATTCCGCATATGCATGCAGTGAACATGAGGCATACAGCATGATAGCAGAGAATGACAGGTGTATGTGAGAAGATGCCACCTGTTAAAAATGAGACCGAGGTACATTATTCTGGAAGTAGAGAGGAAGTCTGAGTCACACAAGCATAGCAATCCTCAGGGCATCACTACAGATACGTCACAAGCTAGGAGGAGTGATACATTCCAGGAACATTTTTTAAACCAGTATTTATACCTGTCCTCCACTGAATTTCTCTCAAGTTAGCTTTTTATTCCAATTTAATACACACAATCAGTGCATGACAAATAAATGTTTAACATTGGGTTACCAACTTCAATGTGGGAATCACTTATCTGATGTTATTGTTCACTGCTGTCATATTCAGCACAGTTACTGACGTGTCTTACATAACACTGCAGTGTGTCGTGCTTGTTTGTACTTTGCATTTGCCTGAGATTCTTCAACGCACAGAATACAATGAGGTGCATTAGGAAAGTCCATGGGTATCTCTTGGAATCCAGGGAGCTCTATACAGAAATTAACATGCTGACCTACTCATCTTTGATCTTACCCTTAAGGGTATTTGCGATAACAATGTACTATAATCGATTTATCTTACCAAATATAGTAAGTACTCAGAGGCTGTATCCAAACCTAAAAATGTTAATAGCTCAAAACTAAAAGTGAGTCTAAATTAAATCATAATAGGGTTTACTTTAAAGAGGTTTATTTTTTACTTCTTTGCTGAATATAATGTTTTTATGATTTAATAGTTGTTAATTAGATACATGCATCAAGAGAACGAAATGAGAAAATAAAATAGTTCTGAAAAGAATTATTTCTTTATTTTCTCTGAACTTATTGCTACAATCCCATGTGCCTGACAAAGCTACGTGCACGTGGGCGTTCTCTGCAGAGCTGTAGTTGTACCATCTCAGAAAGTGACGGGCGGGGAGGGGGGAACGTAAGGCTGAGCCTGACCTCGGGGAGCACTATACCAGGCGCACTTCCTGAAGCTGCAGTGGGAAGTGGGACTCACTGTGTGTGGGGACCATGGTGAGGCTGACTCCCACAGTTCACAACCCCCCTGGGAGAGCCCCAGAACAGCAGAGTCCTTCTACATTTACTCCTGAACAATCACATAAAAGAGAAGGGGAGGTCAATCTTCAGGATATGATCAATACCATCAGGAAATTATTATTGTTGACAGCACAAGAATGAGGTTTCCATGATGTAAACATGGACACAAGAGAATGGCTCAAATAAGTTCAAGTATTCTGTGGCCTCTGGGTCTTTCTTTGAGGACTTCAGAATTTTAGAACAAGTGATTGAGAAGTTAGCTGGCCTTCTGACCCCAGGTGGATGAGAGAACAAAATACTATTTATAGGTTCTTGTCTATACACAACTTTATTTAAAATGAACTTAATCAATCTGACTCAATGTAGACCCAATTTGGCAACTAACATAATCTTGGGCTGTGTCAAGGACACTGGTCTGGGCCAGTGGGGCTCTCAGTCTGTCACCTGTTAGCTGTGGGATCTGGGACTTCTTGGCTTTCATCTGCCTCATCCATCAAGTTAAACTAAAGGTTGAGGCTGAGCCATGTGTGTATGGAAAATAATTTAGTAATTAATAAAGAATAATAAGAGGATAAACTCTGTTTCTCATACAACTGTAAAGCTGCTTTTGCCCACCCTGTACTATACATGCCATCCTCCTTGCTTTGTAGCTTAGGAGCATCATATCTTAACATTCTCCCTCACAGATGTTCATAACGTGCTGTTGGTATTGATGTCTCGCTGTATGCTGCTGCTGAACTATGCACAATTGCCAGATTCAAGGATGCTAAATCCTTTATTTGCTCTGTGAGTTTGGGGACTACTAGCATAGGTACATTTCAGTCAAGACTTACTAAAAAAAAATTTCTCTAAAATCAGTATTTGGAACTAGTTTCCCCACTAAGTCTACCAGTGTACTTGGATTGAAAGGTAATTGTTTGATTTCCACTTCCTAAAATGTGGAGCGTTCAGCTCTGTCGGAATCATTTTGATTGGTGGTGCATGTTTAACAGCACTTTAAGAATGTGATGCCCCTGTTAAACATTATACTCTTCGATATAAACAACAAACATTATCAAAAGCCTGCTTTGTACGAGGTACAATACCAAGTTGTGAGGCATCAGGAAGTATCAATTATCTGCCCACAGGAAGTTGGTGCTTTAATGTGCAATGCATGCCGTGTGAGTACACATATAAAGTAAATAATACACGTTAAACCTCTGCTACCTGCTACGTGAATTATATAGGTTTTAGAGGCAGAATGTTAAGTCATGCACCAAAGACATTTTGACAGGTTTGGGATGGCTACAAGCCATTTCCTAGGAATTATTCATAAAGCTTGAGACTAAAAATGAGGGTTATGTTAACTTTACAGGAATAGAGCACTATGGGCTTTTTGGTCCTAGGGAATTTCAGGTTGGAGGAACAATTTTAGCGGGTCCTCAACTGTCCTGAGGACTAAGTCTTTAGTGTCTTCCTCACCCTGAGTTTCTCTGACTAGTCAATAGCATGACCATCCACCAAACTTCTCAATCAAAACCTTAGGTATCATTCTTGATGCATCCTTATCCCTCATCCCTCACAGCAAATGTACCAGCAGTCCCACTGCTGCAGTCTGTGAACAGTTTTTGCACACTCCCAGCTGCCTGTTGCCCCCTCACCCTGGTCCAAGCCCATTATCCTGCCCCCAGATATGGGCCTCTCCTGCCTGGACAGCCACAGCCCCTCCTAGCTCACCTCCTTGATTCCATTGCTTCTAACATCCACTTCATTCTTTCCATTGAATAATAATTGTAAATCATAAGTCAGATGATGCCACTCTCATGTCATAAAACCTTGGACGTTTTTCTGTTCCTCTTTAAAAGAAAAGTCCGGTTTCTCCCCAGAATATAAACAAGGCCCTGCAGGATCCACCTTGTGCCATCTTCTGAACCGCTTTTCTTTATTTTACTATATCGTAGCCATGGTGATG
Source organism: Phyllostomus discolor (assembly GCF_004126475.2). Taxonomy (NCBI): domain Eukaryota; kingdom Metazoa; phylum Chordata; class Mammalia; order Chiroptera; family Phyllostomidae; genus Phyllostomus; species Phyllostomus discolor. The sequence goes on from NC_040904.2 coordinate 180,253,475, forward strand.
TCCTTTCATTCCTAAGATAAAATAGTCTCTTTCCATTTAGAAGTTTTGCACTTGCTCTTCCTTCTGCCTGGCATGCAGTTCCTCTGGCTCTGTGTGTGCCTGCCTCCTTCTGTCCTTTCGGTCTCAGCTCAGTCGTCACACTCCCAGCTCAAATGCTCCCTGACAGCCCTATCTAACGTAACTCCCCTCAGCTGTCCTCTACAACGCCACCCTGTTCATTTTTTCCTAGCACATCTCGGAAAATGGCAAACATCCAGTTTCTTTTTTTGTTATTGTTTACTTATTTATTATTTGTTTCCTCAACAGGCTTCTTAACTCTAGGAGGGTAAAAATCTTGTGTTTTGTATTTATTACTGTATCTTCAGTAATATCACAGTGTCTTGGATTACTCAGGAACCATTTGTAAAGTGAACACAGAATGTGGCTTATATAAGCAGAGGGAGGAGAAAGGGGCACTGCAGGCTGCGTGAGAGGGTGAGCAGAGATCTGGGCGCTGAGTAGTGCCTAGCAGGTAGGAAGCAGCATCCGAGTCCTGCTCTCTGGACAGGCAAAGCCTGGCAGGAATGTTGACCAGGGTTGGAGGTTGGGGCCTGGGGCTGGGCCCTAGTGACTGACAAGGGAAATAGTGTAAATGGTAAGTGCAAGTTATGTTCAGAGAAGAGAACAAGAGATGAACAGCAGAAGAGCCCTGTTAAGCCTGAGAGGGTGAGTCCAGGGTTCTAGAGAGAAGGTACCAGAGAACATCTGGGGAAGTGTGTATGGAGGGCAAGGGGTAAGTGCCCAATAGTTCAGGATGTGTGGTTTGTGAAAAAATCAGAGCACTGTTCTTGTTGGGAGTAACTGTGCACCTGTGTACATGGTACACAATTTTATTCCAATTGTACTGGGATATAAATTTGGAAAGTAAAGCTACTTATAGAAGGTCTTGGAGTAAGAGCTATGGGACTAGGATTAACCTTGCAGTCAGTCAATGGGAAGCTACTAAAGAAAGATTTTCAATCCGTGATTTGATAAGGTTGCTCTTACAGGGGTGCTATTGGTGAGAAATGCTCTGGGCAGAGAGGACAGGTAGGAGAGATTGTAGTTGTCCAGCCAAGAGCTTCTGAAATACATTTCTAATGCTGTCCCACTTGAGAAGCATGGGCTTTATGTGTCTGTCCTAAGTCGCAAGTAAAAACTATTCAAAGGGATTGATGCAGTGAAGGGCATGAGGACCTGGACTTTGGGGAGCTTCAGGAGAAGGGTCAGCAGGAACATGACAGTATCTCTTCTCTGCCGCTCCTTGGCTTCCATGTCGACACCGCCTTCGTGGTAGTGCCATGTTCAGCACCGACACCTCTTGCAGCCTCTTCCTCTGACTCTTCTCTAAGCTGATGGATAAGGGGACAGAAGCCTGTAGAGCCGGACTGCACTATCACCACCCATCAGTAGGTGCCACCTTCCCACAAGTGATTTACCCCACTCTGAGAGTCTAGCCTACAGCTTGAAATTAATATTTCATTTTATCCCATATGTATTTTGTGTTCTCCACAATTATAAATATTTATTGAGGATACATGAAATCAAAGCAAATCTTTTTTTTTTTTTTTTGCTAAATCAAGTTACTTACAAGGATCTGGTCACATTTTATTCAGAATTCTGTTGTTTAATGATACTTTTCTACAATTAATAGACTGCTTATTTTTAGCTACTCTGATATTACATTAATTATTTTGGTAATATTTTTATCTGGTAGATTACAGACCAGATAAAATTTTCTGTTTTAGAACCAGAAAAAATATGGTTCATGTACTTTGTCTTTACTTTTTTTCTCCATTTAATATTTCCACCACCACAGACAGTTTTGCAGCACAGTCCTGGTACAGAGTAAACTAATCTCTCCTTTTAAAAAGAAACACCCGCAAATACCACCATGCGCCTGGGTTCAGGATCTTATATATGATATGTTTTTAAAAATTTGAAATAAAACATGGGTAGGGGCTTATTATTTTAGAGTGTGTTGTATTAGATATATTTACATTTGGGTACAACATTAGCAATAAAATAGAAAAAAGACAAGAGATAAATGTCTAGGTGTATATAATACCTCCATAGTTTCAAATTGAATTACACGAATTGATAAGTAATATACTTAATATTTTTAAACTGTATGTATTCTAATTGATCTCTGGAAGTGAAATGACGAGTATGCAAGACTGGGAATTAATAGGGGCCCCTGCGGCTGTGCTCAGGAAGAGCCAGCTCATGCCTGACAGCTGGTTCTACTCTGTGCAGTGTCTTACATGTTATTCCCGCACCTTCCCATTTGAAAATTCATTTGAAATGGCAGAGATAATATTTTATATTTTAGTGTGTAGGTGAAATGCACTATTTTCCTTACTCTCACGCTTTATTTCCAGCTACCAAATGTGTAAGTTTTTCTCCCATTGACCAATTCTTCACCACCAGCTGGGTGTCTGACAATTTAAGTCAATTCTGACACTATCTACCTGGCGATAGCATCAGGTATCGCCGGTTAAGGGCTCAGTCCCACAAGACTGCTCCCTCTCTTCGCATGCCAATTCTAAATCCAGGCCGTTATCTGGGCTTCTGACTGACTGGCTATAAATCTGAGGTTCCTGTGACACCCCCCACCCCCTGAGTCTGATAACTTGCTAGAACATCTCACAAAATTCAGGAAAAACAGTTTGCTTACTAAATTACAAATTGATTACAAATGGATGCAGCCCCCAGAACAACTAGATGGAAGAGATGCTCAGGACAAGGTGAGTGGGGAGAGGTGTGGAGCCAAGTGGAAGCTCTTCAAACACCGTACTTTAGGGACTTTTATGGAAGCTCAATCACATTGGTGTGTGCAGTGGATTGTTACCCCATTTCCTGGCCTTCTTTCCTCTCTGGAGAGTGGGGAGTAGGAGCTGAGAGTTTCAAACTTGTAACCATGACTTGGTCTTTCTGGGGATAAGTCCTCATCCAGAAATCCACCAAGAGTTGCCTCATTAGTACAAAAGACTCCTGTCGTCCAGGAAATTGCAAGGGATTTAGGAGCTCTCTGTCAGACACTCCTGTCACTCCAAAAATTATAAGGGTTTTTAGGAGTTTCTTGTCAGGAACTGGGGTGAAAGACCAAATATTAGCTGGAACAGGCGGAGAGACCAATCTATATACATTTCCTACTATCTCAGACTTAGTTATTTGAAAAGTAGGACATCTGATATTTGCTTGCTTGTTCAGAAGCTGCAGTACGCACACATGGGTGTCTTCTATCCTGGTGTAATCTTATGTGCTGTGTCACTGGTGTTAATGCGCCACTTCTACCAGTAGGGAAATGGTCCCTGTTTTATTTGCTGCTGTGAAAGTCTCAAAACATGTGACTGTCCATGTGAACACTCTGTGCAGATTAAAGCTGCAGGGCATGATTGGAGGAGATGCAGGCTGCCAAGCCACCGAGGCGGCTAAGAAGGCGGCCCCTGCCAACGACAGCATGGGATTATGTAACGCCTGCAGTGTCTGGCACTGAGCTCCACTGGAGACACATCACGTGTCGTGCAATGCTCTTAGCCCTGAAATTCAATTAGATTGCTCTGAATGATCCGTGAGTCTGCATGAGATAAGCTTTTACTGCTCTACACTAGAAAGCAAATGGGTTGATTAGCTGCACATAAATTGAGAAATTGCCATTGTAATTCCAGCAAGGATATTTTCATTGTGTATACATCATCGTGCCACGGAGCAGCATAATTTAAGCATTATGTAACCTGGATAAATAATGGGGGAAAAATCCAACTCTCATGTCAGAGAAAAAAATGTTTTCTTGCACACATTTAGCAATAGATTTTCTTTTTTAAAACTAGATTTTGCCATTGTTTGGGGGAATCTGTTTAAAGGCTACCAGTATTTTTCTCTAATGTCATGATCTATGAATGAGAATAAAGAAATTGATAGAATGATAATTTAGTGGAGGGGAGGAATTTCATTAGAAAGAATATTAAATTGTGAGTTCAGTAGCTCTTTAATATTGAGCAAATTTACTTTCTTTGTGAAATTGTAGCCAATCAATTTAAGGAATTGGAAACCATAAAAAATTAACCCTATGTTGTATGGCTGAGACTTTTTTAAAATCCTCACTCCAGGATATGCTTATTGTTGAGAGAGAGAGAGAGAGGAGAAAGGGAGAGAGAGAGAAACTGATCCATTGCCTCCCAAATGTGTCTCCACTAGGGATCGAACCCACAACCTTTTGATATACAGGGCGATGCTCCAACCAGCTAAGCCACCCTGCCAGGGAATTGGCTGAGACTTCTTGACGTCTTTTCACAAAAGAAGATCTGGGATGGAGGAGGAAAAGTAATAGTAAATGATGAAAAATTGAGACCTTGGAAAGAGGTTGAAGATTAGTTTATCATACGAAGGCCTTAAAAAAATCACCGGGAAACAAACAAAATCAATGATGTGAGCTTGACCTCCCAGCGCCTTCTACCCTCATTTTTCTCCAAATAGAATTTAAGGTTTCAGACAAAGGCCCTGGTGAGAAGTTGATATTCATTAAAATTGTTTGGGACATTGAGTTGAAACCAAAGACACCAAGTTGCAACATTATGCAGAGGACTTCCATTTTGTTAGACCAGCGGGGATTAGGTGTACAGCTGCTTTGGGATTTGGGGTGAAGATTTCTTGAATTGGAGCAAAATCAGTGCTATTGATTTTTCCTCCTGTTGCGAAAAGGCTTTTATTTTACTCGTATCCTTTGAAAACCTTATTAGGACATGAACTTGCTCAAAATAAACCAATATTTTAACTTTAATGTAAATGGATATTCATGAGAGGGCTGTTCACAGCATGTCATAATAAAACACAGATATTGACATGTTTTGTTTCAATAGATTATCTAAATTTTGTTTCAGATTTAACATGCATATGCATCTCTTTTTCATTTAATTTTTCTAACTATCTGCAGTAGGTATTCCATTTACCCAAAGGAAAGCCTGATGGGTAGAGAGATACCATGAGCTTTCCAGGGTCACTTCAAGCAGGGGACTGGACAGAGGTTCTAAAACAAAACGTAATCATTTTCATCCCACTATACTACTGGTCTCCAAATGCTGTTCCATGGACTGGTGACAGGCTGGCCCATATTTCATGGAAATCCTATTTTATTATGCCTACAGTGACATTCTGGGAAGCTATCATTTGTAAATCCCATCCCAGGTGATTATGATGCAAGATCAGAATTGCTAGCTACTACTGGTCTAATATTCTGAGCCATAGAGATAGCATTAAAACATCTCTATTGGCTTTTTAACAGAAGCTGTACTTCTGTTCTGTGTATATGTATGTGGGTATACATATATATGTATTTCTAGTCATCCTTGTGAAGATACATACATATATAAAATACTGCACATTCAAACCCAAACTGTAAAACCACAGTTCGTTATTTTTTGTTTCTTGGTTAAACTTTAACTGAAAATACATCTTTCTAGAATAGACATAAAACAGCCTGTGGCTACCACAGACTATTTATAGTAGCCAAAAGAAAAGAGTGGGAAGTATAATTCAATAAATAGCATCTGTTGTTAGAAGACTAGCCTCTAGGTCTTAAATGGATGCTAGCTGTTGTAACTTTGTTCAGTGAGTGAATTCAGAGTTGGTGTAATGAGTCGGTGATGGAGGGATGGCTCGTTGTCATTATTAGCGACTGTGACTTGCTGCTGCATCTTTACGAAATTGAAAGAAGAGACCAGCTCATCCCCTACCCTACCATCATTGAACCTATTTTTACTGTTTTCCCTTTCCTGTTTGCATCTCTAGAAGGTGACGTATGACCCATCGCTGCTGGGCCTGGGGCTCTGTGAGATCTTTCCTCTCTTTGTCCTTCCCTGTGCGTCTGCATCTTTCTGCAAGATCATGTTTTGGGCCACAGATACGCGTTTTGAAGGGGAATGTTTGCAAAAGCTAAATTGATTCTGTGAACCTGCATATTTTGACCAAAGCACCATGACTCAGGCTTTGGATAGAATCCAGTGGGAACTCTGCGTGCACTGAATCTGAAAAATTTACAATTCTACAGTTAATAACCAGGGTACAGACAACTTTCAGAACCTATACTTTCTAGAAACATTCTTAATGGTATCCACTGTCAGAGTACATTTACCAAGGATATGACTGACAGCTATTAAGACATTTTTCACTTAATATGTAGTCTTTATGTAATACTAGCATTACATAAAAACAGCAGTAGTTTTTCAAGCATTGCGCTTATGCAAAAGTAAGTAATAGTGAAGTGCGTTATGATTTTATGAACCTCGGTCATGAATGAATAAACTTTTCTTTGTAGAAGAATTAACTGTTCATGTCAGCTTTGCATAACTATAGAAAATGCACCACCTCACAAAAATGTTTCAGGTAATAAAATAAATGAAATCATCATTATCCAGGTTGGTTAGGGGGAGTTTCTTTGTGAGGATTTCTATTATGGGAAGGGAACTATTCAAGGGCAGACTCTGTTCTTTTTAAATGTACTTTTTTTCACAGTGACTCATATTGTTACATTGATGTGATGATGGTTCAGGAAATAATTTATTCAAGTATTCTAAAAAGGAAAAAAAATATATTTTTACATGAATGAATTCTTCCAATACTTGTTCTGCCATAATTTTGCAAAGTTATATTAGCCTATAGAAGATCCATATCCATGAATATGTAATCTTATTCATAAGTAGTGTGTTTAAAGAATAAGAGGAAAGATTTGCTTGGTGTATTAATCAAGTTTGAATCAGGAGATAGGAAAAAAACAAGTTGTTTTAACAACTTGTCATTCACTCTTGCATCAGAATTGAAGAAATGCAAAGCTAAAAGAGAACAGTAAAGTGTCCTACACATAATTTCCAGAAGCAGCTATCACCTCTAGGGCTAGACCAGAGGGAAAGGATTGTAATTACTAAAGCTTAGAACCTTAGCAGAGGGGGCCCGTGTGGCTGGATGCTGACAGACTTCTGAGACCATCAGCAAAGGCCAGAAGCTGATGTTTCCAAGGGAAAGGCATGTGGGAAAGGCTACAAACTGGCTTAGTTGTAGCCATGGGCAGGAACCACCCCTGCCAGAATAATGTCTGGCAGGAATGCCACTCAGGGAATAGGAAGCGAAAACGGCGGGTCAATAGGGAGGTCACAGGAGGTGGGAAAGAAGGAACAAGTCTCTTTTTCCTCCAGCCTTGCAGTCTCCCTCTCATGCCTCCTGTGGGCGGAACGCAGCCTGGATCTAGACAGCAAAGCAGGAATAAGATTTAGAAAATTCCAGCCCCGCCACCCCAGGGGCTGGTTTGGAGCTGAGAGGCAGTGGCTTAATAACTGGCACGCTCGAGTTGTTTTTGAGAGTCTTAGGAAAATTCTTTCAATTAAGGTATTTTATTTAAAATTTGTTTTGCATCTTTTATTTGCTTCTCATAGAATTTTTTAAAAAATTTTACTTTTCAATTATGGTTTACATTCAATATTATTTTGTATAGCTTCAGGCATACAGCATACTAGTTAGACAATCATATATAATATTTTACACAATGTCCCTCCCAATATTTCTAGTACCTCCCTGGCACCATACATAGTTTTTACAATATTATTACAATATTATTGACTATATTCCCTATGCTGTACCTTACACCCCTGTGACTGTTTTTGTAGTTACACAATAGAAGTTATTTTAAATTTCATTTTTAAGCAATACACCACATGGTACAAAAATACTGTAAAGAAAATAGTTTCCCACTTTGGTGACTCGTGTATCCTTTCCTGCTCTCCCACCTACCTCCAACTAGGTAATCACCATTATATTATTCATGTACCCTTTCAGAATTTCTTTATGCATATGCAAGCAAATATAAATATATATTCTTACCTCTGTCATTGTATTTTTTATCATACCACTCTTTTGCACCTTGCTCCTCTCATATTATTTAACAGCATACGAGAGGGGACCTCCCTGCCAAAAAACATAATTATCTTCTGGAGGGCAGGCCCCTTGTAGTGCAGGCTTCCCCCACTAGGTGAGTGTTCTAGGAACCCGTCTGTATCAGTGCACCAGCTGGTGTTGTTGTGAGAGGCTGCTTTCAGCTTCAATAAATTTTTTTTGAAGACTCTTTCAGCACATTTGACCATTTCATGATGGGTGATTTATGAGCACACCTGCCCACATCATGCTGGGTTCAGCAGTTTTTGACCAAAGACGGCATGACCCCCACGCCCCACCCTCCTTATTCACCTGATCTCCCCGCAACTGACTTTTTTTTTGTTTCCTCGGATGAAAAAAAGTCCTGGAAGGGAAACATTTTGCTGATGTGGAAGAGGTGAAACAAAAAATGGCAGAAGCACTAGAAGGCATTAAAATCGATGAGTTCAAAAACTGTTTTGAGCAGTAGAAACAACTTCTCTATAGGTGTATTGCATAAATGGAGAGTATTTTGAAGGTGACTGAGGTTTAAACATATAAGAATAAATACACAATTTTTATACATAAATTCCATTTTTGGGGTCCCCCCTTGTTTCTTATTGATATTGCCATATCAGTACATAGAGAGCTTCTTCATTATGTTAAATCTCATTACGCTAATGATTCTCTTATTGCTTCCAGTAGTTTTTATTATATTATCTTTGGTGTTCACAGGATAAAATGACATCATCTGCAAATACTGATAGTTTCCAAATTTTGTATCTCTAAAATCATTTCTGTCTGCTAATTGTTTTGGCTCGTATATGCAGCACAATATTAAATATTAATGGTAATAGTGAACATTTTGTCTCTTTCCGGCCTTATTGGGAATGCCTCTAATATTTTCCATTAAGTGTGATGCTAGAGTTGAGGATAAGATAAATATGTTTTGTTTTGTTAAGGAAGTATCCCTTCACTGAGATTTTTTTTTTAATCAGATGATGTTGAATTTTGTCAAATGGATTTTCAGTCTTTAGAGCGCATGATCACATGACCTTTCCTTTTGTATTTAATATATTTCTTTCTTTTATTTTTTATTTCTTATTGTTCTATGTAATATATGTCTTTAAACTTCCTATATTGTTAATAGATTTCCTAATATTTCTAATATTGAGCTGTCTCTGTGTTCCTGAAACAAACTCTAAACCACACTGGGTCATGGAATGTGCTAAACACACACACACTTATAAAAAGGTTATAATTATTTGTCACTGTTGATCACTATTTGCCAGGTTTTTATATACATTTTACTTGTTTTATAAGAAGAATTTGAAAGTTTTTCTCATTTGCCTCTGCTCTGAAATAGTTAAAGAGCATTGGATTGATTTCTTCCTTCACATTTGGTAGGACTTTCCTGTGAAACTATCTGGGCTACCAGCTTTTGGTTTAGCTCCTGCACACTTTTCTGTCTTTCTTCCGTAGAAATGGTCCTTTTAAATTTTGTCCCATTTTGGTTTAGCTTTGGTAAATTATGTTTTCCTAGAAAATTATTTATTTTATTTGGGTTTTTAAGAAAATTTTGCCTGGAGATGAAAAATTATGTTGATTGTACAAAAATCTTATGATCTTTTAAATTTCTGCTTCTTAGGTTATTTCTCTTTTGTAATGTATTTCTTAATATTTTAACATGTTATTTTTCTTTATTTACTAGGTTGTCTAATGGTTAATATTTTTCATTTTTCAAAGCACAAGTTTAAAAATTATTTATTGGTACTATTTATTTTTCTTTACTAACTTGACATACTATATTTTTATATTTTAAATTTTATCTGGCTTAAAATTTTTGTTTTTAAAATTTTTGAGTAAGACATTTAACATATTTTTATTGCTATGAGTGTTTAAGGCTATGGATTTTTCTCACAGAACTACTTCAGCTAAACCCCATAGAATTTCTCTATGGAGAGGATCTTAACTATTGTTGTTTTCTAGAAATTCTGAAATTTATTTTGAATTTTGTCTCTGGTCCAAAAAGTTAAGGACATTTATTATTTTCCAGATGCAAGGGATCATTTGTTTTCAAATTTTAAAAGCTAATTTTAGTATTCTTGTGTGTTATAAATGTTACATTCTTAAAATCTTCCTGACTTTTAGGCAAATTACCATATTTTGCCATGTATAATGTGCACCCACATTTTTGACCCAAACTTTCAGGGGAAAAACATCTTTCGTTTTAATTTTTAATTAAATTATTTATTTATTTACATTTAGATTTTTGTGTTTTTGTATTATAAAGGAATTCTAGCATTTACTTTTGAACATATTATGGTACAAGAAATTTCATGTAACAAATAATTACAAAATACAAGAACAGACACAAGGTATTTCAGGTACTACCTATGTATAGTGCTCATCCTTACTGTTTCCTCAAAAAGTTGGGCAAAAAGTATACATTATACATAATAAAATATGGCATATTAACAATTAAATCAATAACATAATTATTCTATTAATAGAATTATTGATTTAATTAATAATTAAGTGCCAATAATAAATTCTTAATAACTAAATTAATAAGCAATAATCATCGATTGGTAAATAACTGGTTATAATTAAATTAAAAATTAAAATCTCGATTTTATTATAATTCTATTAATAGTAAGGTATTATTCTATTTATTCTCTTCTATTTCTTTGATTTTGTGTCTCTTATCTCCAATTATGTGAATGTTGAGTTTCTATTCACTATCTTTTTTCTTTCATTTTTCTCTTAACTTTTAAAGAATTTGTTAATGTCTATTTTATTTTTTTCATATCTGTCATCTGTGTCCCTGTTTTCCTAGTGTCTGTCTTCTTATTTGTGTTTCATCCAGTTATTTATTCACTTCTGAAGAAATATTTTTTTAGTTTCACCCACCACTATGTTTTCACAATCTCTTCTTCAATTCTTTTTGCTCTGCTATATAGTCTTTTTAGAGCTGATTTCATCACAATTTTGAAAAAATGCATGTAAAAAATGTTGGGTAACAATTTAAATTTCTATGTATCACTTATGAGTGCTATTTATTGCTCAGTTGTGCTGCTTCATTCTGCCGCCTTTTCCCTTCTTTCATGCCCCTTTTATGTATTCTTCCTGCTGATACCTCCAGTAACTTACAGCAGGTCTTCAAAGACCCCGCAGCTCTCTGCTTTCCTGCCATCACAACGATGGAGCCTGTCCTCCTTTCGAAAGCTGTAGCTCCTCTGCCTCTCTGCTGTTGCCTTTCCTTACCCTCATTCTGACTCCTAGTGCTACAAAATGGAATGTAGCTTTTATGTTTCTCTGGTGGGCTCTTCAGGAGGCGTATTTTTGCCTTTTCTTTTGGTGTTGATGTCAGGCCACCTCACCAGTCTCAGTGGCCCTTCTCTCACTTTCTACTGCGTGGCCCTGGCCCGATGGCTGCTGTGGGCAGTGCTCATAGTTCTCTGTTGTTTTCCTTTTGCTGAAGATGAATTTTCAGGGTGTCAGTTTATTCTTGTTGTTTTCATGGATTTCCACAGCAGTATGATGACGCTAAATTAATTAGCCATGCCTGTACTGGAAGTCTGCATGTGCTTTTACAGAATAGCATCTTAATATCAGGGCTTTGATAGTTTACACAGGTGTTAAAATAATTGTAGCGGGTACTATTCAAATGTGGAAGTAAAATAATGTTCACACATCCCCCCAAAAGTCACTATTGAAAATGAGGGAGATGCTGCTTTTCTCTTTCTTGCCTTTTATTTCCTTAAAAAGAAAAAGTTTATTATTGAAATATGGTGCTAGTATTTTGGATTTGCAAAAAAATTATTCCATTAACAAATGATATAAAGCTTCTAGGTTTTTTGTGGCATTTTTTTTTCTTTTTATATCCATAGGTTCTTTTTCCTCTTTCTCTTCTTCTCTTGCTGGTACTGGAACAAATTGTTTTAAGCTGAGTAAAATTTGATGGTCTCTGTTTTTCACTGTTGTTTTAGATGTCTTGTTACTTTTGATTGCACAAAATATGTGAGTACTGAAATAGAAATTACTTCGTATATTTGTTAAACTGTTCAGCATTTAGGAGAATAATTTTCTACCATCTTACTTTTAGTTAATGAGAAAATATACAGATTCTTTTTTGTTCAAAGGCTATTTTTTTAGTCTGTTGTTATAAATCCAGACAGCAGTAGGTAATTGTGTTTGCCTGAAGTTTAAATGCAAGTTTTAATTGATTAAATAAATAACGTAAGGTCACCTTTTCATAGCCCCTTAAGATCTTTTTTTGGTTATTGTTAGTAACCAAACTTAAAATGGCTTGAATTAAGATTAAAGGTAAAGCTTTAGAATTAATTTTCCTTTTAAAACATGGTTCTTGGCAACAGTCAGGATGTAAAGAAACTGAGATCAGTGTTCCGACAGTGTAACTACTCATACAGTAGCAAGGTCCTGGAGCTGACAATTTTCAAATGATAGTAGCTGGTTATATAAGTCTCCCAAGATGGCTTGATGCACTATTGTTTCCAGACTGAGCTGGCAGTAACACGTGCCAAGGCAACAGGCAGTCAGACGAAAACATAACAATTTACTTTCCAGTAATTATCGTCACTTCTAGCCAGGCTGGAACTTGATTGATCCAGTACAGAAGAATATCTTTTGTATGGATTTATTTCAAGCCCAGAAATATCAGGACTGTAGTAAATATTCCTATAAATCATTTGCTAGACATCAATGGGAGAAGTAGCAATCATCACTTTGTTCCTTGTGTCACAAACTACATGGATAGAAATTCCAGCCAGTGCAGTCTATCAGTTCTTTTGTCTTCTTCCCCCTTTTCTCATTCTTTCATCTCTCTTTGCTCTTTTTTAAAAATTGCAGTTAATTGGAAGCTTTTTACCTGAGAACTGATTATACTAAGGAATTGAGCTCATACTTCTTACATAGCTAGTAAAATAACTAGAAGTAAAAAAAATCTTGTTTCATATTGTTCACAAGTATCACTTCATTCTTGGAATACATATTTAATTGTGGGATTTCTAAGTACTTTTGGAGGTTTATTAATCCTTAGGCTGTCGCTGTGAAAGGGAAATTATTTTCAGAGGTTTGAAGGTGGGGCGAATGAAAATGGACAGATGACAAGCTGAATTGCAGAGAGTTCGAAGTCAGTTGATTTTCCTTCTCTGTAACTTTTATGAGGCTAGATCTATTTGGGGTGGGGGTATGTATTGTAGTGATGAGGACTTGGAGACAATGGAAAAATTTGAGAGCAGAGATACGGCAAAGAAAGAGGGAATGCTGCAAGAAGTTAAGGGAAACCTGGAAAGACTCCGGTGTCAATGGAATTGTATTCCCAGATGACTTTCCGTGGCAGCTTCGGGACTGGCTTGTGCTCAGAGCCAGTGTTTGCTTAGACAGAGGTGGGTCTGGACCAGACACCTTCAGGAGCATCCCAGCTGGAGCTGCCCTGAACCAGACCAGGGACCACCCATCAGGTTGACCCACAGTGGCCCATATTGTTGAAGGTAACACAAACTAATGAAGCAGATAAACCCGAAAACCTCTGTGGCTTAATACAATACAAACTTACTGATGTTGGCATAACAAAAGTGAAAACCCCAATGTGAGTTTTCTGGCAGGGCCGCTTTCCGATGACCTAGCTCTCTGGAGCCTTGGGTTCCTTCCACCTCGGGGTTCTGCGTCTTCCTTGCTTGCTTTGCCTTTTTGCATCAGGGTGCGAGAGAGGAAAGGACACAAGGTCCCCACGTGGGCTGAATCCATGCCACTTCGGCTCACCTTCAGTCTACTCCACTCAGTCACGAGGCTCCAGCTGACTGCACGGAAGGCCGGCAGGGTCGTCTTGTTGTGTGCCCAGAAGACAAGGGAAGGATTTGGGGAACAGCTGGCCAGCCTCTGGCACGTGGCCTCTTCTGCAGTAAACTAGAGGGTTTGTCTTACTCTCTTGCGTTGGTAATGACAGATTTAACAGGGCAGGGCTATCTGATGGATGTTTATAAAACTTATGTTTTCCAGAAGGCACAAGCATACGAATATTCTTTTATTCAAGCAGTTTAAATGTTAGCATCAAGGCAATATCATAATGGATCTTGATTCTGACTTAAGCAGAGGCTTTTGAAATGCAGGGTGGAAATGGCTTTCACAAACCGGAGAAACCTCCGGGGCCTAAGTGCAGCGTACTGTGCTTCACTGTGATACTGCAGGGTCTCCCTGGGGAGTGTCTGCCCAGCGCTTTCCAGTTAAAAGTCGGTTCCCTTCTCTGTCCAGTCAGAGGTAAAACAAGGGCAGAGGGACGCTGTCAGGGGAGGTTTGAAGTGAGATAAAGAGTAGATGAGGCAGAGCCGTACCAGGAGGTTATTTCAGGTGACGGAAGCTGCAGAGCACAAGATTTGATGCCAAAAATGGAAGATTGTGTGGAAAGGCATCGAGGAGGTTGCAGCTAAAGAAACTGATGGAGGCTGAAGGGTGAAAGTGAAAGACAGAGATGCCTTAGGCTTTAAGACTTAATTTGCAGCTAGAGTGGCTTTATGGAAATTCCATCTGCCCTACCATCCTCCGGTTGTTTTTACACTGGTCCCACACATGTCCCAAACAAAGTCACACGTATGTCTATATGTTGGTCTTGCATATGCTTGAGAGTGATTCTTTTCTATTAGAGGCAAAATAGGATGAAGGATATTTATTTCATAGTATCACTTTATAGGTGATTTTGAAAAATGAGAATCTGATTCTATGAAAAATTTCATGAGGGAGATGTATCTGGGAATAGAAAGAAATGCCTGAGACAACATTGCTTACAAAACATTACTGGAGGTCTGCTAAGCCCTTGAGATACAGTGGTAGACAATCTGTTACATCTTCATAGAACTTAGAGTTTAGTGAGAAAGTCAGGTACCAACCGAATGGTTGAACAAAGGGATTAATTTCTTTTCCTTACTTCATTACTCCAAAGAAGTCCAGAGTGTGGTAAGCCTATGGCACTGGAGGATGCAAGGTTAGCTAAGGGAGGGGTGTCTAGAAAATGGTTTTTCTAGGAAAGTGACATTTGAGCTGTGGCCTTGAAAGGTGACCAGGAGTTGTTGGTGAAGGCGCCAGGGGAATGGAGAACACAACAGGTTCAATGGAGAACACGCACTGCTGATGGGCTGATACTGAAAGCGATCCCTCTGTCCTTTAAAAACTAGACACCCTGAAGCAAAGGGATTGCAGGGCAGGGATTGCTTCCAGCTCAGGTGAAAAGAGACGGAGAAAAAGGGAAGAACTGGGGGGATTAAGAGGACAGTGAATACAAAATAGAGGGGAGGAGATGGGGCAACAGGCAAGAAAAACTTGATTAGATCAGAGTTCTGCTTCATGGAGCTATTTTTCTAGGTAGAGTTCTTTTACTGCCAAGTCCTGGCTCAATGGTTTCAGTCAATGTTTTCCAGTTTTTCAAAAGCTGTTTTTATTTTAACTTTCAATTAAAACATATGCACACATTTCAAGAATATTTGACTTTTGATAGTGGTCTAGGTGTCCTGTTAGTTTGCTGTGAGCATCAAATGACATATTTGTGAAATTGTCCTGACACATAATCAAATATTGATTCAATTTGATTAGCATTTACTGACTTATTTGTCTCTTTTATTAAAACAATTTGTGTTCTTTCCCCTCCCTCATGCTGGATCTCATGGAATGGCTGGACTACGGTCCAAAGAAAACAACTGTATTCCCAGGCATGCTGATTATCTCTTGAGTTCTGGGGGAAAACCTGACTTGATTGCTTAATAGTGGAAGCAATTTGGGGACATGGAAACAGCTGATGCCATGACTTTCCCGCCTTCTTTGACTTGTTAAAGGTGTGAACAAATAGGTGTTTGGTCAGGTCTTCTCAGCAAAGTGGTGTAAGGAATTTCTCCTTTTCTTAGGGGAGCTTCATGTGTTTTTCTCATGCTTTATTTTGTTTAATTCTGAAGTGGTTGGTGAATAACACTGTGGTTTTCATGCTACATCTGGAAGATGTGCAGTCTTATTTCATGGGAAGGAGCAGAGGGATGGTGGGTGGAGTAACCTGGTTGTAATTACAGTGTACATTTATTTGGAAAGATCAGCATATTAGTATGCAGTGGCCAGATTAATTAAACTTGGCTGGAATAATTCAGTCTAGTTGATTCCTATAAAAGCTAAATATTTTTTAAAATTTTGAGGTTTCCTGTAAACCTTATGATGATAGATGCATTTTAAATGTCTTTTCCTCTACTGTGAATTCTGAAACAACGTAACAACTATTCTTTTAAAAAGCTGTGCCTCCCCTTTCACCCTCCTTCCCCACCCACCTCCAAAAAACCCCCTTATTCACTCACTTATCAACAAAAATTCAAGCACATTTCTTTAGGAAGATGTATTTTTTTACAAATATATTACGTGAAGCATAATTTTTGAGAAGTTGTTTATAATTTTTAGTCTCTACACCTTAAGTAGTGTGAGGTATCCATGGAAACCGTCTAGCCTGTATCAATGCCCTGGACTGCCTTCCCACACAGGCCAAGACGCAAGCCATCCTAGATACTAGCTTGATTTATTGTGCCTTAAACATTAGGCAGTTTTAACAAGAAATTGGCTCCTAATTGACACATACAATTTTATATTTAATTTGCAATTTGAGCCTCTTCACATTTACTAACAGATGTAGCATTCAAAATGGGTGTCATTATACTACATCTGTTGCACAGATGCACTTCAATGCAAGAACTTTGTGGCAAATAGCAGTAATGCCTCTGCCACATTGCACCACGTTAGACAGAACTGACAGTGTTTTCTTTAAGATACACATTTAAAAAATTATCGAAAGAGTGAATTTCTTTCACCAATCTAATGGATTTATTTTTTATTTTTATATCAGCTATATGGAGCTGGCCCCATGTCATAAAATTCACCCTGCTGAAGTATACAGTTCATGAATTTCAGAATATTCACAGATTTGAAACAATACCCATTATCTAATTTTAGAACAGTTTTATTACTCCAGAAGGAAACCCTATACCCATTAGCAGCCACTCCCAAGACCCAGCAACCACTAACTAGTCTGTTTTCTGTTTCAATGGATTTGCCTCTTTTAGACATTTCATATAAATTCAATTACAACATATGTGGTCTTTTTAAAAAAGATTATTTATTTATTTATTTTTAAAGAGAAGGGAATGGAGGGAGAAAGAAAGGGAGAGGAACACCAATGTGTGGTTGCATCTTGTGCGCCCCTAACTAAGGACCTGGGCCTGCAACCCAGGCCTGTGCCCTGACTGAGAATCAAACTAGCAACCCTTTGGCTTGCAGGCTGGCACTCAATCCACTGAGCCACACCAACCAGGGCTAAAATATGTCTTTTATAACTGCCTTTTCCACTTAGCATAATGTTTTCAAGGCTTATTCATGTTGTATCATATCAGTATTTCATTTCCATTTTAGACAAATAATTTTCCATTCTGTGACTATATCACATTTTATTTATCCACTTAATATTTCATGGGCATTTGGGTTGTTCCTACATGTTAGTTACTGTAAGTAATGCTGCCATTAGCATTCATGTGAAAATCTTTTTATTTCTCATGTGTATATCCCTATAAATGGAATTGCTGGGCCATATGATAACTCTGTGTTTCATCTTTAGGAACTACAACAGAGTTTTCAAAGTGGTTGTACTATTTTATGTGTCACAAGTTTACGCATCCATAGACTTGTTTATTTTTTGTTTTTTTTTTATTGTATTTTAGCTATTCTAGTAGGTATGAAGTGGTGTCAAGGGGTGATGTTTTTTAAGTAGAACAACTTTGTGCTACCATGCTTCATAAATTAGTTAAATGCATCTCTCTCATTTATTTACTTTTCCATTGCTTTTAATCTGTAAGTAAATATACCTCTTCTCTCAATCAGTGTTGCCATTTTTCCTTACTAATTTTCAGTCAGGCCCAACTCAGAGCATACGACGTCAAAACTGAAGATGGTGGTGAACTTAGGTGTCTTATAGAACATGTAGCGATGAAAAGGGGAGAACGCTGAAAACATAGTTTGATTATAAGATTGAATCTCCAAATTCCTGGTATAATTTATAGTTCATCTTGCTTTATGTGAACTGAAAAGTAGTTACAAAAGTGATGCATGCTGTGAGGCTTAGTTGTATTGTAGTGCCTGCTTAAAAGACATTCTTACTTTTTCATTCAGTATAACTCTTCTCATCAGGTCTAATATGCCATCAGTTCTATCACTAGAAAGAAAATGAATGTTGCCAATTAATCAATGGTGACACACCATTGATTTCAGAGTGGCCTATAATCTGAAATATTAAAATGTATATCAGAATTATTGAAATACTATAGAAAGGGAATTGTGTTTCTTCACTTGTGGGTTTTTTTTTTTCTTTTTTGGAGGCAAACCAGTCATCTGTGCTTAACAATACTCAGGGGAGAAAACAAGAGTTTTAATACCAAAGATATGATAAATAACTTTATAAATGTGCATTAATATCTAGCAGTATAAAAATGATATATGATACATACATGCACATATATACAGGTAAAGAGGAGTTAGTTATCGACTTATTCTTTCCTAGTTCAAGAATATTAGACGAGCATCCCATAGTTCACTGAAGTGATTCATTTCCCTCTCCTCTTCAATTTTCTAATTAAAAAGAGCTGATTTATCTCAAATTTAATTTATTAAAGATGCTAAGCCATCTTTTCCACCTCAGAATATTTTTTCTTGTTTATTTCAAAAGCTAACTTCAGCAGGGGACCCACAGACCTGTGGAAGTCTGTGCTGACAGTGCAGTAGCAAGCCAGCACCATGGGTCTACCAAGCAGCTAGGTTTTGTCTCAGCAAATGTGCTTTGTATGTTATTCAAAATAAAGTATTAGTTTCTTTTTTTTAAGATTTTATTTATTTATTTTTAGGGAGGGAAGGGATGGAGAGTGAGAGAGAGAGAGAGAGAGAGAGAGAGAAACATCAATGTGCGGTTGCTGGGGGTTATGGCCTGCAACCCAGAAATGTACCCTGGCTGGGAATCGAACCTGGGACACTTTGGTTCCCAGCCCGCGCTCAATCCACTGAGCTATGCCAGCCAGGGCAAGTATTAGTTTCTTAATGCCCTGGATTCCAGTTGCAGTTGTAGGTAAAGTGCTAAAATATCTGCTGTGGTGTATGCCATCAGGAATCAAAATGATTTCAAAACAGTGTTCAAAAGGGCTGAATAAGCCAGGTCAAAGACTTCCTGAAAAAGCCTCTTCCTAAAGTAGGCATTTGGCACTGCGTCCTTTAATGAGCTCAGGCAGCTTTTGGTTTGTTTGAATGGCGATCTCATATTCTTTTGATAATAATTGTATTGGTGCTTTGACGTATTGATGAAAGTTTAAAGAATTCCTAGTTTTCCCTAGTTCTAAGTCACTGTGTCATAGTTTTTCACTGTGAAATTCTTTGGAAATTATAGTTAATATATGGAACATAATTAGGAGCTCATGGAGCAGATAATTGCTTATATTAGAGTAGGTAAAATATGTGGTCTCGTGGACAGTTTGATGCCAGGAAGGATCAAAATTAGAGATACTTTTTGATGTCTAACAATAAGCACTAAAAGGAAGTGATTTTCATTTCATGGTGGAAAAATGAGATAAAATAGAATTATCTTTAATTTTAGTATGTATTACAAATTATGACCTAAACATAGTATTTTTAAAGAAAATAGGGACTTTTTAAAATGACATTTGCATATTTGAGATTATGTTGCTAAGTCAGATTCTTGCATGATGTACAGAGACAAGGTAGTTTCTGCATTTTTCAGTAAAATATGAAAATTATATTTTTACAGATGGATTGTAACAAGAGAAGAATGTGGATTTGTTTTTGTCATATTAGCATGTTCAGGTTGAGTGCCGGAATTGTTCATCTTTACTTTTAAGTGGTCTAACAGTTTGCTTGTTGTATTCCAACACAACTGCCTTCTTTTAGCCATAGAACATAGTTAATAAATTTGCATACTGAAATATTTAATATGCAAGTAATATTGAATATATCTCAAACAGTTGCCAAAGTTATAAGACATGATGTATAGTATATATCACAGTCTGTAATAGATTGCATTCAACACTGAATTTCATTGGTAAATGTAGTGATCACTCCTTCAGAATCGTTGATTTGTACCTTCATTCAAAAATAATTATTGCGTACTTAATGTGCTAGATTTTGTATGAGGTGTTGGAGTTCATGTCAGCCAAAAAGGGAAAGAAAGGCATGGTCTCTGTGTTCGTGGTGCTTATAATTTAGAAGGGGAGACAGAAATCATCTAAAGGTTGAAGTGAATAAATATAAAACTAAAACACGGGGAAGTACATGTTGTTATGAGAGCACTGAATGAGAATTGGCTTGGTGAGGTTGAAGAGGATGACTGTGATGTGGCTGAGCTAGGTCTAAAGGTTGGTTAGGATTCAACTAAGCAAAGCTGGGAGTCCTGGGCAGTGGGGAGGTGGTGAGGAGGGGCTCTGTGAGCCTGGCTGGCAAACGGGAATATCATCTGCTAGTGTCTTGAACCTGAAGGGAACATAATGAGTCATTGAAAGTCTTGTGTTCCAGAAGGAAGAAGTACCATATTTTGCCATGTATAATGCACACTTTCTTTGCCCACATTTTTGAGGGAAAAATAAGGATGCATGTTATACATGGGTAGGACTAATTCCATATCTATATAAATGTTTTTAATTCATTTATTTATGCTTATGTGTTAAATGTGTAACTATAGAAAACAATAATGATATCCATATGCAACATAATACTCTGGAATACAATAATCACTTTAATGATATCCATATGCAACATAATACTCTGGAATACAATAATCACTTTTATTCTAAATACAATCAACAAAATATTGAATTAAAAATTAAAAGATTTTTTCCTGAAGTTTGGGTCACAAATGTGGGTGTGCATTATGCACAGAAGCACATTATCCATGGCAGAATACGTGGATTGGCTCAGAGAACAATGATGGGAAGGGTTCGAGATTTGTAGGTGTCAGATCATGAATGTTTGCCTAAGCCATGCTGTGGAGTTTGGTCAGAGTTCAAAGAGAGGTAGAAAGCAACGGAACATGATATGTAGAAAGCAACCATAATTATGTTTAATGTAAGTATTTTCTTTTAATGTAATGTTGACTTTATAAGAAAGACTATTACAACATCATTTTTTAGGCATAAAGCATGATAACATAAGGAAGACTCGTGAACCCCCAACCAGCTGAAGAATGAGAACATCTTGTATCTACCTATGTGCTCTTGCTGTTCCTCTTGGAGACAACCAGCAGCTCACATTTTTCATGCTACATGGCATGTCTTGTAGGACTGTTTTTTGTCTCTCTTGCTCAACTTTATGTTTCTGAGATTCATTAAGGTTGTTGTATGTTGCTGTGAGGCTCTAGTTTATTCATGTTTACTACTGTACAATATTCCATTCTTGGAATATACCACAATTTATTGGTCTATTTTCCTGTGAGTGGATATTTGGATTGAAAAGAGTTTTCTATATTTAAAACTATTTTATTTTATTTTTCCAGTTGTTTTCATTTTTATTGTATTTTTTCCATTACCATTTATCCCCCATACCCTGTTTCACCTCCACCCACCTCTTCTCCTGCAATCACCACATCATTGTCCATGTCCTTCAGTTCTTTTTCTTTTTTGCTTGGTCCCTCTGCCCGCAACCCTTATTTTCTGCTTGTTGTTTGTTTTGATCAATGCTAATATGAATGTGTAGGATGTGGTACTATGTGTCTCCTGGGGCACATGTTTTAGAATTTCTGTGTGAGAACATATGTTTTCCAGAGTGGCTGTACATAAAAATCAATTTTAATTCCCATAATTGAGCCACATACTCTCAGCATTTGGCTTGTGAGACTTAATTTTTGCCAACCTAGTGGTGTCTTATTGTAGTCTGACTTTGTGTTTCCATAATCACTAATGTAGGTGAACTTTATCATGTTTCTTGGTCATCTGTGTTTCTTAAATGAAATGCTATTTCAGTTCCTTTGTTCACTTTTGTACCAGAGTATTTTTTCTCACTGATTTGTAATCATTTTTTATATATTCATATGTTCTGAATTCTAGTTCTTGGCTGTTTTATAACCCTCTGGATACTGAATGGGAATGAATTAGAAGGGCACCAGGTAAATATGGAGAGAATGGTCAGGAAGCACAGTTTTTCCTAATGAATAATTATTGCATGACAATTTTATAAATATATTTAATATTTTCTTATATTTCCTGTGTTAAATATTAGGACAGAAAATTGCTCTGTTCTGACAGAACTTGGAATACTGGTCTTCGTACTAACATTACTTTAAGAAAAGTTGATCTAAATTGGCTTCTGAAGAATTCTGCTTTGTACATGCTCTAGGGATGGTTGAAATCTATGCACATGTAGGTGTTAATTTTCTGAAACCATACATACCTATCAAGTTTGCTTCAAAGTAGTTTATGAAATGAATGCTGTTTTTCATTAGCCTTTTCTCAAAAAATTGTGGAAGGTGGAGTGGGATATTTGTGTCAGCAGTTGAAGGCTATGGCTTCTGGCACTGGGCTTAGTCATATCATATATATATGTAGTCATAACATATATATGTATGTATCTGTA
This sequence comes from Phyllostomus discolor, assembly GCF_004126475.2. Classification (NCBI taxonomy): domain Eukaryota; kingdom Metazoa; phylum Chordata; class Mammalia; order Chiroptera; family Phyllostomidae; genus Phyllostomus; species Phyllostomus discolor. The sequence goes on from NC_040904.2 coordinate 180,276,053, forward strand.
TATACATACACATATATAAAATCAGTTGTGCAAATCTTACTTTCCTTTCAACACTGGAATAAATATTATAGTAACTGTTTGGCACTTTTTGTGGGCAAGGAACATAAAGCTTTTCATATGTAATTTCTAATCTTCAAAATAGCCTTGCACTATGCATATTATTATACACAGGTGGGGAAACTGAGTCTCAGGGCAAGTAAGTAAAATTCTGGAGATCAAAAAGCCAGGGGCAGAACCAAGACCTAAACCAATTATGCTGGTTTCAGAAACATTATAATTTCCACTAAGTACACAGCTTTTCAATGCTGTGAGCTTCCATAAATTGCATGTACTATGTGTTAATTGTGTGTAGATACTCTCATTTAATACTCAAGACAAGACCTTTCCTTGAAGGCGTGCAATGGAGACTTCATCTTCATTCCATAGATTCTATAAGTTTCTCTCCCATCTTAGGAACTTCTACATATATTCTGACTTTATTAAAATTTAGCCTCATACTTCTTTTGTTAAAATGTTTGCATTGATTGATAGTTAATGCAAGTGTTAATTTTCTTTTTCCTTTTTAGGGACAATTTCTAATATTTGGGAGGAAAGGAGTGAAGTTTCTCTCTCTCAGTCCCTCTCTCCCCCTCTCCCTCCCTCTCTTTCTCCCTTTACACTCTCTCTGTTTGAAGGCGGTGGGTCTTTTACCACGTTGTTCCCCTGATAGCTCTTCAGATTTGTGTGCCCTTCTCACTGCCCTTTGGGCCAACACTCTCTTGATTGTAGGTTAGTAGATCATAGCTTGGAGCACAAAGACTGCACTGAGAACATAAGAGACTCCATGGAAATAGGGCGGTGAACACAGGATTGCAGAGGAGTGCTGGTCTCTCCTTGTTGTGTATTGTTCCTTACTTCTTGTTATACCACCTTGCAAAGTTGAACTTAAATATTAATTTTTACTAAATGATGCAGAGACATAAGAGGAATAGCAGCACTTGAATGTCTAAAATAGCAAGCTAAATATGACTTTTCTCATTATCCAGGAGTAAAACTCTTCCATTGGTCTTCGTGTTATTTTTCAGATCAGGGTCGGCTCTCTCATTCATTCCCATGTCTTCCAACTCCTCCTCTATCCTCCTGTGTTCTTCAAGATCTCCCATAATCTGAGTCTATTTTTGAGCTATATACCTCATCATGCCATCCTTCAGGCACACAGAGTCTTTCCAGAAGCTTTGAAATTACCACTTGAAATTCCATTTTCCTGGCTTTTGCTGTGAGTGCATGTTTGCATTTGCAATGTATTGATTCCCCTCCCCCCTTTTTTTTTTTACTGACAAACGGTACTCTAGTAGGGTTCTATGCTCTATACCAGGGGATTATGGGCTTAACTTTAGTGGTTGTGTGTGCTGCCACGAGAGTATAATTTTATGAGGTAGGGATTTATGATATGTGAGTCCAGTAGTTTTGCTTCAATAGGGAAATGGTACCTAAAGCTTGCCTGTTCAGCTCTTGCTTATTTAATTATCTCTGAACTCTTTATGTTCTAGATGTTAGGTGAAGACAATTCACTCAGAACCCTTAACAATTATGAGCAGAAAAATCCATTCTCAAGTACTATTGGTAAGGGATTGCATAAATTCTCAACCTCTGAATTTAAGCAAGGCCCTGTATTAAAATGGTTGGAGTGTATGAATCTGTTGAGTATGCTGCCAGAAAGTATGCTTCCTTGAAATAAAATACCGAGAGGCTTTATTATACCCCAAAGAAAATAGTTTGCTTTCTTGCTCACTAGTTATAGGGAGCAGACTTATCTCCTAAAAAGCCTTCTCAGCAACCCTGTTTGTTTAGAGGTTATGATACTTGATAAACTTTGAGTGATGGCTGAAGTCACTATTATCTCCAGCATCATCATTAAAATTTTAAATATCATCATTTGCTGTTTAAATGTTTAAATTCACAAATGGAATCAAATGGTCTGGTGAGGATTTTGTATGTTGTAAACAAGTATGATAGATCTCAACTCAGCATATTTGAAAATTATTTTAGCATTTGCTGCACAATTGCTTTGTACACCCCCTTTCCTAGTTCCTGACCCATGGTAGCAATGTAATATGTCTTTGCAAAGAATATTTTTAAAGAAGGGAAGGAGAGAAGATGGAAGTAGATTGTCATCATGGTATATGAATAACTGGTTTGAAAATTTTCTATGGCTTTTCTTTATTTTATAAACTCTTCTTTACTAGGCTTGTTGAGACATCCATATGTTTTTCAAGATTATAATGATCATGACGTTGTGTTGATGAAGAGCAACGTGAATGTGTGAATGTATGGGATAACTATTCCTATCGGAGTTGGTGTCTCTTCTCTTATGAAACCTGGGGAAAAGCATCTAGGGGAAGAATTGGCCTCTGCTCCTTGGAGTCACTGACCAAGAAGTTCAAACCATGAGACAGCTAGGTGATAGGGCACTGGCCACATTTTCCCAGAGGAGTTCCTAGAAGATGGCGGGCCGAATGTAATTCCATTAGGATACAGCTGTTACCATGATTTATTTGAAATTAAAAATGCACCTTTTTACCCTGGGAAATTCAAATGATGAAAATATCTAATCAGATATGCTGTCATTAAACTAAATGATTAAGGAAACACCAAACTAGGCTAATACCAAGTTTAATGTTGAAGTGAAACTCTGTGAAGGCTATGGATATCAACAATCACCCCCTTGCAGGGCTTGCCCAAGGCTATTAGTAGCTAATCTTCAGTCTTTCAGGAAAATCCCTAAATTAAACATCTTTAGTTTGCAATTTTTATTACCCTTTAAATTTTCAGTTGAGAACTTGGTTTTCTAGGATTCTGGTTGTGGTATTGTATTTTGATGTCTTGATGATATTGTCCGCAATGGAAAAAAAATATTACTTTAGTATATAAGCTTTCCAAGGGAAAGGGAGCGGATGTGAAATCAGTATCTCATCACACTGTTGAACTCTTCATTCCCAATGCCTTTAACTCCTGTTAAGGCCAACGGTGTTGTGCTCTCTGGAAAATCAAAGAAAATTAGTCCTTCCTAAAACTAATAAACTTTTGTTATCTTTTTTATCTGTGGAAGGCACTCATTTTTAAGCTTCCTAGGTTTTGATGCACTGGGGGCGGTGCAGCAGGAAGCGGCCAGGATAGAAGCGGCCCTCCCAGATGTCCAGACTGTCGGCACGGCTCCTCTGGCCACAGAAGACGTCTTTTTATGGAGATGTTTTGTTGTAATTTCAGAAGGTGATTGTTAGTTATCTTGGCTACTTTACATTTAGCACATCTGGGATGTGTTCACATGAAGACATTGGCTAAAAGCTATGTCTTGTGGCCTGGAATTGACTTTGATATTTAAAAGACTGGAAAGGACATTTTTTTTGCTACTTGGCCTGATCCAACAAAGACACCTTCGATGGGAAGCTCAGTCAGGAATTCATTTTGGAATTGAAGAGCAAGTACAGAAGTGAAACTTCTCAATTGCTGTAGAATTCTGTTCAAAATGGCTTAATGTGCTTGTAGTTCTTCCCCAAGTTTCTGCCATGGCAATAGTAGCTCTGAGACAATAATTTACAACCCTGGCACCAGAGTCTCTGACAGTGGTCCTACAGTTACTTTGTTTGAGTGAAAGGAATTTGTAGAAAGGACTCACATCTGCGCTGTCACCATTGACACCCGTCGCCGAGGAGAGCGCCCTGAGACACGTTGGAACAAATACTTGCGTCTCATCCCTCAGCTCTACTAGGTGCTTGCCAACAGCCCTCAGTTCTGCTAAGCTTGTGATGCAGCAATATCTAAAGCTTTTCCGTCTTAAGTGAGGATGACTAAGACAAACAGAACATAATCCTGTTCTATCTGAGGCTGTTGTTTGTTCACTTTTAGTACCAGTTCTGGAGTTTGAACTAAGGTAGAATCTTTTCCACTTTAGTAGAAACTGTAAAAAATGTTTACACTGGAAAGGGTAAAAATATTAGCTCACAAGTATGTAATTCTAAGGACTGATTAATCGTGGACAAATTAGGATTTTAGGGCAGTTTATCATTTATTATTTCTGCCTTTTTCATACTATCTAAGAATTTATTTTACTTTTATGGGAAGGTTTGGTATAAAGGGAGAAAGCATATACAAAAGCACTTTGTAAATTATAAACTATTCCATAATCTGGATAATATTAATAATACCAGCAAGAATAACATCAACTATGCACAACTTGTATAGCAGTTACTGTGTATCGGGATTGTTCTGTGTACTTTACATATTTTCACCTATTTAGTCATCTCCAAGAACCAATGATGGTAAGAGTAATGACTATTCCACTTGACAATTGTGGGACTGAAGCACATGGTGGTAATGTAACTTGCTTAAGATCCTCCAGTTAGTGTGTGGCATAGAGGGGAATGGAACCCAGGCAGTGTGGCTTCAGAAGTGAGAAACAAGGCACAGGGAATCCCCTCCCCTTTCTATGGCATTCCTAATGTTGTAGTTAGAAAATAGATGCTTCTAACTAGGCTGGAATTGGGTATGAGGAGTGTTGCTTATCTGCCCAAAGAGAATTTAGAAATAATGGTAAATAGCAAGCTTTTTAAAAATTTGGTGTGACGCAGTTCTGTTCTGTGGTTGGTTTCGAACGACTTTATTCTTCTAGCAGTATAAAAGGCATTTTTTAAAACAAATGATAATTGCAGTTTTCAGTCTCCCTTTGAAAAATATTTTTGTTTATCTCTTTGGGCTTGTGGAGTGATGTGGTTTAAACCCCCTCTTACAAAGAATCGAAAGGGAGCTATTTAGTTCACAAGGACCCAGGCTTCTATTCACAAGAGGTTCTCACCCAGACAGTGACACTTCTTGTGTAATTTCAAAAAAAACGCCTGGATTTTCACATTTTTGAGCTGTACTGATGGCAGCTGAGCCAACTGTATCTTACAGGATTAGAGTGATAGGAGTACATCGGCCTGTAGAGTGAAGACTGTGATCAGGACAACGAGCTGAGCTACCCTGGAAAGAAATTTAGTCCTTCAGTTAAATTTTCTCCCCAGCTTACAACTTCAGTCCCATAGTTTATGGGTCTAAAAGTTCTGTTATGCCCTCTCCTTTTATTGTCATAAGATACACAGTAGAAGCTCATTTGACTCCAAAGAAATATTTTGTTTTTCTTTCCCATTTGGAAGGATCATCCTTTGGCCAGCTGAAATTAATTCAACTCATAAAACTTTCTCTTAAAAGAAAAAAGGGAAGCACTATTCATTTCTAATGTCATCTCTAGGTGCCCCACTTAGGTGTCATAAAGGATAGTAGAGTCGTGTTCACTGGTGGAATAAGCTGTTACACTTCACTGTTTCTTCCAAGACTAGTCATCACCTTTACCCACTAAACCCCTATATACAACAGTTGTAAAGGAAGTAAACGTGAAATAGGAAGCCGTCATAAATTGTGCTCTAAAACTTAAGTATCAATAAATAAAAGTTGCTATAAGGATAAACAACTCCAGACGCTTTGAGTGTCTATTAAAATTCTTGGCACTGTGACATTTGGGACACATTCATTGAATACTGGCTGTGCATAAGACAGCTTTGCTCTGATGACCACATGGGTTAATAGGAGAGGTATACATGTAAAGCCTCTTCAGAGTCAGCCGTTACCTCTTCAGTGTTTCCACAGGGCCCAATACACATTTCTGTGATGGAACTGACCTTATTGTAAACTCCTTGAGGGGAAAGTTATATCTTATTCACTTAGATAATTCCTAAAACACAGTAGGTACCTAATCACTTATTTGTAGAATGAAGAGGGAAGATAGGATGTGTCCACAAGTAAAATAGAGGAGTGTTTTAGGCAGAGAGTATTAAGTGACCAAAGAGAAAGACTTAGAAAGCTGTGGTTGAGAAATCATCGCTTAGTTCACTTTGGCTCAAGTATAATATGGGAAGGCAGGGCTGGAAGCTACAGCTGAATGTTGGGGGGGGGGGCTCGGCCCACAGGGCCCTCCCCCAGCTGCCACGGATGAGAATAAGTCTACCAAGACATGATCTGCTTGGGGAGGAAAGGTGGCTGACCTCTCAAAGGAGAAGGGCCAAGAGCCTTTTCCTCAATGGGCTTATTGGGTTCGTTTATATAAGAATTCAGGTAAAGCTCATTAATATTGCCAGGCAGTAAGGATCAAACAATGGATAACAAAAAACTCTGAGGGCCTATTTTGAGTCAGGATCAGATAGCTAAAGAGCTGTAAAACTTTGAGGAACAAACTTACTTCTTATTTGGACCCTTGTCATTTAATTGAGAGCATTCTAAACAAAGCAGGTTTCACAGGATTTCACATATTTTTTCTTAGGCCTGATCACCCAGGGAACCCGCCCTTTCTAGCACAGGGCTGTACCACCCTATCATTGTTTCAGGCTTAGGTGGAGCAAGGGAAGTAAGGCAGCCAAGAGATTAGGAGATTTCTTGCAGACAATGAGGACTCAGGATTTGTCAAAACTGAGGGGTGGGGGTCCATCACCCCCTTTTGCTGTAGCCCCCAAAGTCCTTTCTTGGGCCTCCCACGTGATCATGCCTGTCTTTGATCATTGCCCCCTTGGGGAAATCTTACCCATCATTGACTAACCGACCAAGCATTGGGAGCATTATTGATGAAGTAAAAGAAGCAGAAGCGATGCTCCTGCCAGGGAGATAAGCTTTTGTCCCCTTGGTGGCTTATGGTCCAAAGTCATTCCCTCAGCCTTACCCTTGGTGGGGGTTACAGCTTCTGAAACCAGCAGGGCAGTTCCCAACAGCTGAAAGATTGAATAGGTAGGACTTCACAAATCATTGTCAAGTTGGGGGGTTAACAAATGATCCCTTAAGTTTGCAGCCTAACTGACCAAAATGACTGTGATCTCCTTAAAATAAAGGGAAATTGAAAGGAGAACAGGTTTAGGAGAGAAGAACTAGACTGTTCTGAGAAATTGAGTTCAAGGTACCAGTGGAACCTCCAAATGTAAACAAGGAATTCTAAGAGGAAATAGGATGAGAACCTTAGGAGAGCAAGGTCAAGGCTGAGGAAGCACATTTGGCAGTCGAATCTGTAGAAGTGATTGTACAACCAAGGATCAGGCCCAGTGGCTGACAGGGAGAAGGAAGATGAGGAGAAGGGGACAACAAGGAAACTGAAGACACAATCTTAAGGTCTTGAGCAAAGAAAACCAAAGAATGATAGAAAAAGAGAAGGAGCAATAAGCACTGGGCACAGCATGAAAGGGGGCGTGCAGAGAAGCGTGGGGAAATAGCCTAGAGTTCGCAGTAAAGGACTGAGTTCAGGTCTTGCTCTCAAATGTTAACTGAATGATGTGCAGCTAATCATGGAAGTTCTTGGGCCATTGTTTCCCTACCTGCATGGGAATAACACCTCAGTAGTTGATGTGATAATTTAAATACTTTAAATGAATATGTTTTAAGTAATACTTGATAAATTACTCTATTTTTACTGGTCTATGAAAATAATAATTTATTTTTACTCTATTACTCTATTACTAGTCTATTAAAATAATAATAAACAATAAAATGGAAGATTTTAGATTACCTATATTTCTTAAGTACATGTGAGTGACCATATAGAAAAATAGATTTTTTTAAAAGATTTTATTTATTTATTTTTAGAGAGGGAAGGAAGGGAGAAAGAGAGAGAGATACATCAATGTGCGGTTGCTGGGGGCCTTGGCCTGCAACCCAAGCATGTGCCCTGACTGGGAATTGAACCTGTGATGCTTTGGTTCACAGCCTGCGCTCAATTCACTGAGCTATGCCAGCCAGGGCTAAAATAGATCATTTTAAAAATGTCTTGTAACCACTACAAAATTGAAGACTTAAGAATTTTAAAATAGCATGTTTCATAAAGGAAGGTACTGTTTTTACCCACTATCTTGTTAATTAAACTCTTGGAGATTAAATATGATTCACTGTTTTATCAAGCTTAATTTTTCTAGCTTGTTTTACTAAGCTCCTCTAAATAAGGCTTTCACTTTTCAGTTCTTAGGGTGTTTGTTAATCTGTTTCTCTTCAGGTGCTACTAATATTCTTACCAACTCTGGGACCCAAAGCTGTGGAAGCACCTCACATTTGTAGCATTTTTAATTTTCTTAGTACAGTGTAACTACTATATATACTTTTTTATTTCCAGGAGAAGCAAAATTATTATTTTCTTGGAAAATATCTGCCAAATTTTATTTCCAAAAATATTATGCAGTATAAAATTAATTTTTCCACATCTCAATATCAATGATGAAATGCATTTAAGTGTCATTTTAACATACTGATATTCTTTTATTAGGAGAAGAAACAATAACCAATATCTCTCTTGTTTTTGTTATTAGGGTAGCACATTAAGAAAAATACTCCTGAATCGATACTTTAAAGGTGATTATGGAGTGAGTATAAATGGGCACCTTTCTGGAACCTACTGCAAATCTGCACAAGGGGGAGGCAAGTCTTTTCATTGTTTTCTTCATTCCAAGCTTCTCATAACATTTTTATGCTGGTACTCTAGCATTTTAGTTAAAATAGTACAAATATAAAAATTTCATTTAAAAAGCACTGTTATCAATGATAAAAATAGGAGGAAATCCTATTTGCAACAACAACTCGAGGGCATTATGTTACATGAAATAAGTCAGATAGAGACACAAATACTCACGTGTAATCTCACTATGTCTAATCTAAAGAAAAACAAAATCACAGAAACAGATGAGCTTTGTGGTTGCCAGAGGTGGGGGGCAGTGAGTAGGGGCATTAAATGAAAGTGGTCAAAGGTACAAGCTTTCAATTATAAATAAGTCCTGGGGACATAATGTGCAACGTGAGGCTATCCTTAATGCCATATTGTGTGTTTGAAAGTTGCTAAGAGAATAGACACTAAAAGCTCTCATCACAAAAGAAAAAATTACAACTATATGAAGTGATGAATGTTAACTAATCTTTTATGGTCATCATTTTGCAATAATGCTTATATCAAATCATTATGTTGTACACCTTAAATTTATGTTATATGTCCACTGTGTCTCAATAAAACTAAAACAATAAATGAAAAGCATAATTAAAAACCTTTCTACCATTTCAGGGTCATAAAACAACATTAGAATTAATTTTGTCTTTTAACTTTGGAAATTAGTTACCATAATTTCTTAATATATAAAGACAAAAATAACACAGTTTTCTTTTTACTAAAGTTTTTTTTATTAAGAAAAATCATTTATAGGAGGCATACATTTAATAAAAAGTTACATGTCTACAAGCTTTTGTTTTTTAAAAAAACTAAGCTTCTAATATATTTATCTTTGTAGGGAAAGATTCCCAATTTTAAATATTCTTAAACTCTAAGGATTCAAAAACCTTAAATGTTAATAATGTCTGTAAGGTTTATTTAATTTATATTTCCTAATCACAGGAAGCTTTTCTGGACAAGATTCAGATAAGATGGGGATATCAATGTCAGATATTCAGTGTCTACTGGATAAAGAAGGTGCTTCTGAACTTGTCATCGATGTTATAGTGAACACCAAAAATGACAGAATTTTTTCAGAAGGCATTTTACTTGGCATTGCATTGCTGGAAGGAGGAAATACACAAACTCAGGTACCTACTTCTCATGATGGGCATTACATTTGTTATCTGCATTTATTTACTTGTTGTAGAAACCAAGAGAAAGTAATATCTTTTTTCTTTTAGCTTCTCATGACTATATACAAACCAGCCTTGTATCACACTTTCCTCATAAATGTATTTGATTTGCTGCAGATACAGAGCTTCACAGGTTATTCATTGAAGCAGAACATCCCCGAGAAGCATCCTTTCTAACATTAATACCAGAAACTCTGAGTTGCTTAGGGAAATTTTAGGCTGACTTTCAGCAGATAAAAATGACATTCGACTCATCTAAGCAGTAAATGTATTAATAAAAGAGGTGCTGTGCATAAACTCCTCCCATGGTATTTGGCATCTCAGCAGGTCTCCATGACGTCCAACGCCCCTCTCCACACACACATCCCGCCCATACACATATTTAGAAGTTGAGAACAGTAACATTGCTGTTGCCCCGAGTCCCCCAGCACCCCTTTCCCTGATGAGTCTGCAAAGTGGATTTTTCACTCAGCAGGGCGAGAGAAGACCCATTTCATTGGTCCATACAGCTCAGGGCGGGCTGATTTGAAAGTCATCATTCATCTATGTAGTGCTCTATGACAGCAAGTAATATGCTCACCTGCCTGCAAGGCTCGGACCAGTATTTCCAGAAGTATTTCCATTTTCACCTTGAAACTTCTGCCAAATTTCCCCTGGGTTCCTCCAAACCCAAAGGGAGAGTACCCTACGTCAGCCTGAGAGCCGGGAAGTGCTCACGGAGGAGGCGCCTCCGCCTCCTACTCCTGCCGCTCTGCTAGCCTGCACTCTCTCGCTAACCTGCTCGCTCTCTGTTTGCTGCAGTCAGGGAAGGAAGCCGTGCTTACCCGTAACTGGAAATTCCAGAATCCATTTTCCCTACTCATGGCACATAGAAGCCACACCTAATTAAGAAATAGAATATTTTCCTTTAGGGTGATCAAATACAAGGAACAACAGGAATTTCACGATATGAAATACCCAATACCAGGGACCTTTAGGAATAAAGGCCTCATGAACAGTAAATAGCACAATGACCAAAAAAAAAAAAAAAAAAAAAAAAAAAAAAGAAAGAAAGAAAGAAAAAGAAAAAAACAATCTTAAAACATTTATACTTCTCAGTTAGAAAACAATTTTAATAAATTATGGCCAAGAGTGATAGCTCTATGACTGAAGGGCCCTTCTTCACTGTGTCTTCCCTGACTGGCTGGGGCCTTTGGCCATTGCTCCTTTATCTGAGATCCTGTAGCACTTATTTCTTTAATACTCGCTTGGCCCTTTGCCTGTACTCCAGCACAGGCTCTTCTGAGGGGCGTTGTATGCAACGGTGGAGGGGTGGTGGTGGGATTTGGGTGGTTTTCTTGGAAATTGTCTTCCTTCTACAACCAGATATGCAGCTTGGATTTTCTTTTTCTTTTTCTTTTTTTTTTTTTTAAAGATTGTATTTATTTATTTTTAGAGAGGGAAGGGAGGGAGATACAGAGAGAGAAACATCAATGTGCGGTTGCTGGGGGTTATGGCCTGCAACCCAGGCATGTACCCTGGCTGGGAATCGAACCTGTGACACTTTGGTTCGAAGCCCGAGCTCAATCCACTGAGCTACGCCAGCCAGGGTCGGATTTTCTTAAGAAATTGTCTAAGGAACTAGATATAGATAATCCAGAGAATATAAGTGGAAGAGTTGTGGGGCATCTTTAGGTAGAAGCAGTCCTTGGGATTATAGTACTTTCTAGATTTCTGTTCCTGGGCCACTGAGGGTCATCAGATTGGATCATCTTCTTTTGTTGTTACTTGTGTGACATCTTGCCTCTCCAGTTAAATTTCATTTTTTCTTAAAGTGGGTGGTCATGCTCTATTCTTTATATCTACAGTACTTTATATCCATTCAACAGATATTTTTAATGGAACAGAATTAAATTATTTTGTATATGGAAACATTGTTTTAAGATGGGTTGTGACCATTTCATTTACCAGCCTTGTCCTATTCGGTTTCTCATGTATCTGCATCGGTGTGTCACCCAGATGTCAGCTCAGTGTTCTGGCTCAAAGAGACCTGGGTGAGGTCAACTGGAATCCTATTCCTTGTTCTTCAGCAGGCTGAAAACTATGACTCTTCAAGACTTCTTCCACTCCCTAGGGGCTTGTACATTCTCATGGCCTCCTTAGCTACTCTTGCCTTCTTTAGTTCATGGGTTTTCTTGACATCCCTATCTCTGTGGTACTGAGATAGGACTCTGATTCTCATACTAGCTACATAAGTCAATTTATATGTTTAATATACTTTATTCGAAATTAGTTGAGTGGGAGGATAGAGCAGGTACATACTTTACAATTTCAAATTGAACATTAATAATGAAAATAATGCTTCCTAAATACCAGGCACTGTTCTTACTGCTTTATGTGTATTAACTTGGTTAATCCCAACAACAACCTATGAGGTAAAAGTTATATTATCTCATCTTAGCAAAGAAAATTCTGAGATAGGTGGTTTAAATTTCTTATCCAAGATCACATGGCTCATTAGAGATAGAGTCAGGATTCGAACCCATGCAGTATGGCTCCAGAATCTGTGCTCTTAACCGCTATAAACATCTTTCTGAAATAATCTTCTACCTCCTCCTCTTGGGAAATTTCTCTGACTGATTCACCCTGTATCATGCCCAGTCTTACTCCACCTCTCTAGTTCCTCACTGCATTTCCCCTTCCTTCCCTCCCACTTCCAGTCCCACTCCTCCTACTTCGGGAAGGCCCTTCCTTTGTCACAAACATCTGTTTTTCTATCTCCCTTGGCTCCTGAAAAAACCTTAGAGTTTTCCCTATACTCTAGTCAGCTTATGGAGATCGTGTCCTAATCAAAAACCCTATCTTCAGTAAAAGAAATCAGTATGCTACCTATTGAGACTATATATATATATATATATATATACATATTTAAAGTACACTTTTTAATCTTTATTAAAATTATAATGTTCAGATTTGTAGAGCCCTGGTTTAAAAAAAGCATGGTCTGTGTAAATAAGTTGTTTTGAGCTTAAGAAGTTACTTGATAAATTTATGATTTAGAGTTAGAGAATCTAGATTTAAATCCTAGCTCCGCCAACCAGTTACATAATATTGGGCAATTCACTTGTCTTTTCTAAAGCTCCTTTTTCAAATTTTAAAGTGGAAATAAGAACACTGTTTATTCATCACACAGTTGTATTGGAAGTTTCAAAGAGATAATATATGCCAAGGAGCTACATAAATTATAAAACTTTGTTTTAATAGAGCCACAGAGTTCCTGTAACTTCCTCATCAACGTATTGGAACTAACCCCCTTCAACTTTCTAACTCCATTATATATTGAAAATATTAGGGTTTAAACAGTAGCTTAATTTGTGGGTTCAGAGAGTTCTGTGAATGCTGCGTTTATCCTTTGAATTAACAGAACGAGCTCAACTGTTTCACTGTAGTTGCCATGGTAACTGTGGTTTTTTGGCCTGCTTTCTTGAGGGGTTGCTAGCCTTCTTCTTAGGAGCTTCCCCTGCTAGATATGAAGCCAGCTTCTAAGGCTTCATAAACCACTCTATGAATATACATTGCTGATACCGAAAATTTCAGGCCAGATAACCATTTCAACACCCAATATCACTAGCGTCTCACCTAGAAGTCGTAGCAGCTGTGGTCATGGTTCCGGGCACTCCTGCTGGAAGGCATATCTGCGGGAGCCAAACTCCCCAAAATTGGCTCTTTAGATTGATTGAATTATGGTCAATTCTACTTGACCTGGAAATCTTTGTTTTTTCATATGTTTTCTTCACAGCACCTCGCACCAAGGTTATATAACTCTCTTAATCACCACAGTCAATGAGATCATTATCTTCTAATATTTTTACTTTATTTCTCTTGTTTGTGTTTTGTCTAGCCCATCGTTTTAGTATCAACAAAATTTCCCCACCCAGTGCAAATTCTGTCTTCTCTAGAGTGCCTCACTTTCCTTTCTCCTGCCTCTTCTGGATGTTTCCATAAGTCCCTAAGCAGATATTTCCCAGGTCCAGTATTCCCACCTCTTACTAAGATATACTTCAGTCATCCTTTTGGTGTGGAATCCTTTCTACATCATTATGAACTGTAAAGCAGAATTCGTTTTATGGTGGGCTTATCTCATGCAAAGCAATGTAGCTAATGAAGTGCCAAAGGACTTAGTCCCTATTTATCAGTGGGTTCCTGTGAGTGAGGTTATGATATGGTCACATAGTCTAAACTAACTGTACTGCAATTTAGATAAAAAGAAAGACAACAATTTGTACTTCTCCATAAACTCATTTGCACAGGATGATCATTGGATTAATTAGTGCTTGTTTTCCAGATGACAAACTCATGAGGGCAGGGACTGTGGCTGTTTTTCCTTTTTGTTCCATCACTAGTGCTAGCATATCGTCTGGCACATAGTAAGCACTCAATAAATATGTGTTCAATTAATAAATGACTTTATAACAACATAAAAACCAAAGTTGCATGCAACTTCTTTTAGTACCTCTGTAAATTTTAAAAATAAATAGTTAGGATGAATTAAATAACATATGGAAATATGTTGGAATTGAGTAGAAAGTGCTAAGTAAATAGAAGCTATTATTAGTAAACATTAAGTAATACAGGAGACTGACAAAAGCTGTCAATTTATTACTTATGAAATGATAGTGAGCAGCACATTAAATGTGTGATCTAATTTATATGCTTATGTTTATTTCAAGCATAAAATACTTTTTTTCTCCACTTGGATATTGATATCTTAAAATATGTTTTCTTGCAGTATTCTTTCTACCAGCAGTTACATGAACAAAAAAGATCAGAAAAATTCTTCAAAGTTCTATATGACCGAATGAAGGCTGCTCAGAAAGAGATAAGATCAACAGTGACAGTTAATACCATAGACCTAGGTAACAAAAAAAGGGATGATGACAATGAGCTGATGACTGGTCCACGAATGAGAGGTAAAGAAATGTTTGAGTGTGTGGGGGAGTAGAAGGAGAGGAAAGAGGATAACACAGTGTTTAGATCTCACTTGTCTTTGTCATCTCACTTGTCTTAGTTGAGTGAAAAAACTCTACAGGATCAAAGCCAAACAATGCATCATTGATGCAAAGCAACTACAGCAGGTCCTTGAACATCGTTGTTTCATTCAACAAGGATCATTTTGTGATAACATTGATGAGATGGCAGAGGAACTTAACTCTTGTTTACATGATTTAGCCAAAATTAGTTTGTCATATGCCATTTTGCTTGAAGTCACAGAACCTATTGATGGCATTAAGTGAGGACCTACTGTAGTAACTTGAAAATGTTTGATTTCCTTGTGGAAAGCATCGTAAAGACCAAGTGTCACAAACCTTTTGA
The DNA here is from genome assembly GCF_004126475.2 of Phyllostomus discolor. NCBI lineage: Eukaryota > Metazoa > Chordata > Mammalia > Chiroptera > Phyllostomidae > Phyllostomus > Phyllostomus discolor. Next base: position 180,291,056 of record NC_040904.2, read on the forward strand.
ATGGTAATGAAATTTAAATTTTAAGGACAGAAATTATAGCTCTAGGCTCTAATACAAGATTCTTGGTTTTTCAAATAACAAAGTCATCAGTGTAGTAAATACATATTCTAAAAAATTAACAGTTTGAAGTTTGCCATATCTCCCCACCTTTTTGTATTCATCAACTCATATTTGATATTTATCAGAAAGACACAAACCTCTCTAAAACTGGCTAAGCATTAAGACCTATTTGTAGCATCCCAGTGCAAATTTAATTTTTTAGTTGCTACCTCAAATTCTTTTTGGGAAGTTATTGCACCTCTTGTCAGACAATATTTAATTCAGTTGTTATAGAATTTGGGCCCCTGGCGGTCTTTTTTTTTTTTTTTTTTTCAGTTAGCAAAAGGAAATTAATTTAGAAATATAAGAGTACTTCTTTATTTTCAGTAAGAGATTCATCATTACATTTAAAAGAGGGAATGAAAGGGCAATTAACAGAAGCTTCTTCAGCAACATCCAAAGCATACTGCGTATACAGGAGAGAAATGGATCCAGAAATAGACATGATGTGCACAGGGCCAGACGTGGGAAGTGCCGAGGACAAGTCTGCAGAGGAAGTAACAATGAGTCCTGTGATCACCATCATGCAGCCGATCCTGCGGTTTCTTCAGTTGCTGTGTGAGAATCACAACCGGGAACTGCAGGTATTGTTCTAGTCTGTGTGAAAGCTGAGAAAACAGCCTATGGTTGTAAGCAGTTAAACTCAAAACTAACAAGGAGAATAGGAGTTTTGGAGATAATCCATAAAACCAACAGTGCTCCTCTGAAAGAGGAAGACACTTTTGTATCTAAGTGATAAAAATAAAATTCCTTTATGGATGAAAAAGTCAGGCTCATCAGGTTTCATTCTCAACAACCTCAAATCAGGTTGTTTTAACCTCCGTGAACATCAGCTAATCCTAGTATTCTGGTGTTTGTTGAGTAAGTCACATTTGCCTCAACTATGTCTTCATAGTTTTATAGATTTTAGGGGATTTCATCATTTACAGCCCAATTCATGTTTCATGAGTGAGGATAGAGATTACATTCATTTACCTTTATTAGAAATAGAGCTAATATAGAAGATGATTTTTTACAACAGTGGAAGTTGCTACCTCTGTAATTATTATAGTCCTGGTCTTACATCTTCTTTGGTACATTTCCCTTGTAAAGTCAATGAACTTGGGGTGACCTAGGGATTTGGCTTTTTAATTATTTGTACACACTGCTTATATCACCATGGCAAAACCACATGAAAGGTGAAAGAGTTTCTAAGAACACATATCTAATAATAAAGAAACAGCAGAGTTTGAAGTTGTTTTCTCTGGTAAATGTCTAGACCAGAGATGTTCAACCAATGTGCTGCAAGAATTTTTAAAATGTGCCAATACCTGACTACTTAGGGTCACTGACCTCTTTTCCCTTAGGTTGTCAAATTAAAAAATGATAATAGCTAACACAATAGTAGCTGTCTGATGTGAATAAACCAAAATTGTACCTATTTTTTTTTGTCAGAACAGCAAAAACAATATTTTTTTGGTGTGCGGCAGAATTTTAGTAATTAATTTATGAGTGCAATGATATAAAAAGGTTGAAAGTTGCTGGTCTGGACTATAGGTGTTCTGAATTGTTAAGAGATGTATTTATGTAAATTTATTATAATCCTCCAAGGGGATAAGGCCCAGAATTGATTCACAGCAGACACCATGACCCTTGGGGACCACCGTACCACCCCTCTTTTGAAAGGGCTGCTGCAGAGCTCTGGCCTGCAAAGCCCAGAAGCATTACATCCAGAGGGAGGGCACTGGATATACCCTTCATGCTTATTCCTGATCCACCTAGTCTGTCCATGTAGGAAATAGATGTATTATATAGAATCTGATCAAACATTTTACTGATAGGAGTGTGGGATAAAATAATTTGAAAATGCTACTTATAAAATAGTTTTGGTTTAATAAGGATAAATGGTAGAGTTATTGAACAGCTAATATGTGAAAGCAACCCATGTGTGCAGTGACAGGTGAATGGATACACAAAATGTGGTGTATCTGTAGGATGGAATATTATTCAGCCTTAAAAAGGACATCCAACACAACATATGTGAACCTTGGGATATTACGTTAAGTGAGATAAGTCAGTCACAAAAAGACAAATACTGTGTGATTCCACTTATGTGAGGTCCCTAGAGTAGTTAAAATCACACAGAGGCAGAGAGGAGAATGGTGGTTGCCAGTGGCTAAGGGAGAGGGGATACGGAGTGGTTGATAGGTATAGACTTTCAGCCTTACGAGAAGAAAAGTGTTCTAGAGGTATGGGTGGTGGTGGTGGTATCTCAACATTATAACTGTATTTAATACCCCTGAACTGTACCCTTAAAAATGATGAAGATGGCAAATTTGAGTATATTTTACCACAATACAAAAAATTGGGGGAAAATTGCAAAAAACAAATGAAAGAATGAATGGAAGAAATAAATTCAAAACATAAATATATAAATAGAAATAATAAATTAAAATGAAAGCTTTTATTTTTGTTTACCCTCTCACAAGGTTTACACACCCCAAGATAGCACTGTGAACAGTTTGTTTTTCCTTCCAGAAATTTTTATGCACATGTAACCCTATTGATCTGTAAGCCTGTAAACATTTTCTAAAATCACATTGTATAGTATTCCTTAACTTAGTTATTTTTAGTTAATAATGTACCTTATTGCTAAATTACTTATTACTACTCTATTTTTATATCAGTACATGTTGGCACACCCCATTTTTATAGCTTCATGATATTCCAGTGTTTCGGTGTGCTGTTATTTATGAAACCAGTCACATTATTATGGATATAGTATGGTTTCCAGTTTTTGCTATTACATAGTATGCAGTGAATCTCTTGTGAAGATATGTGTGTGTGTGTATATGTGTATATATATACATATATACACATATGTATACATATATATGTATACATATATATATAGTGTGTGTGTGTGTGTGTGTGTGTATTTTCGAGTAGTGGAGTTGTAAGCTGAAAATTTCGATAGGTACTCTCAAGCTGCCCCCAAAGTGGTTGTATCATTTAGCATGTGAAGCTGCCCTGTTTCTAAGGGATCATTACTTGAAAATTTGGTTGCTTTGTTCCCTAATGAACTTCTTCCTAGTTTCCTTTTTCTTCTCTTTTTCTTATTACCTATTATTCAACCCTCTCTGTATAGTTTTAGGATAATGACATTGAGAAATGCTTGATAAGAACTATACTGATAAATGTAGGTGCTTGAGGCAAAAGCCTAAGAGTCTTCTTTTTCCCCCCTTAAACCTAGGATGAAATTTAATGAACATGAACACTTCCTTTTAAAAAGCAGTCCCATTCCACATTGTCCTGGGGATCTTTTTGAGTTAGTAAAATACACACACAGAGAACTAAAAACAGCAGAGTGATTTTTTTTAACCCTTAAGCTGTATTTCCTTCTGCCTTCAGAACTTCTTGAGGAATCAAAACAACAAAACAAATTACAACCTTGTCTGTGAGACCCTTCAGTTCTTGGACTGCATCTGTGGAAGTACCACGGGAGGCCTGGGCCTGCTGGGTCTCTACATCAATGAGAAGAATGTCGAGCTGGTCAACCAGACTCTGGAAAGCTTGACTGAGTATTGCCAGGGGCCGTGCCATGAAAATCAGGTAACCATGAAAGCAGTTCTTAATGCAAAACTATTCATGACTAATTGGGGTCAGATTGTTAAACAAGCCAACCCTTGTGTGCATTTCAAAGATCTTTCTTCTTGCTTTGCCAGGTATTTTTACTTTCCTAACAAAACATACAAAGACTGAATTGTAGACTTGCAAATACTATGCCATATTTTAATTTAATTTTCTTATAAAAGAAAATTCCTATGAAAATGTTTTAGATAAAAATCAGACTTATCAGAGAGAGTAAAACATGCTTCTTCATCATTGCTGAGTTTTCATCTTGTAGTGAATCTTTCTAGGATTTGTGGAACAAACTCCCTTTGGCTTCCGTGGCTCCACTACATTGAGTAGTGTATATGATCTTTTTCATTGTCATGGTGAACTGGTGGAACGCGTGAAATAGGTATTATTGCCGACATTTTGCTAATGAATAGGTTCTGAGTCAGAGATTAAGTGGCATTCCAATGTTTCAGAGTGACAAATGGTAAACTGTAGAGCCATTCTGAAAACTCAGGAGTTTTGATTGAGTCTAAATAGAGTGTTCTTTTGACTATATTACATTTTCCAGGGCAAAGTTTCAATTCTTGCTTCCAGAGTGTTTGCCTCTGAATCCATTTTGTTGTATATCAAGGACGTGTTGTGGGAGCAGAAGACAGGACACCTGAATTGGAGGGGTGCCACCCTTGACTTTATTAATTGACTATTCACCTCCATTCAAAGGCCATACAAGCATGGGAGGAAAAGTTGTCAATTCACAAACATTTCTGGATATTAATTTTCAAGAAGCCTTTGAGACCAAACATCAGTGCTTAACATAGAACATAAGTATGAAAAATAAATCTGCTTTTTTATTGCAAATTATATGACCTATATACACATATATAGTGCTTATATATACACATGTATATACACACATATGCACACAAATATATATGTACATAACATAAATACACAGGATAGAACACAATTGATGTAAACAATTTGTTGTGGGGTTACTCTTTCCTCCTCTTATAATTTGCATGTGACACTGTGAAACGTTTGTGGATTTGGCTCTTATTTTCCTGGATTTTATTTCAGTCTCGTAAGGCTTTGATACAACACAACCTAACTGTTGATTTAAAGTTAAGGAAAAATATACAAATTCAGAGATTTGCTTTTGTTGTTGGTAAAACTAAGTGTATCTATAATAGAAATTGTGTGTTCCATACTTTGAATCTCATAAGAGGATGAAATTGAGTTTTGAAAGTAGTTTACTTAATCAGGTAAGCTCTAAAAATAAAAGCTGATACTAAAACAACATGAATCCAACACACACTGATAATATACTTAATGTGAATCCCATGCTCTGCAAATGTGTGTAAGGAAAGAAGGTTTCTAGCAAATTCCAGAGGTGATTTGCAAATTGATTCTAAGTTTGGCAAATATTTTAATGATCAGAAGAACCTCAGGACATATAGAAGGTGGATGGAAAACACCTTTTTTCCTTTGTGTCGGAGGAGTATGTTTCTTTATGAAGGAAGTGTGAAGGGTGAAATAAGCACATCCTGAAAAATATTGTAACATTCATTTCAGGGTTACTTTGATTTTACTCTTTCTCATTTAGTTGCCTGGGTCTTGATTTTTCAAACCCCTCAATAGCAGGTGCTGCATTATAATATTAGCTCCACAAATTCCTGATTTTCCTAACTTTCATATAGACCCTAACCTTCAAATTCTGACATTTATCTTTCAGGACATTTAACAAAATTTCCCTCTATAAATCACTCAAGTTTAAGGAATCTGCCACCACAATAGACAGAATGTCCCCAAACCATCAGGAGGTGCCTGTAGTCCCTGTAGTCCCTGTAGTCTACTGCTTGCTGCCCAGCATGTGCACTGGCATCACTTGCCACTCGTTCAGCACTAAGTAGCGACTAAATTAAAATGCTGCATCAGTACTGACAAAGTTTACTTGCAAACCTCAGGCATAAATTTTGGGCACACTCCTTTCATAAATGAAAATATTCTCTTAGCCAGGATAAATTAGATCTTAGAATTCTAAATTTAAGGAACTCCTCTACTGAAGGGCATATTAGAATTTGCTGAGGCCCTGACTATGTGGCTTGGTTGATTGGAGCGTCGTACCATACACCAAAATGTTGCAGGTTTGATCCCTGTCAGGGTGCTTACTGAAGGCAGCTGATTGATATTTTTCTCTGTCTCTCCCTTCCTCTCTCTCTAAAATGAATAAAAACATATCCTTGGGTGAGGACTAAAAAATTTGTTGACTGCAAGAGTATTTAACTTAACCAGTGTTCTCTGAAATTCTCTAAAAATGGTTCCTTTTAAAAGATACCCATTACACTCTCTCTGTGTTCTATGTACGAAGTCAATACTGTACTACTCAATTAGTAGTCAGACTCTGTGCAAAAGAACAAGTCAGACTTAAATCTTTGACTTAACTTTGTTTTAATATGAAAGCTCAATGTTAGTTATATTTTAAATGTCAAAAAAACTACGATGATTCTGTTATTTTATATCATATGACTTCTAGTGCTGTTATGTTAAAGAAGAATTATTTTATAAACATTTTGTTTCCTAGACATGTATTGCTACTCATGAATCTAATGGGATTGATATCATCATTGCTTTGATTCTAAATGACATAAACCCCCTCGGTAAATATCGAATGGACCTGGTGCTCCAGCTAAAGGTAGAGTAAATGCACTCTTCAGTGGGAAAGTGACATTGTCTATAAACTTTCTTTCAGAGTTAACACCAAATCTCCAAGTAGCTTTTGTAAAAACCAAGATGTTACTATATTTTCAACAAATGAATTGACAGAAAGGGTTAGTGAAAGCACAGTGCACACTCAATTTCTGATAAAATGTCAAATAAACTTGGAGGTAATGTTCGGTTGGAGGGTACTTTATTAGAAGTTCTTTTAAGTAACTGCTTTGTTTCACTACTTCTCTTCTCCTTTTATGTTATATTTTTCATTATATAGAGGAGCAAGAAGTGTTGAACATTCACTGTATCATATTTTTAAAATTCATCTTCACTGCAGAATTCTACTTGACAACTCACAGTTAATTAGACTGTGGAAAAGGAAGGCTGCACTTTATTGTAGTTTTATGGTTCTCTTCTTTCTAAAAGTTGTTTTCTCATACAATGGAATATTAATTTTTCCCAAATACTGTAAGCCATTTTACACTGCCCTTGAGAACTTGTATTAATCCATGAACATACTTCCCAGCAGCTCCATTTATCAGAGCTTACATGGTGTGCAATTTTGAGGTGAATTATTAGAGACCACATTATTGTGGTTAGTGTTAAACAGGTGATCAAATCATTGGTTAACCACATGTTTTTGTTAAGACAGGTGTATCCAGTACCTTAGCAAACATAATTAAGTTTCACTTAGTATGAGTAAATTTATGGCCAAGAAGAATGATGTTTTTAGAATTCTGTTTCTAAATATAGATATAGGTAAATGCATATGTCCTACTTATGTGAGGATTATACTAATGGCTCATAATAAGCTTGTGTTCCTTTTAATATAATACAAAGTTTGTATTTTCCACTGTTTTGCCGTATATACAAGCGCTGGGTCCTTCCATCCACAGATTAAAGCGCAGCTGATCCTGGTGTGGGTTGAACTTGTGTCCCGTTGCTCATCAGCATCACGCTTTGGCTCGGGAAGCTAGCCTAGACCTCGTGACAGATGACTTAGTTTGAGCTACCAGAAAAAATGCTTCTTTCATCTTAATTCATCTCTAGCCAATTCATAAAGATGCAACATCTAAAACCCTTAGCCTTTAGCTTTTCCAATCCTTTATTAACCTAAAGTTTATCCCTTGAAGTCTCATTTTTAATCGATATAACTTAAGGGGCGAAATTACTGAATGATTTCCCTCAATCTAAAGCAGAGTAGAGGCATCCTGATGACTCAGGAGCCCACACTTGTGTAAAGAAACTGAATGATGGGTTTGACTTCAGAGGACAAAGATATTCTCAGCTATTCAAGTGAAAATGCAGTTTTGAAAAAGGGTCATTTAAAATATCATTCATGTTATGAAGCACAATTTAAGTACACCTTTTCAAAATATGACGGAGATATCAAGGTATGTACAAAAATACCAAATGAATGGATTTGATTTGAAATATTTACAATATAGTTTTCTACCTAAACAATAAAGTATGTGTACTTTTCTTTAAAAAAATCTATGAGGCTCTGTGTATAGTGGCCAATATGACAACAGTATTTGTAAGACAGAATGATATATAGTGGCAAATTTTAGGGGCCTTCCTTGGATGCTTTTGATTATAAATTCTAGGTAACATTACAGATATACCACATTAAAAATGTTAAGGTCTTGTTTTATATAATTTACCCTTGAATTTAATTGTTTAATTATTTATGATTTTAAGTATACTTCCTTCTATATACTCATTTGTATACAATTTTATGAATTTTTCATATATACTTCTCAAATTACATTTTATAACTGACCTGTGACTATGAAGCGCTGAATTTGTAACTAGGTCATTTTGTTTTGTTTTGTTTTTAAGATTCTAGCTTCCTTTAGAAGAAAACCCTCTCTTAACACTGCTATCTGCTTTTGGTTTCTCAGTGTATGTAGGCTTTTCTACTTTCAAATTGATTCAGATTTCAGGAGATCATCTACAAGTCTCTTATTCTTCTAACATAGTATGAAAAAGAAGATTGGTTAGAAAAAAAATACCATAATGCCAATAGCATTCTGAAACTGGATGTATTTGAAAGGCATTATGCATCAGGCCTGCTGGGTGAGGTTCATCAGAGAAGACCGGGGTTGTTCGGCAGGGTTTTAGTTTTGAATTCTCTAGGGTCAGCTCAGATTACTCTAAGGATTTGAACTCTCTGCTAATCCTGGAACCTAATTTTTTAGGTATGTTATTTGTATGGACAAGATGCTAGATTATAAAAATACACAAATCTGTAAAATTATAAAATAAAACAGAAAAAAATTAATGCCACCTCCGCCACAAAATACTAAAATCTTTTCAGGGAAGGCCCATGACATGGGTGTATCATCATGTCATCATCTTCATCATCATTGTCATCATCATCATTAGTCATTTAAGACAATCTTTAGATTGTACTTCTGAAAGAAAAACATAGCTGGGTAGAGCTTGGTATTAAAACTACTCAGTCAAGAGGAGAGACAGGAGAAAAAAAAACCATGTTTTCAACAAAGCAGATCAGTCCCCCAGGACTCATCCTTTTGAGCGACCAAGAATTAGCCAATCTATCAGATGCGCAGTTCAAAACACTGGTGATCAGAAAGCTCACGGAACTGGTGGATTTTGGACGAAATCTAGATGAAAGAATGCAGATTACCATAAAACAGATGCAGGAAGACACACGGAGGAGAGCCAATAGTGAAAGGAAGGAATATGAGTCTCAAAACAATACAGTGGACCAGAAGGAAGATAGAATCGACCAGGCAGGAAAGCATGATGAAATAAGAATTCAAAAAATTGAGGAAAAGATTAAGAGCATCCAAGACACCTTTAAACGTTCCAATATCCGAATTATAGGGGTACCAGAATCAGAAGGGGAAAAGCAACAGATTGAGCACATATTTGAACAAATAATAAAGGAGAACTTCCCCAATCTGGCAAAGGGAACAGTCTTCCAAGAAATCCAAGAAGCTCAGAGAGCCCCAAAGAAGTTGGACCCAAGAAGAAACACACCAAGGCACATCATCATTACATTAGCCAAGGTAAAAATGAAGGAGAGAATCCTAGAAGCAGCAAGAGGTAAGGGGACAGTCACCTACAAAGGAGTTCCCATCAGACTGTCAGCTGATTTCTCCAAAGAGACCTTACAGGCAAGAAGGGGCTGGAAAGAAATATTCCAAGTCATGAAAGACAAGGACCTACATCCCAGATTGCTCTATCCAGCAAAGCTCTCATTTAGAATGGAAGGGCAGATAGAGTGCTTCTCAGATAAGGTCAAGTTAAAGGAGTTCATCATCACCAAGCCCTTATTTTATGAAATGCTAAAGGGACTTATCTAAGAAAAGAAGATAAAGAAAAGACATGTATAGTAAAAGGACAGAAAACTCACAAATATCAACAACCACACCTAAAGCAAAACCAAAAGAAACGAAGTAAACAATTAGAACAGGAACAGAACCACAGAAATGGAGGGCACATGGAGGGTTAGCAGCAGGGGAGTGGGAGGAGGAGAGAGGGGGAAAAGGTATAGAGAATAAGTAGCATAGAATGTAGGTTGAAAATAGATAGGGGGAGGGCAAGAATAGTACGGGAAATGTAGAAACTAAAGAACTCATAAGTATGACACATGGACATGAACTAAAGGGGGAAATGTGGGTGGGAGGGGGGTACAGGGGGGAGGGGAGAGAAGGGGGGAAATGGGACAACTGTAATAGCATAATCAATAAAATATATTAAAACAAACAAACAAACAAACAAACAAACAAAAAACTACTCAGTCAAATTAATTTGAAAAACTTTGAGTTTCTGTAGAGGATGTCTGCGTACCAAACAGCTGATGCAGTTTAAGTTTTCATCCTGAAGGTGTTAATTGGGGGTCACTGAGAAGCAGTGTGAAGCCATTTGACTGGACTTCTTTTGTGCTGCCATGAGAGGTTGTGTGTAGAGGTTGAACTTTTTGACCACTACACAAACACTGTGGAAATGCCTCTCAGGAAGTTTTTTATATCATCGTGCAATGTGCCGCAATTCTAGGGCAGCGCTCTTGAAAACAATGTAAAGAAACCTCTTTCTAAATGATGAGAATATGATGTGCTTTGTGTGGCAAGACTTCCTGTAATTCTGTGCACCTATTCTGGGTTATAAATCAACTGCATCAGAAACATTTTTGATATCTATAGGTAAACTGTTTGAGACAATATATTTATAAGTCAAATTAGAAAACATCAAAGACAACTTAAACTATTTCATTCCTTATTGGACAACAACAAAAAATATTATTCTTGTGCAACCCGGATTATAAACATGTAGCATATATACTGCCATATTGTGGGACTAGTTATCAATAAATTTACATTTTATTTCTAACTCATGAATTTAGAATTTTATAAATTTTCAGTAATTACTGCACAAATTTAGAATTTTGATTTGATAACATGTATTAATGTTTCATGTTAAACACAGTATGCTAACTCCTTAAATTATTTACCATTTCTGTGAAATATATCACCGATACTGGATCAGCTTACTGTCTTGTTAAAAATGTCATCATAGAAATGCCCGTTAGGGAATAGTGAAGAAAAATATGATTATATTTTAATGCATTATGTATAAATTCAATCTTATTTTTAAAACACCTTTTCAACAATATTTAAAATAGCCCTTGTAACTTATCTCCCATGATTCATTATTTTTATTTTGTGTTGACAATAAAGTAAAACATTCTATTTTAAAATGCTAATAAGCCAAACCAAATTAGCAGTTTAAAATTCTGTTTGATTAAAAAAGTGGTCTTGGTAATCTCAATTAAAAGAAATGCAGGGGATCGTTAACCCATGAAATAGATTTTTCTTGTGCATTAACTCAATCTGTTTCTTTAGAACAATGCCTCCAAGCTTTTGCTGGCCATTATGGAAAGCAGACATGACAGCGAGAATGCAGAGAGAATTCTCTTTAACATGAGGCCCAGGGAACTGGTAAGAAAACTTTCGAAAGCCGGGTTACTAAAGTACAACTGAAAGGGATAAGTCTGTCGTATGCATGTCAGGAAGATGTCTAGTGCTCTACCAAGGAGTGCTCTTCCGCTGCTCTACCAAGGCGTAATGACACACTACAAATACCTCAGAAGACCTCATGGCGGCAAAGGCCAGTGTAATGTGGGTCGTTAATGATTTCATTGGTTTTATCCACACTTCGCACTTTTCTCAACCAGATTGTCCCACTCTACTAAACTATCTGCAAATTCTTTTTGACAGGAAAAGTTCGCTTTAGTTTGTGTATTGGAATATATGGGGAGGTATATGAAAAATGTTTGTATGTCTCAAAAATTATATTTATACCTCTTTCTGAACAATGAAAATAAAACCAGTATCTTTTAAATTTGTTCTTATCAGTGAAATGTTGCAGACACTTGTTCTAGAGAAAAATTGGAGACTTGAGGGGGATTCCACAGAGATCATTAGTGGGCCTTCCTATTGTAGAAGTTATATTTTTTTTCCACATAAAAATCATGAAATAATATCAGCATGCGTGAAAGCATTGGGTTTCAAACATATTGAGAACATTTTCAAACCAGGTAGCTTAAATCCTAGGCTTAGGAGCACCACTGTTGGTGTTACGGGGAAATGCTGTGAAAGGCATTCTTTTGCTCTCCGATAGTAAGGAATGAAGTTGGGGAGGGCAGATAAAGACAAAGATAAGATGCATTTTGATGTAACTTATGTATAATGGGTGTCTAGTATCTGCATGGCAGTGGGCTAAGAGGGGCAAGAAAACTTTGCTTTAGTTTGTATATTGGAATATATTAGGAAACTTTAAAAAATATTTGTGCCCCTCAAAACTTATACAATATTTATACCCGTTCCTGAACAATAAAATTAAAATTAATATCTTTATACTTGCAGTTAAATGGGGTAATTGGTTATGTATTCATTCAAAAACAGACTGTACAATAGTCCCCTGAAAATACTGTTTCCTCAGCCTACAACACATTTATCTCATCATTCACTTCCTCCATGCCCACCCTCAACCTCCTGACTGAGTTAGTGCCCTGGCCCTGTGCTCAATTAGTGCCTCCTTGCCGTGGGGCGGTTTGCCTCTTGAGGGCAGATACTCTGTTGTATCTACCGCTGGGTCCTCAGTACAAAGTCGAATGTGCAGCACCATGGATCTCTGTTACCTAGTGGACCTTTAATAATAAATAATGGCTCCTTATTATGGCTCCAGAGTCTCCTAGTTCATGGGAACTTTGGCATTGTCAGCATTGAAAAATGAAAGCAAAGTCTTCCAAGGAAAATAGGGAATATTGTTAAGAAAATACTTCCCTGTTAATTTAAATAGAGATGGTTTCCAAGGCCATTTTCATTGAGTTCTTTGATGCTTTTCAAGTCTTAGGAAGCATGCCAGCTTTTAATTATACTTCATAAACAATGTAAAAGGCATGCTGTTTGTGGCGTTTCAAACCTGGCTGTTCCTGTTGGTGTTTTTGATAGGTGGATGTGATGAAGAATGCCTATAACCAAGGATTGGAATGCGATCATGCCAATGATGAGGGTGGAGATAATGGTGTTTCTCCAAAAGACGTTGGACACAATATCTATATTCTGGCCCATCAGGTATCACATTTTATATCTTTATATGATTTTGCTTATCTTATCAATTATGTCTTGTGTCATGGCTTGTCATCATATTTTCAAGTTCAGGTTCCTTCATTTACTCAGCACTTACCCTCCCCACCCTTGGGCCAAGTAGGGGGGAAATCTCCCAGAATGCCTGACTCTGTCCCCAGGGTTATGCTACAGGCCCCCCCCCCCCCCCCCCACACACACACTTGACACCAAAAACCACTGGTCAAAGAGGGAGTCCTGTGTCACATCCTAAGGAGTAGGTAAACACTGGCAACAAATGGAAGTTTTTAAGGAGAAAGGGTGAGAGGCTACTGAGAAGACAGAGAGTATAAAGTAGGGAGCACATTTAGGTCTAATCAGGACAAACCTTGTATAGGGCTTCTGACTCTGTGAATTACAGGGAGGCATGCTTCTCAATGGTTTCCATTGGAATTCTACCAAATATTAGGCTAACATAAATTCTTTTGAAGGAACAATTTCCATTTTATAACAACTTAATAAAAACAGGTGTTTGATAACTATTACTTGATAAATTGAATTCTATTAACATAAAGATCTACTTCTAATACATAAGTTCTAATTTTATCTTCTAATGCAGGTTTGTTTAAAAAATTTCTGCTATGTAAATATAACCAGAGACATTGAAATTAAGAACAAACTGACAGTAACCAGAGAGGAGGTGGGAGGGCATATGGGGGGAAAAGGGGGAAGGGTTTTCAGGAACATGTATAAAGGACACATGGTCAAAACCAAAGGGAGGGCAGATCACGGGTGAGAAGTGGGGATGGCTGCGGTGGGGGGAGTGGTGGGAGGAACATGGAGACAACTGTACTTGAACAACAACAAAAAAGTTAAAAATTAGAAAAAAGGTTAATAATTTTATATGAATATATGCCAATTTGATTTTGTTTATAGTAGCTCCCTCTTTTTTATGAATAAGGTCCAAGCTTTGTAGACTTCCCCAATCTTTCTCTCTAATTGTTTTCTCCCATTGGCAGTCTCTCCCTTTTCCTGCCTTCCTGTACACCTTATCACTTAATCTAACAAATACTAATAAATATAAGGTAAGATTCTTGGTAGATTTAAATTTTTTAAATTTTTACAGTTTTATTGAGATGTCATTGACATACAGTATTGTATGAGTTTAAGGTATTAAAAGGTGTCTCTTTAGGCACTTCTGGTCCTTCTCTGTCCTTTGTATGCAAAATTAAATATAATTTTTATAGAATATTCAGAAGAGTCAAATTCTAAAATATATTTCTTTAATTTAAATTATTTAACTATAAATGAAACGAAAACAACTTACCCATTTCCTGCCTTTGGTGACCTGTCCTTTGTATCTATGAACTCGGGTATACATACACACACATATACGTGTGCGCATGAGAGATCGTACAGTATTTGTCTTTTCTCTTTTTCATTTAGCATAATGCTCTAGAGTTTCATCAGTGTTGTTCCGGATGGCAAGATTTCATTTTTTATTGGTGAATAATATTTCTCTCTGTGTGTATACATCTTTATGTATGTATCCATCAATGGACACTTAAATTTTTTCCATATCTTGGCTATTGTAAATAATATTGCAATGAACATGAGGATGCACATGTTTTAATATTAGTGTTTTTGTTTTCTTTGAATGAATACCCAGAAGTGAATTTGGTAGATCATATGATAGTTCTATTCTGAGTTATTTAAGGAACTAACATACTGTTTTCCATAGTGGTTGCACCACTTTACATGCCCTCTAGTAGTGCATGAGTGTTCTCTTTCTCCACTTCCTTGCCAACACTTGTTATTTCTTCTCTTTTTGATAATTAGTCGTTCCAACAGGCCTGAAGTGATATCTCATTGTGATTTTGATTTTCATTTCCCTGATAATTTATGATGTAAGAATCTCTTTATCTACTTGTTGGCCATTTGTTTGTCTTCTTTAGAAAAATGTCTATTTAGATCTTCTGCCCAGTTTTAAGTGGATTATTAGGTTTTGGGGCTTCTGATTTGCATGTGTTCTTGATATATTTTTGATATTAACCCCTTATCAGTATATGAGTTGTAGGTATCTTCTCCCATTCAGTAGGTTACCTTTAAATTCTGTTGATGGTTTCCTTTGAGGTGCAGAAGAAACTTTTTAGATTAATGTAGTCTCACTTATTTGATTTTGCTTTTGGTGTCAGATTCAAAAAGTCATCACCAAGACCTATGTCAAAGCTTATCACTTGTTTTCCTCTAGTAGTTTTATGTGTTCAAGTCTTATATTCAAGTCTAATCCATTTTTAGTTAATTATTGTGTATAGTATGTCTTTGTGTAATTAATTTCTAGTTTCATATACTATGGTCAGAAAAGATGCTTGATAAAATTTCAGTCCTCTTAAATTTATTAAGACTTATTTTGTGGTTGAAAATAAGATCTATTTCGGAAAATTTTCTGTGTGTACTTGAGAAAGATGTGAATTTTGTTGCTTTTGGATGCAATATTCTGTAATAAATATCTGTTACTTCATCTGGGATCATTTAAGGCTGGTGTTTCCTTATTGACTTCCTGTCCAGAGTATCTATACATATATGTAGTTGGAATATTAAACTACTCCACTGTTGTTGTATTGCTATCTATTATCCCTATTAGGTCTGTTAATATCAGCTTTATATATTTAGGTGATCCTATCTTGGTACCTAAATGTTTTTAAATGTTATATCTTCTTGTTTTTTATTTTTTATTGAATATATTAGGGTGATATTGGTTAATAAAATTACATGGGTTTCAGGTGTACAATTCTATGATACATCATCTGTATATCCTATTGTGTGTTCACCATCCCAAATCAAGTCTCCTTCCATCACCATTTATACCCCATTCATCCTCTTCTATCTCTTTCTCATGCCTCTTTCTCTCTGGTAATCACCATACTATTGTCTGTATCTGAGGGTATTTTTCCCCTTAGCTTAATCCCTTCACCTTTTTAACCCAGCCCTCAAAACTCCCTCCCCCCTGACAGCTGTAAGTCTACTCTCTTTATCTACGGATCTGTAGTTTAGTTCATTAGATTCTACATATAAGTGAAATCATATGGTACCTGTCTTTCTCTGACTATTTAGCATAATATTCTCTAGGTCCATCCATGCTATTGCAAAGGTAAGATTTTTTTCTGTTCCTGGCTGGCGTAACTCAGTGGATTGAGTGCAGGCTGCAAACCAAAGTGTCGGAGGTTTGATTCCCAGCCAGGGTACATGTCTGGGTTGCAGGCCATGACCCCCAGCAACCGCACATAGATGTTTCTCTCTCTCTTTCTCCCTCCCTTCCCTCTCTAAAAATAAATAAATAAAATCTTTAAAAAAAAGATTTTTCTATTTTATTGGAGTAGTATTCCATTGTGTAAATGTACCATGGCATTTGTATCCATTTATCTACTAATGGGTACTTGGGCTGCCTCCATATCTTGGCTATTGTAAATAATGCTGCAAGTGAATGATGGGGTGCATATATTCTTTCAAATCAATGTTTGGGGTTTCTTTGGACATGTTTCCAGAAGTAGAATTGTTGGATCATAATGCAGTTCCATTTTTAATTTTTTTGAGGAAACTCCACACTGCTTTCCTCAGTGGCTGCACCAATCTGCATTCCCACCAACAGTGCACAAGGGTTCCCTTTTCTCCACATCCTCACCAACACTTGTTTTTTCATTTTTTGATGATGGCCATTCTGACAGGTGTCAGGTGATATCTCACTGTGGTTTTCATTTCCATTTCTCTAATGATTAGAGACGTTGAGCATCTTTTCATATGTCTATTGGCCAGCTGTGTGTTCTCTTTAAAAAACTGTCTATTCACAGCCTTTGTCTATTTTTTAATTGGATTGTTTATTTTTGTGTGTGTGTTGAGTTTATAAGTTCTTTATAAACATTAGATATTAACCCTCTATCAGATGTATCATTGGTGAATATGTTCTCCCTTTCATTGGGTCTTTTCATTTTGTTGATGGTTTTTTATTTTTTATTTTTTCCTGTGAAAACAGTTTTCAGTTTGATGTGGTCTTATTTTTAATTTTTTTTCTATTGTTTCTCTTACCTGAGGAGAAATATCAGAAAAAATATTGCTATGAAAAGTGTCCAAGATTTCACTGCCAGTGTTTTCTTCTAGGATATTTATATTTTCAAGTCTAGCATTTAAGTCTTTAATCCATTTTGAGTTTATTTTGTCTGTGATGGTCTAGCTTTATTTTTTTGCATGTATCTGTCTAATTTGCCCAACACATTCATTGAATAGACTATCTTTACTCCATTGTATGTTTCTGCCTCCTTTGTCAAATATTAATTGACTATAAAGGTGTGGATGTATTTCTATGTCTGTTTTATGCTGGTACCATGCTATTTTGGTTCCTATGGTCTTGTAAAATTGTCTGATATCATATAGCATGATTGCTCAAAATTTTTTTCTTTCTTAAGATTGCTGTGGCTATTCAGGGTCTCATTACAGTCCCCGTTTCAAAGTCTATTTTGTCTGATACAAATAGTGCTACTCCAGCTTTCTTTTGGTTTTCCTTTGTATCCCTTCACTTTCAGTCTATTTGTGTCCTTACATCTGAAATGAATCTTTTGTTTGCAACATATAGATGGCCTTGTTTTTGTTTTTTATCCATTCATTTACTCTATCTCTTTTGATTGGAGAATATAGCCCACTTACATTTAAGGTAATTATTGATAGGAATGTGCATTTTGCATTTTATTAATTGTTTTCTGGATTTTTTTTGTAGTTCCTTTCTATTCCTTTCTTCTCTTGCTCTGTTCCTGTGCACTTTGATGACTTTCTCTTGTGGCATGCCTATTCCTTTCTCTTTATTTTTTGTGTATTTACTATAGGTTTTGCTCTATGATTATTATGAAACTTATACATAACAATTCATATTCATAAGAGCCTATTTTAAGTTGCTAACAACTTAAGTTTGATCCCAGTGTAAAGTTCAACATTTACTAACTCCCCACAATTTATATTTTTCACATCACATTTTACATATTATTATCTTGTATATCCCTTAACCAAATCTGTAATCATAATTATTTTTACTACCTTTGTCTTTTAACCTTTATATGAGCTTTATACATGATTAATTTACTTCCTTTACTATGTATTTACCTTTACAGTGAAATTCTAAAAGATACTAACAAAAAATTGCTGTTGTTTTGTAATAGTTGGATGATTGAGAAGCTTTTTAGGTCTCTCATAGTATAGCAAAATACATATATAAGACAGTAAAAAGATAAGAGCAGATGGATTATAGCTAGAAAGACCAAAAGGAATTGTAGGTATTAAGGAACTAAGAGCTAAGATGAAGGACAAGCTGAAGGAAGTGGAACATGGAGACTTAAGATGTAGAAAAGATGTAGCTTTAGAGAAAACGAGAAATCAGGTGACAGGAATTGTGTCAAGCTAGAAAAGGAAAGACTAGAGATTGAACGTGAGTGGAAAGAAAAGAATCACAGGCTGATACTAAAATCGCACTGGCCACTATAACAAATACAGAGATGTGGTGACATAGCCATGTGTGTGTTGGGTAAGGAGTTCCTTCAGAAGCTGTGGCATTGTGGAGGAGTGAACAGTTTGGTTTAGAAGAAGGAATTAGGGAATATAGCCACCCATGTGTTCCTGACTGAAAGCTAGTTTTGCTTTCTCTGGAGAGTTTATTCCCAGTGTATGAGTGAGCAATGTCATGAAAAAGGCCAGATCATGTAGCTTTTAAGAGGAAAATGAACAATCAGACCAGCCAAGTCAGTGCTGGAACCAGTTGAGTCAGATAACTTCATGTTCATACGGATAATGTTTAAAAATACAATCTTACATTACCAGTATAATATGAGTAACAGTAAAAATGTCAAGGTCAAGAAAAGCCTTTGTTAGGTCAGCTCAGTTTAAAGCAGATTAAGTATAACAGAGAATACAAATTTTAAAAGGCTGAGGTAGATGTTGAAAATAATGGAGAATGAGAATAATGCATGCAAGAGCTAGTTACGGGTCAAAGGGTAATGATGGAAAATATGAAAGAAGTTAAAAATAAAGACAGCATAAAAGTCAGTGATTCTGAGGGATCTGAGTTTGTGAGAATGCTGGGAGAGAGCAGGTTAATTAAAAGGTAATGGTGAAATTGTCCAAGAAGTGGGAACTCAGCAGTAGTAAAGAAGGAACAAAGGGTTAAAAGCTACATAACTGAAATAAAGAGATGTGAAAATGGCTTGAATGGATATATAGAATTTTATTAATTTTCCAAAAACCAAAATATTGGAAAAACAGTAGTTTGTGAAGCAGTGATGGTATAATGTAGACATATGTAAATAAAGCCAGACTTCAGGAAGAGGGAGAGTATTAGACTGAATAAGGGACAGGGATTCTGAATTGCTAAATCCTTTAATGCTTGTGATTACATTGCGAGAATGTAAACATGAAAAAGGAGTCCATATGGGTTCCTTCTAGGAACTCATTGAGGAGAGGTACGGCTACATATATTGAACACTGTGTATAAGTGACAGTGTGGAGCAGCGATTTTCCACCAGTATGTTGCAAAAATTTTTTAAACGTGCAATACCTGCCCATTTAGTCAGGGGCACTGACCTCTTTTCCCGTAGACTGTGAAGTAAAAAAAAACAACAGCTAACACAACGATAGCCATGCAATGTGAATGACTCAAAAGTATACCATTTTTGTCAGACTGGCAAAAAATGTAACTTTTGGTGTGCCACAGAATTTTAGCAATTGGTTTGTGTGTGCCACAAGATGAAAAGGTTGAAAATCAGTGGTGTAGAGGTAAGCAACTGTCTGCTTACTTTCTTACAGTGACACAGACAGCTGTTATCTTGCCACTTTATAAGTATATTCTTTATGGGGTGACTCCTTTTACCAGTTTTTCATGAAAAATTGTTTGCACTCTTATAAGAGAACCCACTGTGTTCTTTTGATCTTTCTACCAGTGGCCTCTTTGGCTTTCTCTGGGCCAGGGTACTGTATTTCATTTCTTGAGAGGCCGTACGCCACTGCTGAGTTCTGTATGATCCTGTTGTCCAAACAGCTTCCACTTGGTAGGCACAAACCAGTGTGAAGCAGTGGTTGTTGTAAGCTTTGCCTCCGGAGTGGCTGTGGAGCTGTGCTCCAGGGGCTTGGCCGAGCCCAGGTGTCACTGTTTTCAGGGCTACCGGGGGTGGGGGGGGTTGTTAGGCTCCTGCATGCTGATGACCGCGCAGATTGGTTTCTGCCTTTGTGCAGTCCAGTCATTCCAAAACCAAGGTTCAGCTTCCTCCTTGTTTTACTATAATCATCTTTTGCACAGACAGTTTATTTTGGCACCCTCAGACTTTCAATTTTTGTTGTTATTCTTTTTATGGTAGTGAGGTAGTTCTGCTTTTCCTACCATGACATCCTTTTTGGTCCTTCTTGTGGTTGGTGTTACAAGAAACAAATAATGCTTCTTGTAAGTGTCTTGTCTGATCTACATAAAGCTATAAAAATACTTTAAGAAGGGAATTTCTCAAGTTCCCATACCATTGTGTCGTGCAGAGAATTTCCTTAAAATGAAGCTGTGTATCCTTTTGGGCCTTTTGTCCTCCACATGCTGCTCTAGTCTCGGCTTTTTACATTCTGCTTCCTTCCTGTTCTTTCTTCTCCTTATTCCTGTATTTCTGCACAGCAGTCACTGCCCACAATATAGAACATTGTCAGTACTTTGTTTCATTGGTCCCATTGGAGCAACTTTTGTTTTGCTGTTTGAGATATTTTATTTTATTTCATTTTATTCTCTTTTACTCAACTGTACTCTATTCTATTCTATTCCATTTCATTTCAAATTTAATTCTCCCTGAGCTTTATTAAGATATAATTGACACATACCACTGAGTAAGTTTAAGGTGTATGATGTGTTGAGTTTATACATTTATGTATTGCAAAATGACTAGCACCGTAACATTAGCTACCAACTCCATCCAGTTGCATAATTACCATTTCTCGTTGGTGATGAGAACATATAAAATGTACTCTCTTGGCAACATTCAATTGCACAGTACATTATTGTTAGCCACTATCACTAGGCTGTACATAACATCCCCAGAATTTTTAAATATTATAACTGGACGTTTGCATCCTTTGGCCAATATCTCCCCATTTCTTCCACCTCCCAACCCCTGGTAACCATCACTCTACCCTCTGTTTCTCTGAATTTGACATTTTTAGATTTCATGTATAAGTTGTATTATGCAGTATTTTTCTTTCTCTGTCTGATTTATTGCACTTAACATAATGCCCTCAAGGTTCCTCCAAGTTGTTAGAAACAGCAGGACTTCCTTCTTGCTCATGGCTGAGTAAGATTCCAATGTACACACGAACACACACACATGGTATGGCAAAAGTAGGTTTACAGTTGTGAGTACACTAAACACAGAGTTAATAAAGCAATTGTAATAATCATAACCTGCATGTCTTTTCCATCGATATCTGTATCTATATATCTATATCTAATCTCATATCTTTATCCATTCATCCACTGTTAGATTATTTCATATCGTGTCCATTGTGAATAATGCTGCTATGAATATGTGATATCCCCTGTTTTAATACCTATTGTACTAGAATTAAGAAGTATATAGAGAAAGAAGCATTAGATAGCAAGCCATTAGAAAGCAAAAATACCTCCTGCTCATAAGGCAAGAAAGAATGGATCACTTTAAATTGACTATATAAAAGTCTATTTCCTTTGCCAGATTAGGGAAGTTCTCCTTCATTATGTTTTCAAATAAAGTTTCAATTTCTTGCTCTTCCTCTTCTTCTTCTGGACTTCTATGATTTGGATGTTGAAATGTTTAAAGTTGTCCTGGAGGTTCCTAAGCTTCTCCTCATGTTTTTGAATTCTTGTTTCTTCATTTTGTTCTGGTTGACTGTTTATTTCTTCTTTCTGCTACAAACCATTGATTTGAATCCTGGTTTCCTTCCCTTCACTGTTGGTTCCCTATGCATTTTCCTTTATTTCACTTTTCATAGTCTTTCCTTTTTCCTCTATTTTGTGACCATACTCAACCATTTTTGTGAGCATTCTGATAATCAGTGTTTTGAACTCTGCATCTGATATGTTGGCTATCTCTTCATCACTTAGTTGTATTTTTTTCTGAAGCTTTGATCTGTTCTTTCATTTGGAACCTAAAAAACAAAACAAAAACAAAAACAAACTAAGCAAACAGCTAGAACAGGAACAAATTCACAGAAATGGAGATCACATGGAAGGTTATCAGCAGGGAGGAGGAGGAGGGAGAATGGAGGAAAGGTGCAGGGAATAAGCATAAATGTTAGGTACAAAGTAGAGAGGGGTAGGTTAAGAATAATATGGGAAATGAAGAAGCCAAAGAACTTATATGTATGACCCATGCATATGAACTAAGTTGCAGTAATGATGGTAGGAGGGAGGTACAGGGCAGAGGGGAACAAAGGGGAAAAAAATATGGGACAACTGTAATAGCATAATCAATAACATATATTAAAATAAAAAATAAATTGGCTACATGAAATTATTTTTAAAATACAGGCTTGGAAATTCTTTACAAGCATTTCCCCATGTCACTAAAGGGTCTTTGAAAATGTAATTTTAATGTCTGCATAATTGTTCCTTGTTTGAATGTACCATAATTTATTGAATTACTCCTTATTGTTAGGCATTTAGTTTTCTAATGTTTTTGATATTATAAATCATGCTGTGATTAATATCCTCATCATATTAATCTTTGCCTGCTACACAGATTCTTTTCCTAGGGTGAATTCCAAGAAGTTTAATTACTAGGTTGCAGAGTTGTAACTATTTTATGGTTATTAGTGCATATTATAAAATTGTTTTTCACAGTGTGTGATGTACTCATTTTAGTGAATTCTAAAATTATTACCATAAAAAAAACTTTGCCAAGCTAATAGTGTTTGGACCATAGTAGCCCCTCAACAAATGTTTGTTGAATGAATTAATGAATTATAGATTAAATCAGATCTCATTTTAAGTCACATATTTTGGATTACTAATAAAGTAGACTGTCTTTTAATATGTTATTTGGTTATTCCTGTTTCTTCTGTGAATTACTTAAAAATGTGTTTATCTATACTGTTGGGGTTCATTTTTTTCCTGGTGAATTTTAATTAAGGTTAACAAACCTTAGTCATCATCATTATATCTGCTTCTCCCTGATTCATTTGCTTTTTAAATATTTTAATGCTAGTTTTCTTTCATAACCTTGAGAGCTGTTAAACACTCACATAAATTGTCTTCTAATGTGTGAGGAATTCAGGTTTGTAGTCAATTATGTAATTTTTTCATGTTATCATTCAGAAATAATCAAAAAGTAAGTTCTGATGCTAACTCATCTCTAAAGACAAAGCCCCAGACTCAGGAGCAGCGGCGCTCTGTGAGGGCGGGTTTGGAGGAGCTCAGTGGGTGTGGCGTAGAGCATGGGTCACAGAGGGACCATTAGGGAAAGAGACCGGAACTTAAATTAAACCACCTTCAGGGCCAGTCAGGGCATGTGAATGAGTGATTTGGGGACAGGTGTGACTGAGGCGATCAGGTGATAGTCTTCCAAAGCACCACCATTGCTCCCCTCTGTTGACTTTCCAAATGGGATTACAGGCCCTGGACTTCCATTTTTCTACTACTTCAAAAGAAGCCTGAATTTTGAAGTTTTTGAAACATGTGAAATTTCTTAATTTTTAAAAGTTAACTCATTCAAATTAAAACAAAACAAAACACTGAGTAGTCCAAACAAAACTCACCAGCAAGTAGGATGCAGCACAGGAGCCAGAGTTTGCCACTTGTGGACTGAAGGATACAAACTTCTCATTTATTCATCACTCAGTTGAATGGATTTTTGAGTGTTTGCTAGATCCCATACACTATGTTAGATACCAGAAATACTCACTGAAGTCCAGCAAGAGACCAGCACTCAGGGAATTTACATTCTGCCCGGTGTCATGAAGAGTAGACAAACCAGAGGTAGCAGATAGTGAACCCAGCTCTGCAGCAAGTGAGAATGAGATGTGAGGGGACACAGTAACGAGGTGCCATTGTAGATTGGGTGATCGGGGGCTTTCTCCGAAAAGGTGAAATTGAAGCTATTTGTAAGTGAGAAAGGAACAACCAGCAGTATGAAATAGGGAGTTAAGGGGGGAGCATCCCTGGGAGTAGCTGGAAAGCAGCAATGAGCCTGGTGTGTTCGGAGGAACATGAGACCTGTGTAGCTGGACCCTTAACAAGCTATTAGCACTTGAACATTGTATTAAATACATGGAATGTACCTAACACTTATTTATTATAAGACAGTCATTCAAGAACATTTGTTAAGCTCCTCATGTAAAGCATTGTTTCAGTTGCCAAGTTGGAAGGATGAGTAAAGATGCCATCAAGAACCTTGCAGTTAAGCATGTGTGCAGGGGGAGAGGGAGATAAATCATTATAATTTAATGTGCTTTAGTGAAAATGGGGGAATGCACAAAATATGCTTCCCTTGGGAGTCAGGAGAGGATTCATGGGAGAGGTGACACTTGGACTGAGTCATGAAGGACAGAAGGATAGGGAGGACATTCTAGGCAGAGGTAGCAACTTCTACAAAGATGCATCACAGGTATTTCAGAGCAAGGAACTTCTTTTGGGTATATAGGTAGACACATTTTGGTATCTACTGGTGTCTTTATATAAAACAAATTACAGTTGATTTGAATTTAGTCCAAATCTTTGATAATGATTGTGATTGTGGCATTCAACAGGTGTTCAATAAAAAATGAATGAATGAATGAATGAGTGGATCAATCAATGACTAGGACAGGACATACTCTAAAACTGTAGTATTTTATAATTTATGTTATAGTAAAAAACTGAGTAAAATATTATGCTGTTATCATCATCCTTATCATGATCAAAGTTAATGATATTTTTCCCACTAGGGTATAAATTCCTTATGCTCAGACATAATTTTTGCCCTTTTCCTGTGCCAAGAACATACTTAGTATATGGTAGATACTCAGGAAGTATATGGGGGAATAATTTCTTGCAAAAACTCATGTATACTGATAATCTTTTTATGTAATACAGGTACTATGTAAGATTAATAGAATCCTACAAAACTGATGTTAGCATTCTAGCAGTCAAAGATATTGTTCAACTGTGCACTCTCCTTTTAATTCTTGTAGGTCACTCTTTGCCAGTTATGCCAGCAAACCACATAGATAGGTCCCTGTAACATCTTTCTTTATGCCAGCCACTTTTATTATTTGCTCATGATGCTACCCACTCCTCTGAACTAATAAAATATCTCCTCCTGTTCTTAGCACTCATTTTAGTATTATCTTAGTTGCTCTGAGATCCAAATTGAGACCTACTTACTCCTTTTCCTAGGTGAACCAACAAAGATCTGATCTTGGTTTGGAATTTGGATGTTATCTTTACCCAAACCTTATATATACTTTCACACTAGCTCATCCTCGATATCATCATAGAATTGTTCTTTGTTTCATGTATGTTTGTCTTGGCTACTTAATTCGTAGTAGATTCACAACATTTAGGCCCCTATGAGGCCTTATTTTTTTTTTTAAAGGAAACTTACTACAAAGAAAAATATCATAGGAACAATGCTTAGGTACAACAGTTTAACTCCTCTAGTAGGCACCAATGTGTCTTTCACCAAGCAGCAAGGAATCTTTGGATTACTGCCATCTATATGATCTATCAAAACCACAGTTAACGGGAGCAATAAAAATGCAATCTAAGAAATGAATCGAAACTGGACTCTCCAGTTGTTAGTTTGGTACAAGGACCATGATGCCAAGTTTAGTGGAAGCAATTATTTTTCTGCCTAACATTTCATGCTTGGTAGATTTATATTTATTTCTGAGTGATATAATTATTAGAGCATCAATATGAATTCTAGCAACATAGAAGACCTTGGCCGTGCCTCTGGCTCCTTATGTCTGCTCTGACTTGACTGTATCCACTAAATTCAAAGTCTGTTAGGACAGCTAGAGATATTAGGCAGGGCTGTTTCTACATATATATTTTTCTAGGCAGGAAAGTATGTCACATGTCCTAGCATATTTTAGATCCTTGGGGTGTTGCTCTGCCCCCGATGAAAGCCTTTCAGGAGGTTTCACTGAACCTCCTGATGGTAGGCTCTAGCCATCGTGTTGCAAGGACTGGGGTCCTTTGTGTCATGCTGAAAGAATTTTCTAGGTGTCCTGATAGTCTGCATTAATTTATTTTTTCCTCAAAAATTTCATCTCAGGGCTGCACTTGCTTAAGCTGCATTCATTTTAAGGGATGCATATACATTGCTTTAAATAGCTAAATTTTAATTTATGCTAAACTCATATGAAATGTGTTTATTACTCAGACTACTGAAAATGTTTTCCTTTGAGACTTAACGCTACTTAACCTCTCCACAGCTTCGGTTTTCATATCTAATACGTAGTAATCAGCATTGCCTCATTTCCTTTAGAAACAGGATGGGTTTGTAATTGGTATACATAACTTCCATCTTTAATATCTTGAAGGGTTTTAACTAACTTACAATTACTCCATCTTTATTACTGCTTGTAATGCAGAAAGTAGAAAACACAGCTGGGTTTTGAAACTCACAGAGGCACATGTAGCTCAGTAGTCTGTTGGCCAGAATGATGTACAAACAGCTTAGCTGTTGTTTACCCCTGCACCCCACATTTTCTGCATCAGCTGATTATGTCACTCAACTTCTCTGACTTTGCCTTTCTCATCTAGGAAAATATGATGGGAATTCATGAGCTATGTTTGCAGAGCAAACTTGCAGAAACTTATATGGACACCAGAGAGTAACTGGACCATGGTGGCTCTTTTACTGGATTAGACTCTGTTTTAGATAATGTGACAGAGTCACTAATGAGCTACTGGATAGTTATGTATTTATACCTTATCTACTTATCAAAGGAATTTGATGTTGAATAAGAAATGCACTTGTATAATTAGACTGTTAGAATATAAAATCAAAATCCTTGAGAAGGAAAAGGAATCTGAGAATGCTATGGGGCTTGGTTAGTATTCTTACTGTTTATCAGTAGTAGCTCTGAGTTTCATGGTAACCAAGAGTGAAGAATAAAGGGCAATACAATTAACATCTACACTATTTATAATGACCAACTTTTTTCTGGTATGTATCTAAAATGAATTTATACAAGGGCATAGAGCAACAAGGGGAACAATGTTTCCTGAACAGTTCTGCAGAACACACCAGATAAAAAATGCACATAGCTCTTTGTAGTCCTCGAGGATAAAAAATGATCAAAACATCTGAGTTATAATCAGTATGTATATAAATAAACATGAACAATACAACCATCAAAATTACATTTACTTCATTAATGGACTTAGGTAATGTATAAACTTTTCAATATTTGAACTTAGTTGAAAACAAACATTTTAAAATACGAGGAGATTATTTTATTAGATTGTAGAAAATACACTTCTCCTAATTACCCAACTACATGAAAAACCTGTTACTAGTCTTGGCTACAGATATTCAGAAATATAAGCAACTAAAGGCACTTTGACTGAAAACTTAACAAAAAAGCAAGTTTCTTTCCAAAAAAAAAGGAAAAAAGAAAACCAGAATTAGCTATTTTCCCCATCCCCAAAGATGTTTTGCTATGTTGCTATCACAAAGCAGTTTGAGGTAATAAAATATATGATTATTAACTAGTAAAATACATGATTATTAACTAATTTTGCTTTGAGCATTAATTATTCTGTGTTTCTTGGCAGCCAAGGCAAAAAAAATTAGGAAAGTTACAAGATTCATATGTGATGCAAAAGCAAAACAAAACAAAAACAAAAAACCTAATACCAATTATTAGTGAAGTACAAAATTCCTATTAATTCTAAGAGGAAGTTATTGAAGAACCCTCGTGTAGGAAAGTTAATCATTGGTGGTGTTATGGAGGTTTAGATAAGCAGGCCTTCTTCACTAATACAATTTAGTAATAAAAAATGCCTATCTCACACCAAACATTCACAACAAACAACAACTGGATCCTGTTGCCACGTATTCTCTGTAGTAAGAAAAGGTAAACAGATTTTCCATTTATATCTTAACATACTAGGTGGGTTGGCAATTTTCTACACAAACATTTCTGCACATGCATCCACCATCTGCACAGAATCTGGTGCACAGTAAGTGCACCATAAACATTAAGCCTCATCAGAATTACTTCCATGACCTTCCTCTTCTTCATTAATTCTTTATTTGATGCATGTTTATTGACCACCCACGATGACCAGGCGGTGTTCTTGATGACAGGGTAAAGTGATGAGCAGACAGACAGAAATCCCTCTCCTCCATGAGCGTACCTTCTTGTGGGGTTGTCTCCCTCCTTGCAACCATGTTGCACGTTTCTTCCAGGAGCAGGTGTTCTACAGACATCAATTTTGCAATGGAGGGGGATTGCATGGGGCATAAAAATGAGATATAGTCTTTACCCTCATGGAATGTACTGTTTATTACATGGAGACATAAAAACAATTGCAGTGTGGCAAGTCCTGTGGAAGATGTGTGTCTGGGGTCCTCTGGAATCTCCATTGGGAGTGTACATGGGAAGGTGAGCATGTGGCAGAGACAGGCAGGGAGAGAGACTTGGTTTTCCCTCTGTACTCTGTCATTTGATTATTCACTTAGCATTTAAGCAGGCAAATTTGCTTCTCCCAAACCCCCTAGCCCACTTGTTCATAACTCTCTTTCCTTTCATAGCAAAACTGATCAAAATATTATATGAAATTGCTATCTTAATTCTTCTCTTTCTGTTCTCTCTTAAATCTATCCCCACCTTTCTGCCAGGATTTCATCCTTACTGACACCAAAACAGCTCATGGTGAGGTCACTGGTGACCACCACCTTGCTAAATCTAGTGATCTGTTCTCATTCCTCATCTTATTTCATTTGTCACTAACCTTTCACAGAGTTGGTCATTCTCTTCTTCTTGAAGTAATTTCTTGACTTCACTTTCCTGCAGCACAATTTTCTGGTCTTTGTGCTTCCTTTCCAGCACCTCCTTCTTAGTTTTCCTCACTGGTTCCCAGTTCTTCTCTGCTTCCCCTAGAAGTGTTCCGATCCGTGTGTTCTAGGACTCATTCCATGGATCTCTTCTCTTCTCAGTTGACATTCACTCCCTAGATGATCTCATTCAGTCACATGACTTGAAACACCAGCTGTACCACGATAAATCCCAAATTTATATCTTTAGCGTGGGCCTCTATTCTGAACACCAGACTGGTACATCCAACTGCTTGTTTAAGATCTGTATTTGAATGTCATTTTAGGCATCTCACACTTTATCCTTAATGGAACTCTTGATTCTCCCACAGTCTTTCCAACTTAGATACAAACCCAGACTCTCTGACTCTTGACACCTGAGCTCCTCGTCATCACTCCAACCTGCTGCTGAGTTAATCCTCCCCTGTGTTTTCTCATCACACACTGTGTTCACTCTGGTCCTGGAACGTCTATCACTGAAGTGCTGTGGCCTATTTGTTTGTTTGCTTCCTCCAGTAGACTCCAAATTCAGTGAAGGCAGGAGTAATGTTTTATTCATGAATGTGCTGCCTAGTATACACTTCTGTGTTTGATATAGTAAATGCTCTTGATTGATTGGTGAGTAAATGAGTGACTATTACAGTTATAAATGCTACAGATAACTAGGAAGGAAATAGGTTAATATTGGCTGGCATTACTGTAAAGGGCTTTGAGAAGGTACCAACATTTTAGATAAGTCTTACATATTGATAAGATGTAGGTAAGCAGCAAAAAGGGAGGAAGGCCTCGCCATCACAGGGAAGGAATGAACGGGGAGGAGGTAATATTCACCATGACGCGTGTGTGGAGGTTGGGCACTCTGCGGCTTTGCATCAGGGATGGAGAAAGCAGTGGGGTGCAGACGTGGGAGGTCGCAGTGGAGGGCACATCTTACCAGATGCCGGAGGGCTTTCAGTACCAAAAAAAATAATAATTCAGTTGAAATATTTGTTGAAATGTGACAGAGCATAAATTTCTGCTAAACTGTTCCTTAGGGGACTTAGTTCTTATTTATGTTGCTATAAAAATTAATGAGACATTAATGATTTTGTAGAATGCTAAAAACAATAACACAAAAACAAATGGCACAGACATCTGCTTTACAAGATATCCCCCAACTCAAAAGCATTATTACAAGTCCTAAAAAGATCTTTTAATGATTGTGCTCGTATTCATGCCCTAATTTATACCCTAGCATTATCCAGTGAGTATTTAAAGATAAATCAATTAAAAACAAACCCATAAGGAACTATAATTAGTAAACACATAAACCAATATGAAAACACTTATGTCAAAGCCCTAAGTAATATTCTGGATGTGTGTGTTTGTGAGTGAGTGTGTGCTTCCGGGTATCTGACCCTGTTTATGGATTTACTTGTTTTTTCAGCTCAAATATAAATGAAGAAAAGTTAACTCATTCTCCTGAAGACACCTGGTAGAAATATGAGATAGGATAAGATGGCTGGATGAAGAAATCCAACTAATAACCTTAGACAGTAGATTCAGTGGTAGAATATGAAGATGGTGTATGAAAATAACACTTTTCTGATGTAATAGCTGAGCGACTCCTGGAGGTGTGTAAGCCTTACAAGCCGCACAAGGAGCTTGCTCAGCTTTTGTTTTGTGGCCATCGGTATATTTTGAGTTTCAGAATTACTTAGAGCAGAGGCACTGGAAAGTGACAGACCATTGTTAACAAAATAATGCTGGAAAATAAGCTGTTGAACTAAAAGGTCAAGCTTCAGAAAAGGAAGTAGTTATCCTTGGCCAGACCAAAGAAGTCCTCCTTCTACATCACAACCAAGTAGTTATGTGAAATTGTATAGTAGGGGAAAGTTCTGGAAAGTCCCTTGCAGGACTTACATTATCAATGGAATAATATCTATTTTGGGGATATAACCTTACTGGTTCAAAAGATATTTTATACAAGTTTATATATGTATATTATCTATGTATCATCTATCTATCTATTTATCTAACATTTTGTCACTTACATGTAATGTGCAAACAATTTGTGAAGTCGTGTTACTTTTTTATAAGGGGTTTGCAAACTTTTTACAAAAGGCCACATAGTAAATATTTTAGGCTTTTCTGGTTATATTGTCTTTGTGTCAAATATTTAATTTATCATTCTAGTGCAACCCCTTCCCCCTGGACAATACCTAAACAAATGAGCAATGCTGTATTAGAATGAAACTTTACTGAAAAAATAAAAAAAAACAGAGAAAAACAGATGGCCAGCTAGATTTGACCCACCAGGCACCATAGCTCGCCAAACCATGTTTTCGATGGCTTTTACAGTCTTCACAGTCATAATTTCCCACATTTGAAATATCCTTATGAGTAAGAATTGATAAGTCATTTATTTTAAAATATTTTTCATGTTTCTATTCATAATGCTCAGTTTGCTTTGTATATAAGTGTAACATACACACAGACATACATGTAAAGTTTTTGCCTGGTTAAAGAGAACACATTAGAAGTACTTTCTTTCCATTGCTGCATTTATGTGATTTTAGTACTCTGTGAAAAGTGGAAGCCTGAACAAAAATGAGAATTGAGTAACCAACTGACAGGGCAGGCACATGCTCATTTTTCTGAGAGCATGAATGAATCAAATATAAAACAGGAGTACTAGTGAATCGAGTAGAACAGAAGCAGAATAGGAGAACATGAAGGCAGAAGCAATTGGATGAGACGGGTGTAGGGATCTAGGTCAGGAGGCAAACTAAGGAAACAGCCGGGGGGGAAACAGTGTCCTTACATCTGACACACAGCTTCGGAAACCCTGTGTGTCAAAGCTGGGGTCAAACGGAGTTCTCAAACTGTAGTGTGCTTCAAATTCCTGGACCTCATCCCCAGGGACTCTGAATAAGTCTGGGGCAGAGCCCCTAACTGCTTTTTACCATCCAGCCTGGATATTTTTATTCAAGTTGTCCATCAGCCACAGTTTCAAAAAAAGCTGCTTCCGACTTTTGCCCTCCTTAACTTCCTTCTCTAATTGTCTGACAGTCTGATCAGCTGACCTACATATAACCTCTTCTCATTTTGTTCCCTTCCTTCTCCTTTTGTGCTTCCCACTTTCCTGCTATCAAGGTAATCTGATTATTACCTCGTTTTCATATCTTGAACCCCTACTTCTCAGAAATTAAAGGAATTAATCCCTGCTATTTATCAATAGGAAAATCTCTTTTTAAAAAATAGCTCATACCAAAACTAGTGATTAAAAACCATAACCTTCTCTGCCCTGCACTTGTATTCATTGGCTCCGTGAGGTGTTATGAGAATCTGGAGCCTGTATTGCTTTATATGTAAAGTTTCTAATACCCAAACAAGAAAAGGGGGCCAGAGTGTCTGGGCACAAGGAAGGAGAGGGAGGGTCAGAGATGAGGTTGAGGAGGTAGGCAGGGTCAGATCAAGAGGGCATGCAGTTCTTGATAAGGATTTTGGCCTTTATCCAGGAATGATTAGAAGCCCTTTCCACTGCCCTTTCCTAAAGGCCAATAACTTCATCTAGCTGAGTTAATGGCTGGGAATGGCAGGAGGAGAGTGGGGATGATGGGAGAGTCTTGGATAACTCCCAGGTATGGAGCTGGTGGGCGGGTAGATGATGCCACATTTCACAAGCCTGGAGTTAGAGAAGGCATGCAGGTGGAATGAGGAGAGAAGAAGCTTGGTTCTAGACCTTTGGTGTTTGAGGAACTCATAGGACTTTGGGTTGGAGGTGTACAACATGCAGTTTATTATATATACTTAATTTTGAGGAAAGAGATAGGCTTGGAACATTGCTATACAGAGGCAAAAACATATTGATGCTCTTAGAAATCATGGATATAAATAAGGTTACCCAGGGAAAGAACTGGAATGAGAAGAGTAAAAGATCAGGAATGGAACACTTAGTAATACCACCTTTAAGCCTGCAGAGGTCATGGGAAAAAAACAAAACAAAACAGCATAGGTAGTGTGTATCTAAGAAATACATTCATTACTAATATGTGCTGAAATGACAAAAAAAACCCCCTGCAAATTTGCATATGTTATATTTATATAATAAAATGCAGGATTTTTATTTATTTTCAGTTACAATATGTAGAAGTTATTAAACAAAGAAATATAAAAGCATAAAAAATGAATTTTTTCTTTGCAAATAATGGAAACATGGATATTGCTAAAAAGAATACAACCAAAAATGTTTTTAACATTAATTACTCAGAATCTTCAATAGTTGCCTTTGCAAAATGTTTGTGACAGTCATCACAAAAAAATATTGTTATGCTCAAGGCATAAATACTTTTCACAATACTTGCAAAAATATTTTAATAAGTGACTTGTTTTGGGTGGTGCATAGTACCTAACACGTGTTATAACCAAAGTGACAGCTTAAAGGGAGGAGGAAGAAAACCCTACAGAGACCAGTTAAGAATGAGAGGTCTGAGGGAATGGGACTTGAAGGTGAGCTAGGAGACTCTTGAAGAAGAGCGAGACCAGTGGCCCCAAAGAACTGAATACACAAGGTGCAGCATAAACCGGACCCCAGGATTTGGCATGGAGCAGGTTATCAATGGTCTTACTAAGAGCAATCCTCATGGAATGATGGGACCCAAAATGGACAGCAATGAGCAGAGGAGGCTGTGGGATTACAGCCTGCACAGGAGGTGCATTCCAAAATGCACATCATAGTCAGAAGCAGTGATTCAAAGCAGCCAAAGTATCCTCTTCTGATCCCGATCTGAAGCAGAATGAAAGTGAAATACCAGTTCTAAAATGTAGAGGGGAGGGAGAATGTGCTGGTGGCATTACAACTCACATGGTCCTGCTGTCTTTCTGAGCAACTCTACTTGCAGTCCACTGCAGGTGATCTCCAGAAGAAGTGAGGTGTGTGTGTGTTGTTTAAAATGTCTGTCCTCCAAAGTTTCTTAAGGCTCCTCGTATTTATATTTGCTTTCCTCTTAACACAGCAGTATTACCTAAAAGCAGTACCTGTAAAGGGCTGATAGGAAATACTCACAGGCTCCAGTTCGCAAAAGCAGATCATTATCTGCCAGACAGGAGATTTGTTTTAGCTTGTACCCACTCTGCATGGTGCTTTGTGGTTCTCATCTGGTAGGGCATGCTGTGGGATCACAGCAACGGTGCTAATTAAATGTCGTTGGGTTTGGGAGCTGCAGTGAAACCTTCTTGCTCAGATGGCTGAGACAAAAGCAGGAAGCAGAGGCACATCAACTCTCCTGAAGCTCATTACTGTGGGCCAGGGCTCGGATTCAGACAGCCTTGGAGCTCAGATCCTAAATGGATGCTACAGGAGGGCCCCCAGATGAACTCCAAAAGGAGTAAATGAGCACGTGTCTATACATTTTTAACAGAAAACAATTTCTCTGGGCAAGTTTGCCTTGAAATTATTCTCCTCCATCACCCCCCGTTTTATGGATTATATTACAGATTCTTGAAGTGCCTCATATTTAAATTGT
The DNA here is from genome assembly GCF_004126475.2 of Phyllostomus discolor. Lineage (NCBI taxonomy): Eukaryota > Metazoa > Chordata > Mammalia > Chiroptera > Phyllostomidae > Phyllostomus > Phyllostomus discolor. The sequence continues at coordinate 180,325,637 of NC_040904.2, forward strand.
TTTTAAGTTGATCATTCCCACATGTTCAACACTGTCACAGACTAAGGCAAAAGTTCTCCAAAGTATTGCATTGGCCAAATAGTTCATTTGTTTTTTTCAGTAAGATGATCGCCCTAGTAGCACTTAGTTGTCTTTAACTTCATTTGAAACAATTTTGTTAGATTGTATTGTGACAGCTGTCATATCAGTGGGCATTTTTTTTAAAGCTTATCAAAATTGGTGAATTTTTGTGTAGCCATTTCAGTATTGAAGATGGAAGGCAATACACAACATTTTTGGCATGTTATGCTTTATTATTTCAAGAAAGGTAAAAACACAACTGAAACAGAAAAAAAGATTTGTGCAGTGGATGGAGAAGGTGCTGTGACTGATCAAACGTGTCAGAAGTGGTTTGTGAAGTTTCATGCTGGAGATTTCTCACTGGACGATGCTCCATGGTTGGGTAGACCAGTAGTTGACAGCGATCAAATTGAGACGTTAATTGAGAACAATCAATGTTATACCACATGGGAGATAGCTGACATACTCAAAATATCTAAATCAATAAAGTTATTGGTGAAAATGAAGAATGTATTGTTTATTTTATAGAAAAAAAACTATATGGACTTTTTGGCCAACCCAATAATGAATTAAACACACGTATCATGAAAAGATCAGTGCTTTGAGTACAGGTGGTGGTAGGCAGCCAGCCACTTCCCAACTTCTCTTGAGAGCCCTGACTTTCTCCTTTCCTGTGTGTTGGAATTTGAGTTTACTGTGGCACAGTGAAACTTAGTCTTGAAATGATTGTATGCCTCTTCCTGGAATTACTGTGAGCTCCCTTTCTCAGTGAGTGGTATGATGCTCTAACCAGTTCTCAAGCTAGGAAGCTGGCATTCATCCCAACGCCCTCGCCCCCAGCCTGGACAGCATGTCCATCAGTTCTATGCACTGGAAGTCTTCCAGATCAGCCCAGTCTTCTCACTGTTACTACCAACTTCCTCCTTCTGCTATTGTTGTTTCTTGCCTGGACAATGGCAGCAGCCTCCTGTCTGGTTGCCTCCATTCAAGGCCCTTGTCAATCCACTTTCCACAGGGAAGTAAGACGGATTATTTTTAAATGCCCACTGGCCATGTGTATCTCTTCACTAAACATTTCAGTAGCTTCCAGTAGAACAAGAGTATATACTCACTAACATATATGTGACTTTTTATGTTTGTGTTCCTGATTATTCTTATTTTTTTATTATTTTGCCTCATTTATCGAGTACTTTGTCTCAGGTGACATGTCTCATCAAATTGTCACAATAACTCACTGAGTTAAATGTTAATAAAGCACTGTTACTAACCTTATTTCACAGAAGACAAAAATGAAGCTTAGTGAAGCTAATTTTCTTACCCATGGTAGCTCTGTTAACAAGTATGATAGGAAGGATTTGAACCCAGGTCTGTCTAGAGCCTGTGATGCTAACCACTGTACAATCCTACTGTCTAGCGACTTCTGTCAACATCCCTTTTCTGGCACAAAATGTTCCAGAATCTGCCCACATCCTTCACTACCACCTGGCCTAGAGTCACCCCCCTCTCTCTCCTGGATCACTGCAAAAGGCGTTTAACTGTTCTCCCCACTTCCGTTCACCCGTGCATTTCTTAGTGTCCTCTTGGGCCCAGCAGCTGCACTGAACCCTGAAGAATGTCATGTCGGTTATCTCACCACTGTGCTCAAAACCTTCTAATTCTTCTGAGTTTCTGAGCCAAAGTCAACTTTTGCCATTGCCTTCTAAAGCCTCCCATGGTTCCTCTGTCCCCTCTTCCCACCTCTCTGGCCACCTTTCTCCTTACCTGCTTAAGCCACCGTGATACCACGGCTCTGCTTTGAAGCCAGGAAACATAATCCTGCTTTGTGTCTTTGAGTTTGCTATTTTCTTCTGCTTTTAAAGTTCCTGTTAAAATGGTCTCTGACCATTTGATTTGAAACGGCTGCCTCCATCCCCCTCATGCTCGTTGCTCGCATCTCCTGCTTCATTTTCCTCTTAGCACTTTCCCACTTTTACACACCATGTACTGGTTAGTTTATGTCTCACCCACCACCAGAAAGTCAGCTCTGAAAGGCCAGGAGGTTTGTGTGTTCTGTTCACTGTTGTAACCCCAATGCCTAGAGAATCACTGGGTACACATCAGAGGAGAGGTTCATCATTAGGTATTTCTGAATGAACCTACAAGGAATACACTAATCATTGCATTAAGCTCATGATTGCTTAAGTTATAAGGAGAATTTATTTTTGTTTTGAGTTGGGATAAGTGGGTCTTTATGTTTTAACATACTTTATGGATCTGAGAACATTGTTTCCTTTATTGATAACTCACCATATAATACCAAAGAAGCTTCTAGTGCAGGCAGTAACTTTGTTTATAATATCAATATGTTTATATGTAATAGCTATGTCCTTAAATGTCTTATCTACCAGTTAGCAATATATATTTTTTATTTTTATTTATTTTTAGAGTGAGGGAAGGGAGGTAGAAAGAGAGGGAGAGAAACATTGAGATGTGAGAGATACATTGATTGATGGGTTGCCTCTCATATGCCCCCAACTGGGGACCTCAGTATATTTTTTTAAGAAAGGAAAATAAGTTTTTCCTAAATGACTCTGTCTCAGTTGTTTTCTCCCTTCTTCTCTCTCTTCTTTGCTTGCCCCCCCCCCCTTTTTTTTTCATTTGCAACCTGGGTAATTTAACTTCTGACTAGATAATATTTAAAAGGGTGTTAGATGTCACCTATTGAACAAATAACAAACTATGTGGTCAAAATTCTCTTTTCAGTTTGATTCAACTGATCTGAATCCTTAGAGTTGAGATTCACCTTGCCACCTCATTTCCTCCTTTATTAGGTTTTCCTTTAAAATGCAGACATTGGCTTGAGCAATACATCTCTCACATTTGAGAATCACTCTAACAAAAGCTAGCTCTTTTTTAAGCAGCTGTTGATGAGACAGTGAAACACAGAGGTAGCATGAGCATATTTCTCAGTCTGATGTAACTCAGAAATAGAAACCTTCAACCTGAGGTTGAAACGCTTTCAAGCAATTGAGCTTCAAGTTCCTGAAAATTATGTCATAGTGCTTCTTCTCAATTCCCCATATTCCACCCCCGATTTTACAGCTGGCTAATTTGTGCGCTTCAGATGGGATCCCTGAGCACGCTGGCAGTGTGAGAACTGTTGTGGAACTCATCTTTATAAATCCAAGCCTTTAATTAACCCACTTTAAAGTGGCTTTGTCAAGACCATGAGCACCAGAGAAGCAATTGACTGATTCTTTGAATAGGCATGCCACCAAAGGGAGGAGAATAGTGACACTGTGCTCTTCACTGAACCTGGCTGGTTCAGGAACTTAGGAGCATTAGGGACACAGTTCCTCTAATTCTCTTTGATAGAGTATTGTAGGTATTACTGTTATTTCACAGCTGGGTAAATTAGACATAAAAAGGTCAAGTGATTTGTACCTGTTCCTATGAAAGGTCAGTGGCAGAACCAAAGATATTCCAGTGTTGTAATCAGCCCACTCACCCCCACAATTGCTTTGAGAGCAAGGACTATAAATTTTCCCAGTCAACCACAAGATCTATTTTAATATGGTCAAAGGGCTCATAAAGATGGCTTTTTTTTTTTTTTTCACCTCGTTGCCATGGGGAAGAAAAGAATCACAGGAAACAGTGAAAGAATCAGAATGCTTTTGAAAAGATAAGCGATGCTATAATTCCTGATTTCTTTATGTTGTGAGTGAATGACTGATTGCTTTATTCCAGCAATAGAAATTAAAACATCCTTTACATTTACAAATTGTAAATTCAACATTTTCTAAACTTCAATCTCTTTTGGAAAATTAAACACATTTATCATTAAAAATTGAACAAACAAAAACACTCTATGCCATTCACCGCTCTCTGTCCACTCAGCCATCTGTACATACATTTGATAAAGACTTAGTAAGGAGCAGTTTGGTGCTAAATAGTGCTGCGGATGCATGGAACGTACCAGTGACAAAAGAGAATTCCCATCCTTCCAGGGCTGCCATTCTAAGTGAGAGAGATTTAAAATTAAATAAATTATAATTCACATACACATAATGTTATTTTGTTTATTGAATGACCTTTCAATAAATAATATTGAAATGATATTTCATATTAGAATGATCTTTCTGTTCTGGTAGTGTTTCCCAAACCACATTTGAAAAATCACTAGGGTGGGTACATGACAGTAGATACCCAGCAAATTCATTTCTGGATGCTTGAAGAAGCTATTGAAGGAGGATTATCCTTTCATCTCTGGATCTGAAGAAATACGTTACTTTCTTGATGCGAATAGTGAGACCCACAAATTTCAAAGACTTGTCTTTATTTACACCAAAATAAATAGGGTCTGAAAAATGTTTATCTTTCATCAATTCTACAAAACAAAAACAAATACTCCAAGATAAGTGTATCTCATTAGGGGTTTCCTATAGATTAGTTCCTACCTTTTTTTTAATGTTTACTTATATTTTGGATAACCCCACTAAACATATAGAATGTCTCTTCTTGCTTCTCATCTTGAAATATTTTATTTTTTAATAGAACATTATAACAATAATTAATATAGAAAATTTTGTGAAATACTAATTTCAGATAAGAGCCACTTACATAAAATTTATTTTCATACAGGTTTTAGTGAGTCATAAAATATTGATGTATATTCTTACACCAATATCAAAAGCAATCACAATATACTTCATTTAATTTTGCATGAAAAAATGTAAAATGATGGGAATTTTCCTTAAAATCATATTCTTACTAAAATACTCCTATACATAGCTTCTAATGTATCAAAGTAGGTGAAAGTATGGCCTGTTTTAGTTGAAAAAAAAATGGAACTAAAGAATAAATTTGACTTAAATAATTGTAGGGAAAAGCTTATTTTAGAAAGTAATTTTATTCATTTATTTTTAATGAAATAATCTTATAAATTAATATATTTATCACAGAATTATATAAATTTCCTTATAAACTAATTTTTTACTTCAGTGTGATTTTATTACAGAGAGCTTGTTTTTGCAAATTGTTGAAAAAAATTTTAATAATATTTTGTGATGTGTAAATTATATAAAATTCAAACCTCTGTGTTCATAACTACTATTTTTTAAAAATCCTCACCCTAAGATACATTTATTGATTTTCTTATAGAGGGAAAAAGGGTAGCAGGGGTAGGGAGAGAGAGACAGAGAGGGAGAGAAAAACATTGATGTGAGAGAAAAACATCGATTGATTGCCTCCCATACATGCCGAAACTGGGGAATAAATCTCACCGAGGTATGTGCCCTGACTGGGAATCAAACCTGCAACCTTTGGTGCATGGGGCAATGCTCCAACTAACCAAGCCACCCAGCAAGGGCCATAAATACCATTTTATTAGAACACAGATATCATCTGTGGCTCTACAGTGGAAGAGTTGAGTAGTTGAAACAGAGTCCCTCTGGCCTTCAAAGCCTAAAATATTCACTATTTGTTCCTTTACAAAAAAAGTTTGCTGACCCCTGGTCTATACTCCTCCAGCGCTCCCCCTGCCCCCCGCTGTCCATACCTCATCACTGGATTTTTTAGAAGTATATTTTATTGATTATGCTATTATAGTTGTCCCATATTTTTCTCCCCTTTATCCCCTTCCACCCCTCTCCCTCCAGCATTCTCCTCCCCGCCTCCAGTTCATGTCTATGGGCCACACATATAAGTTCTTTGGCTTCTTCATTTCCTACCTATTCTTAACTTCCCCTTGTCTGTTTTGTGCCTACCAATTCTGCTTCTTATTCCCTGTACCTTTTTGCCTATTTTTCCCCTTCCCCTCCCCCACTTGTGATCTCCATTTCTATGATTCTCTTTCTGTTCTAGTTGTTTGCTTATTGTTTTTCCTTTTGTTTTTTAGGTTCAGTTATTGATAGTTGTGAGTTTGTTGTCATTTTACTGTTCATAGTTTTGATCTTTTTCTTTTTCTTAGATAAGTCCCTTTAACATTTCATATAATAAGCCCTAGCTGGTGTGGCTCAATGAATTGAGTGCTGGCCTGCAAATTAAAGGGTCACTGGTTTGATTCCTAGTCTAGGGCACATGCCTAGGTTGCAGGCTAGGTTCCCAGTAAGGGGCACATGAGAGGCAACCACACATTGATGTTTCTCTCCCTCTTTCTCCTTCCCTTCCTCTCTCTCTAAAAAATAAATAAATAAAAATCTTTAAAAAAATCACGTTTCATATATAAGATATATAAGGGGTTGGTGATGATGAACTCCTTAACTTGACTTTATCTGAGAAGCACTTTATCTGCCTTTCCATTCTAAATGAAGCTTTTGTGGATAGAGAAATCTTTGCTGTAGGTCCTTGCTTTTCATGACTTTGAATACTTTCCAGCCCCTTCCTGCCTTCAAGGTTTCTTTTGAGAGATCAGCTGATAGTCTTATGGGTGCTCCTTTATAGGTAACTCTTTTTTTCTCTTGCTGCTTTTAAGATTCTCTCTTTGTCTTTAATCTTTGGCAGTTTAATTATGATGTGTCTTGACGTGTTCCTCTTTGAGTCCAACTTGTTTGGGACTCTCTGTGCTTCCTGGACTTATTAGTCTATTTCCTTCACCAGTTTGGAGAAGTTCTCCATTATTTTTCCAAATTAGTTTTCAATTTCTTGCTCTTCCTCTTCTCCTTCTGGTGCCCCTATGATTCGGATGTTGGAATGTTTAACGTTGTCCCAGACGTTCCTCAGCCTTTCCTCATTTTTTTTTGAATTCTTGTTTCTTCAGTCTGATTTGGTTGAGTGTTTATCCCTTCCTTTTGTTCCAAATCATTGATTTGAGTCCCAGTTTCCTTCCCTTCACTGTTGGTTCCCTGTATATTTTGTTTTATTTTGCTTTGTATAGCCTTCACTTCTTCCTTTATTTTACAGCCATACTCAATCATTTCTGTGAGCATCCTGATTACCAGTGTTTTGAACTCTGCATCTGTAGGCTGTCTATCTCCTTGCCACTTAGTTCTTCTTTTAGAGCTTTGACCTGTTCCTTCAGTTGGGCCATATTTCTTTGCCTCAGCATACCTGTTGTTTGTAGGGGGTGGAGACTTAGGTATTTGCCAGGGCGGGGCAACCCAGTTCACTGTTTTGTGGTGCTGTATGTGGGGGAGGGGTCAGAGAGGGAACAACACTGCTTGCTCAGCTCACCCGCTTTCAAAAGACTGGCATTTTCTCCCACCACCGCCACCACAACCCCCATAGGTTTTTACCATCAAAGGTGCTGAGGCTTCATTTTGCCTGTATTGGAACCCTGGGTTATGTAGTCTGTCTTGCTCCCCAGTTATTCCTCTCAGCTATCTGCACCTGAATGTGGGACCACCCAGTCTGCCAGCCACCACCTCGCCCTCCTGGTCCACCAGCCGCTGCCTTGCCGCACTTCCTCTCTGCTTCCACTGCCCATCTTCACGCCTCCTACCAGCTTGGGCCACACATTAAATACACAAACACTCATGAAAACTGATGAGCCAAAAAAAGGTTTTCAGCAAATTTATGATTGTGTGTTGGGCTGCATTCATGGTCATCCTCAGCCGCATGCAGCCCATGGGCGAGGGGTTGGACACCCCTGATGATAGAATCTATTTGGTCCATGGTTCTCCTATGGCAGCAGGACTGTAATCCCCAGCATAGCTTATTAAAACAGGCTCCACACCCAGCATTTCTGATGAAGGTCCAAGATTGGCCCAAGAATTTTCATTTCTAACAAATTCTCAGGCAATGCTCATGCAGCTGACCTAGAGACCATACTTTGAGAACCTTCCGGTTATGATGAATATTAGCAATCAGTGGAAAAGCTAGATTCTTCATCACAACAATTTATAATGCTTTGTATCACAAGCACAGTGCAAGAATAACTTACTACCTTACATCATTTAAAAATGGGTTGTTTATTGCCATTTTCTGTGTTTTTTGTGTCTGCTACCTTGCCTCACATCAAGGGTTGAGCTATCAAACATTTATTTACTGTAATCATGAAATTTTTTATTGATTTTCCTGTAGTTTCAGACAGACCCTAATGAATAGGCATCTAGTCCTCTGAAAATTAGTTTTAAAAATTGGTGAATTTCTTGTCATTTGTACATATCTTTGCCTTCGTTTGGCCACCATTGTAATGGAAATAATAACCTGACCTCTAGAAAAAAAGTAATTTATTTTCGATAGTAAATAAATAAAACCTATGTTTTTTAAACTCCTTAGATAAGAATTCTATGGTGAATGGTAATGCTGGTGTTCTAGGGTCTCTTCTTCTGTACTGTGGGGGCAGGGAAGGGATCAGTTTTTTACTTCCCTAAGGTCCTGAGTATTTGACTGTGACGAGAGGAAACAGTCTTGAGGGCTCATGCTTTGCTTGGGTCTGCAGCCCTGTGGTCTGCTGGTCAACAAATCCTCCACAGCTGCCTCGCAAGGTGCTCAGGAGTTTGTGTGCTCTCTTGCACATGCTATTCCTCTGAATGAACACCCTCTCTATTCTTCTACCTGCTCGTTGCCACTTTCCTCTTGGCCGTACTTTCTTCGGGGCTTTCTTTTTGAATTCCCAAGAGCCTATTTTGAAAATCCAGAAAAATGAACATGTTTTTTTTTCTTTTCATTCATTCTCCATTCAAATTCTGCTCAAGACAATATGTATTGGGGCAGGGAACAAGGAATCTGGGAAAGAGAAAAAGAGGAAGTAACATTTCAAGAAAGACTGAGATTTGTTACTTCTTGTAGCTGATCTGTTCCCTTACACTGTTTGGTGGAGAAACAGGACTGTCATCTGCTTTCCATAACCAGTCTCTGACACTCTTTGGGATTTTCTGTCCCCTCACATTACCCCTCCTCCCCGCTCACTCATGCTCTCACTCCTCTCCTTTGGGAAACACCACCATTTCCGCCTTGAGAACCAAGCCCTTCAGAACCTCAGACTTGAACTGGATATTGCTGGGGATTTCCCGGAGCCTCAGTTCTGCTGACTGAAGTGGAAAGGGTGGGCTCCTCTCTGGTAGGAATGCCTGAAGCTCATTTCCTCCTAATGTCTCTAAGCCGGCAAACATCCCCTGCCACAGTGAGTAATTTCTTGCTGAGACCACACAGCTAAAATGTCTCATGTGAAAAAGACTTTTCTTCTTCATTAGATGTCTTCAACCCTACTCCCAGAAGAATAATGATTCTGGCATCAACATCCTAGCAGGAGTGTCCAACCTGCGGCCCATGGGCCGCAGGCAGCCCAGCATGGCTGTGAATGTGGCCCAACACAAAATCGTAAATTTGCTTAAAACATTATGAGATTTTTTTTGTGATTACGTGTAGCAATGTATTGGCCCAAGACAACTCTTCTTCTTCCAGTGTGGCCTGGAGACACCAAAAGGTTGGACACCCCTGTCAGGAATAGTTATTTCTTCTCTGGGTTATTTTTTTCAAAAGGACCTCACAGCACTGAGAGTAGCTCTGGACAGATGGGCTGCCATTCCCAAATGGATTCTCTCTAATCCCCAAATTCCTTTTCTAGTAGAAGCAGAAAGAATGGGTAAGAAGATGTCAGTTTGTCCTGCCACAGTTAGAAGAAAAATTCCTTTATGGGTTGTATTTGTACTAGCTTCTGCTCTAGATTGAACATTTGTGTCCCTGCTAAATGCATATGTTGAATCGCAGTGCCCGATGTGCTGGTGTTTGGGGGAGGGGCCTTTGAGGGGTGATTAGGTTGTGATGGTGAGCCCTCCTGAATGGGGTTTGTGCTCTTGTAAAAGAGATTGGGGAGAGATCCCTTGTCTTCTCTGCCAGTGAGCTAGCTGATAGTGAGAAGACATCTACCCATGAGGAAGGAGCCTTCCCAGACACCAGATGTGCTGGTGCCTTTGTCTTGATCTTTCAGCCTCCAGAAATGTGAGAAATAAATTTCTGTGACTTGGAAATTACCCAGTCTATGGTATTTTTTGTTACAATAGCCCAAACAGACTAAGACAGCTTCCCAGGATTTCCATAACATATTACCCCAAACTTGCTATCTTATAACGTCAGACATTTACTCTTGCACACTTCGAGGCTAGAAGCCCTCGATCCCAGTGTCAGCAGGGCCATGCTCTCTCTGCAGGTTCCAGGGTAGGATCCTTCCCTGCCTCTTCTTAGCCTCTGCTGATTGCTAGCACATCTTGGTGTTCGTTGGCTTGTATCACTTCGGTCTCTCCCATCATCAAATGTTATTCTCCCTGTGTGTGTGTGTCTGTGTTCCAATTTGCCTCTTGGTACAAGGATACTATTCATTGGATTCGAGCTTACCTTAACCCAGTATGATCTCATTTTAACGTCACTGTATCAGTCACAGTCACAAGTAATGGGAGTTAGATCTTGAGTGTATCTTTTTGGTGGAAATGGTTCAACCCACAGCAGTCCTCTCTAGCCAGACCCCTCGTGTGGGCACTGAGCATGGCTCCGAATTCTTGGCCTGTCCCCCCCTCCCAATCCCCCATGATCATTTTCATGAAGATCCTTCTCCAGGCAGAATGGTTTCCTCATGCCATCTTTTCTCTCCCCTTGCTACTTAGGAATATTTTATACATTGCTTAAAACCTTTATTAGTTGCACTTCTTGTGTGATTGTTTTTTGAAAGCCATAAACCAAATGTGAGTCCTTGTCTTTCTGCCTTTATTTTCCCTCATATTAATTACCTTTCTGTAATTATTTTAATTCCTCCAACCAGTAAGTGGGTTGTTTAAAAGAAGAAAACGAGTCTTACTAATCTCTGCAATTCCACAATAGTGTTATGCTTTGCACACAGGATCACTAAATCATACAAAAATATAGGGCTTGTGTATTTTAAGCATGTTGGAATAGGTAAAACCTTAGTTCATACACTCTTCTGTTGATTGCTCTCTGCTTCCAACAGGAAGAGCGTTTGGTATAAAAGCATTATACAATTATTAACCGGAACATGGAAGGCAATTATTCTGCCTTCAGGCTCTGGCTCCCTTTGTGATCTTTGGAAAGTCAGTTGCCTTATCAATTTTACCAATTAATAAAAGTAGAACTCGCATGAAAAGCTTCGCAGATGAGAAGTGCCAAAGAATAATTATTGTTGAATATCATTCAAGTGCAGTTGCTTGATTTTTTTACTCCATCCTTGCTTGGACCAAAATGGAAACGAACATTAAAATACCAGCGGTAAGAAGATAAGTGTGAAATAGCTGTTACTAAACATGAAAAGCCCAAGGCTGTCATCTCTGTTCCCCAATCTGGGGTTCAAAGAACTGCACGATGTTGGTCAAAGACTCTGCTGTGGGTTATGTGTGTGCTTGCAAGTCCGTGTGCCTTTTACGCACATGTGTGTTTTATTTATATTTAGCATTGTATACATATTTATATGAAAAATATGTCATGATTAATAACGAGGTACATGATTTTTCTTTTTAACACAAAATGAAAGACTCCCTAGCCTTTATTGGCAGTCTTTCCTTGTGGGTGATGTGTCTTTATTTTCCTTTTCAGGCTAACTATCCACCAATGCTTCTAAGCCCTTCTTCACTAATAGATATGCATTTATCTGCTCGTGTATTATGTCAGGGCTAGTTTTCTATTTGTATTAATGAGCTGCTAAGAGTTATTTATTGGTAAAATTATTTTGGCACTGCTTACTAAGTAGGTACCATGTCCACACAATACATAAAACAATTACTACTCCTTTGCCTAATAAAGATTGTTGTCAATGACACAAAAGTATCTGTAGGACCCGGAGAGTTCTTTCCTGTGACACTGTTCTCTTTTAGCATGCGGTGCTGCTGCCCACGTTCAGACTCTCATTATTACTAATATTGATTGTTGGCTAGGTAGGCTTCAGGCCGTGTTGTACAGTGACACCAGTGAATTCCAAGTCCTGCTGTGAGGGTCTCTGTCAGGCAGAGGTGGGTATCATAGATGGCTGCCTTGAGTGTCTTCATTAGCTGTCGTTCAGTTTTTAATTAGTATTTAAATTAGATTTCTTACTGTGATGGCTCTCTACAGATGTGCCGTACCTGTCCAGAAACTTACCAAGTGTTTTCACCATTGGTTTCCAAAGCATTTAAAAGTAAATGATGCTATTGTTTCTTTGGGTCCTAGCCTTGTTCTCTTTATTTAGCCATAGAAAGAAGTACACGACAGGGGATAGTAAACAAAATGTGGCTACAGAACCCATTACTAAAGAAAAACAGATGTCTTTGGTAGGCATTGTGGCCATGCTACATAGTATTTGTAATAGACTTGCATGTCCAGGGGGCTAAATATTTTTAAAGCTGTTTGGCATATGTTAATTGATATCTGAGAATTTGTACTATGCTTTTAGTAAACTGTAAATTTGGACCAGGAATGCTCTGTATTGGTACCAGACATTTTGACACATTTCAGAATCATTGAGATATTCTTCACGTCTTTTGTACTTTGTCTACATAACGGGAATGTTATCTTTGCTTCATATAGGTTTCTGTTCAATGTTTGAAGAGTATTTGGTTCCTCCCTCTCCAAATAACTCACAATCTAGGAGAAGGGGTATAAATACATGAATAACCATGAAAGAAGAAAAAATATTAAAATATTTTATTTCTGCAAACACTAGAATTCTCCCATTAACTCATGTCTGATTAGATTTTTCTGGCCTTTTTCTTTTATCAAAGAGGAAACAGAGATAGTTCATTGATATTTAAGAGTCTTTGTCCATTCAAATGCATAATAAATGTCATGAATTAACCCATTTCTTAATTGATTCTGCAAAAATTTATTGAGTCTATTTGATGTGTCAAGCTCTATTTTTGTCTTTGAGAATATAGAGATAAGACCAGACCCTTTTCCTCAATGATGTCACAGCCCACTTGACAGAAATCATTGTTCCTAAGTTATAATATCAGAAATTTTAGTATCTAGGTATGCACAGGGCACTATCTGAACACAGAACAAGGAAGAGAAAACTAGGCTGCTTTGTCAGGAAAGGTTCTTTTTTTTTAAAAAAATATAGACTTATTTATTTACTTTTTTTCCATCGCCATTTATCCCTCTTTCCCTCCTCTACCTGCACCCTCCCCCATCAATCACCATGCTGTTGTTCCTATCCATGAGTTCTTTCTCTGTTTTTTCTTTTTTGCTCAGTTTCCCTATCCACCCATCCTACCTCCCGACAGCTGCCAGAAAAGGTTCTCAGTTTCAAAGTATATAAAAGATATCCAGGTAGAAAAAAGTGATGCAATTATTTGGCTTCTGTTTTATTATTATATATTTCAAAATTTCCAAGCTATGTATAGATTATTTGTATAATCATGAAAGCAAATATTATGTTAAGTGTTTGAACATGTGAAGGAAATCCTAGGCATTTTTAAGTGCCTGTTAGAGTGGTACTTATTTACAATAAGACAAGACAAATATGGAGTCATCTCACTAAGGCTGTAGGAAAAAGGGAAGACCTACTATGTTTCTCTGAGTCAGAATATACTCAATGAAAATTATGAGTATAGATTTTCACTATCATGTCACATAAAATAACATTATTGGTTTCTTAAAATAATCATAGTAATTTTTGACATTATAAAGCACAGGTGGCAAACACAAGGCCCATGGGCCGAATCCAGCCCTCTACCTTGTTTTATTTGGCCCGGCACCTCGTTTCTACCTGATGGTAGCACCAAACTCTCACTTAACTATTAAGGATTAGTTACATTTATACAGTCATAAAATTACATTTGGCCCTGTGAACGCAACCTCGGGGCTGACATGGCCCCTGGTGAAAATGAATTTGACACTCCTGCTATAAAATGACTTTAAAGAAGGAAATGCTTTTTAATAAATACATTTATGAGAAAGTATTCAAGTTAATGCCTCACCTTGAAAATGTATCTTTTACTTATGATGTAAGAGTTCTAATACTTATATCCAAGGTATTAAACAAATATATATTGAGTATCTACTGTGTACCAGACACTGGACTAAGCATTGGAAATGTATCAGTGAACCAAACAGATGAAAATCTATGTCCTCTAATACATAAACCTACTTTTTTCTTTTTTGGTATGTCATGAATTTATATTTCAGGAAGGTGGAGTTTTATCACCTATTCCAGTGGTGATAATGACATAAATTAGTCTATACCATTTAGTTCCACCGAATTTGTTTCTTATCTTACTAAAGGTTTGCTCCTCCATATTATGAGATATCTGTATAGACATTTATCAAAAAATGATGGGCTATGAACGCTTCTTTAAATTTCCTCTAACTAAAGTGCTCACAATTTCAGATCCTTCATTTTCCCTCCAAGATTTGTTGGGGTTTTTTTTGCAATTTTAAATTTTTTGTTATTCAATTATAGTTGTCCCCATTTCCCCCCCCCCATTCCTCTCCCCTGCTCTCCCCACCCTCCTCTCCCACATTCATTACACCCCCCTTGTTGTCCATGTCCCTGGGTCCTATATATACATGTTCTTTGACTTGACCCTTCCCCTTCTTTCCCCTATAACACCGCTCCCCACTCTGGCCACTGTCCGACTGTTCTTTATTTCCATGTCTCTCATAAGCCTACTTTCTTTTCTTTTTTATTATATATTTAGTAAATTAAATATATATTTATAAATATAAAAATAATATAATATATATAAATATATATTTTATAAATATAAGAATAATTTAGTATATATTATCTATTGTTCAATTACAATTGTCCCCATTTCCCTCCCATTACTCTCTTCTACCCTACCCACCTTCCACTTTCAATCCCCCCCATTATCTTGATCCTTCCCCTTCTTCCCCCCATTATTCTCCACCCTCCTCCCCTCTGGTCACTGTCAATTTGTTCTTATTTCCATGCCTCTGGTTCTATTTTGCTCACTTGTTTGTTTTATTGATTAGGTTCTACTTTATAGGTGAGATCATATGGTATTTGTCTTTCACCACCTGACTTATTCACTTAGCATAATGCTTTCCAGTTCTGTCCATTCTGTCATGAAGGATCTAAGCCTACTTTCATATGGGAGTGATAGTTAATAAAGAGATTGATTATAAAATATGGCATATCAGATCACAGTATGCTGTGGGGAAAAGTAAAGCAGGAAGTGGCATTAGATGTGTTAGAGAAGGTATGTGAGTCAATTACTTACAGCGTGGTTATTGATAAGACAGTATTTAAAAGGTGCCCTGAAGTAAGTGAGGAAGCAAGCCATGCAGCTGTCTGGAGGAAGAGCATCCAGGCAAGGGGGACAGCAACTGCGAATTCTTGAGATGGAAACACACTTCTCAAGTTGAAGGAATGGTCAGGAGCCCAGTGTGGCTGGGACTGTGGGGAGTTCAGAAAGATAGCCGGGCCAGATTCTGTGGTCCTTATCAGCCCTGGTGAAGACCTGGCTCTCACACTAAAGGAGATGGCAGCCTTCCGAGGCACTTAAGCCAAAGAGGCGTGATCTGATCAAAAGGATAACGTTGGCTCCTGTGTTAAGGTTAGACACTACAGGCCAAGGATGGAGGAGGGGGATAGTTAAAAGGCTACTGCACTATTCCAGCTGGCTCTGACAAGGGTAGTGGTGGACATGTGAGAAGCAACTTGATGATAGACATGTGGGTCCACCTCTCAATCACTGCCCCCTGTGCTTTGTCAGTAAGTTCCATTTCAAGTATATGAGTCTGACTAACCCTTCCTAAGTAGCATTCCTTCTAATTCTTCTAGCTTCTCAGCTCCAATATATTTCTTAAACAACATTAGAAGCTATAATTCATTGATCCTACCACCTTTTCTTTGTCCCTCATGGCTTCACTCCCTTCCTTATTCCAGTTAGATTCCATGCACCTACTTAAATGCCTTGTGGCAGGAAACAGACAGATGAACCTCTGGAGAAAAACACACAGACATACTTACCAGCTTCACTCACTGGCCTCACAAACATGTGTACTGCCTGTCACTGGGTGAATGTGTTTCGATCTAGGGCAAATCCTTCCATTTACATACTAGATGATTCCATTCTTACCTAGTTAAGATGTTGCTCTAGCAAATGCTTCATTTCTCTCAAAAATTAAACAAACATGATATTATAATCTCCAACTTTTGAAAATCCCTCCCTTATACATTATCCATTTCTCTAGCTACCACCCTATTTCTTGGCTCCCCAGGATTGCTTTTCAAGTGTTGCCTGTTCGCATTGTTTTTGACTTCCTATCCTCCTGCACTTATTTAAACTTAATACATAGGTTTTGGAGTCCATCACTCCCTGAAAATGCTACTGTCAAGGTTACCAGTGACTTCCAAGCTGCTAAAACCAGTGGCCATTCCCCAGTCCTCACTTGATTAGACTCTGGTCAGCACAGGTGATCAGATCACTCCCTGCATCTTGAAGCTCTTTCTTCCTTTGGTTGCCAGGGCACTTTGTCTCACTGGTTTTGTTTGTGCCTCGCTGGCTCAACTTTCTCAGTCTCCTTTGATGAGGCCGCTCATCTTCCTAACTTGTACTGGACACCCTTTGGTCTTTTTTCTCTGTTTGAGCATACTTTTAGGGATCTCATTAACACTTATGATGTTAACGATCAGCCCTGTACTGATGATCCGGCCCTGACCTCTCCCAGCACTCTTGACAAACATACGCAGCTTGCTGGTCATCTCCTTCTGGGTGATGTCTATAGCTTCTTGTGTCCAAAACCAAAGTCCTGCTTGTCTCCCCTAAATATGCTCCTGCTGCATTTTTTCTTATTAAGTTCCATTTCAAAACTTTTAGTTGCTCAGGTTAATAATTTTGGAGTTATCCTTAACTCCTCTCTTTTTCTCAAGTCCCTGATTCAGTCTATAAACAAATCAGGCTAGCTTTATCTTCAAGAACCAGCCCTTCTTTAAATATATGCTAATGCTTTTAAATGACTACAGTAATTTTATTTTGAAATGCATTTAGAGTTTTGAAAGCACCTACAAGTCACAAGTTAAATGACTGTACTTTAAAATAAAAATGTGTATAATTCACATTTAGTCAAAAATAAAATGTAAATATAAAACAGGAAATGGATTTTTGAGTGATTTATAAATATTCCTAAAAGTCAATTCTGAAAAAATAGTTTCAAACATGACTTACTCTAAAGCAGCATCAATGGCATGAATATTTAAGTTACCAAATTATCACTTACAAAGATAATATTTATTTGGTTACATAAGTTCTGGATTATTGTTTAAAATGTATTTCCATTCTCTATAATCACAATGTGAATTAACACTCCATGAATAATACAAAGTCTTATTTATTGCTCTGTAATGTTGATAAAATACTGACTCTGAAACTACACTGCTTGAGTTCAATACTGGCTCTATTATTTTCTAGCTATGTTATCACAGACAAGTCTTTTAAATGCTCTATGCCTTAGTTTCCCCATCTATAAAATGGGGATAACAAGAGTGCCAACCCAGGATTTCTCAGTAGTGTCAAATGAGACCACGTACGTGACTATTTAGGGTAGTGACTGGCACAGAGTAAGAGACAGGAACTGTGTTCGGAATAAAATGTTATATGGAGAGTCTTTGTTACTAGAAGCCCGCAGGGAACTTGAGGCATAAATAGAATATCTGAAACATTAAAGACATTTCAAGGTTTCAAGAATGGTTTAAGATATCCATAAAATAATGAAGGCAATATGTGTTAGTTATCTATAAAGTGAGAGAATTAGCCAACAAATGCAATAGACATTCAAATGAGAGATTACTTCTACTAACAGTGGTTTATAATTTATGGTGAGATTTTTGGTTTTTAAATGTTGAGGTGTAAGTATAATAAAACTGAGATATATGCCTACCAAGTGCCAATTTTGATGTATGAATATGAGAAGCAAAGGAGTTCAGTACAAACTTAACATAGAGCTTTAATTAGACACCATAAGAGAAACTCTCCTGAAATATAGCTGCCTATTTATGTGCATATAGGAAGCTGCCATTGATATTGGTACCATACACATGGGATTATCACACTGTTGACCAAGTTGTTGTACATGTTCATCTAGTTTAAATTTATTATGGGGAATATGAGTTATATATCACTGGGATTTCCTCTTTCCTGACGCAATTGTACATTTATGAAAAGTATAAATTTTTTTTTAAAGATTTTATTTATTTATTTTTAGGGAGGGAGGGAGAGAGAGAGAGAGAGAGAGAGAAACATCAATGTATGGTTGCTGGGGGTTATGGCCTGCAACCCAGGGATGTACCCTGGCTGGGAATCGAACCTGGGACACTTTGGTTCCCAGCCCGTGCTCAATCCACTTAGCTACGCCAGCCAGGGCCGAAAAGTATAAATTTAATCAACATAATTGAGTGGAGAAGACATAGTTTTCTTGTGCTAAGAACATGTACATATGCTATTAAAATATGATTGATGCAGTAATAGCTGATCCCTGTGAATTCATTTTTTATGCCTTTCAAATAGACATACTTTCCTGAAATGTAATTAATTGTCATTAACCCCAGAACTGTGAAGCTATGTGCATACGTGGACAAAGTCATTTCAAAGTGTGTCTCCAGGAAAGGGGAAATATCTAAAACCTCTCTTTTCCCTCTTTTTTCCTCTAGTTGGCCCGTCACAACAAATTATTACAGCAGATGCTCAAACCAGGGTCAGATCCGGATGATGGAGATGAAGCCCTAAAGTATTATGCCAACCACACTGCACAGATTGAGGTAATGATCTATTATTTCTTGAAAGAGACCGACTGTGAAAAGATATATTTCTCTTTTATTTCAGACTATTTTTATAATTGTTTCCTAGGATAATGAAGCAAAATTGATATAAGCTGTAAAAGTATATACTAAAAGACAAGATATGAGGAATGATCTATAAAAATTTGAGATGCACATTTATCAAAGTTGTCTTTATTTTTTGACCAGTACTATATTTAAGTTTTCTTTTGTATTAATAAGGTGATTTTTGTTCTGTTTTGTTTTGGTCATGGAAGCAGTTATTTCAGAGCAGTGTTGTTTTAGAGACAAGATTATTATAATAGAAGCTATCATTTAAGAAGAGATATCTTTTTAAAAACTATAGGAGGTTTATTAAAATAGAGATCTCTGTCAGAAAGTATTCAGAAGTGTATGAAACACAGAAAACACAAATAAAATTTCCATGTTGGTAGCATAAACTTGGATGGTTTAAAAGTTTCCATTTTCAGTATGCAACAATTGACCTCCCTCCCCACCCCCATAAATGAGACATTCTTTAATGCCCAGTGGCAGATCAGGAGTACGTGTCAACACAGACTTATCATTATGTGTTGGGGACCCATCTGGCTGTCATTGACTAGCTATAGTATCATTTGGACACTAGTAGGTAGAGCTAATCAGGCAGAAGCACAAGTACAGTAGTTGACACTTGTCACTAGTAATTTACATTCATACATTCATTCACTCTGGCAGACATATTTTAGTTTTCAGCAGATCGTATGATGGGCATCACTGCTATTAATTCCCAAGATATATAATCACTATATTTTACAGTTTACCATTGCCCAACCTTTGGAATAATGAACATTATCTTGTGTCTCACAATGGATCCCTTGGTAATATTTATAAACTTTAATAGTGCTGTAGCTCTTGCGGGAGACTTGACCTAATGGAAACACCATGAGCTGGACCTGTAGCAAAATATTGCTTACTACATCAGGTGCGTAGGAACCAGGAGGCTGACAAGGTCAGGAAGCTGGAGACATTGATAGAAATAGATCATCAAGGCACCAAGGTTCTGAGGAAGGTCCCAGAAGCCAAAGTACAAAGCTAGGTGGTTAGAAGAGATCGGGAATAGCAGGTACAGTGAGTGAGCCAGAGGTGGGGGTTGGGTTAGTACCTGTGTGGGAGAGATGGGAGCTGTTGTTGAAGTTGGTCTGTTACTGGTTTCCCAGCAGTGCGGAAAGGTTTAGCCGTGAATACATAAATTCGGTAAACATCCACAGAGCATTTTACTCTCTACCAATTCTCATGCTCGTTCAAAGACCAGCTTGTATGGCCTTCTCAGAGGGGTCACCCCTCCTTTCTCCACACGTTCATCCATTTCGTCTCACTGTGCTGCCACAGCAGTTTGATCATTCAGTTTAGTTGAACCTGGCATGTTGCTCCATGTGTGTCAGTTGTCCCCTCCTGGAGGCAGGGACTGGTCTTGATCATCTTTGTATTTCCAAAGCTGAATACTGGATCTGGAATATAACCACAATAATGAATGTTGTTGAAAATAATAGCCAACAAATGCCATAGACATTCAAATGAGGAAGATTACTTCTACCAACAGTGGTTTATAATTTATGGTGAGATTTTTGGTTTTTAAATGTTAAGTTGTAATTATAATAAAACTGAGATATGTGCCCATAAAGTGCCACTTTTGATGTATGAATATGCAGAAGCATAGGAGTTCAGTACAAACTGTTAACATAGAGCTTTAATAAATTATTGACTTTCTGTCTCTAAGTTATAGGCTCAAATATCTTGAAAAATAGGAAGGACTTTGTGGATTATGTGCCCGCGCCTGGCCTACCCACCACCCGAGGAGGAATTGCTCTGTTGTAATCATTCTGCCCCTGCTTTCCATTCTACCTGTGGTGGAGACCTCACTACTGTAGGAGAGAGCTGATCCAATTTGGAGCTCTAATATTTAGAAAAAAATTCGGGGGCAGAAAGTGCACACTAGCCCACTCTAATGTTTACCCACTGTTCCGAGCATCTGCTCCCCTGTCAACATGATAGCTTGGCTCTAGCATTTGAAGACAAATCATGATTACTAAACTACAGCCTCATAGATCGGGCTTTATGTTGTTCTCCACTTTGAATTCCCCAGAACTCCTCAACTAAGGACTGAATAAGCATTCGTTGGATAAATGTATTGAAAAAATTATCTGTCTATGCTTTTTGACAGTTAACACATTCCCCTTTCCTTCAGTCATCTCTGCAGTTTGTCCATGCCCCTTGTAATATATGACAACAGCCAGAATCAAACATAACATATCACAAATGGGCCGAATAGCTTGGCTTGTAACAATCAAGACACAGTCTCTTAAATGTATCCTGAGACTTTTTTGGAAATGTTTGACACTGTTGGATCATGTAAACCTTCCAGCCCTCTCCCCACTTAGTTGCCTGTCATACAGAATAGGTCCAATTCTGCTTCTGTGAAATTGATTTCTTTTAAACCTATGTTTAGGAACTTTTACTTACCACCCCTAAACTTCCTATTGTTTGTTTCATCATAGTGTTTTCGTGTGTACTTTGCATATATACCACACCATTTAGGAGAGCTCTGTTACAAATAACAGAACATTAGAATGACTGTTGTTTAAACAGTAAAAGTATTTGATTTTCCCAGATACCAGTAGTTTTGTGACTAATTTAATGATTCAATAGTATCTTCAAACACACAGGCCTTCCCATCTTCTGCTAGGTCTTCTTTATTACATTGGTGATCTCTCTCCTTGTGGCTATAGAATGGCTGCCAAAGTCTCAGGCGTCATTCCCTTCCACTACCTTTTGTTCTAAGCAGGAAGAAAGAGGATACAGACAAAAACGTACTTTTATGCTAGGTATTGGTTTTTTATTATTATTATTTTGTTTGTCTCAAAGGCTTTCTGCCTTTTTAGGAAATAAAGTCTTTCCTGGAAGCTCCTTTTCTCCCTCCCTGAGGATATTTCTTCTTGTGCCTCATTTTCCAGAACTTGGTCTCACGCTCACCAACATACCAGTCAGTGACAAAGGGAAGCAGAAGGCCTCTCTGGCTTAGACCAGTGCTGATTCATTCATGAGGGTTGGGCAGAGTCTATAAACATTCACCTTGGAGATTTGGTCTACACAGACTCTTGTTAACTTAGTAAAACTGCATGAAAATATTAGCCTGTTTTTTGAATTCAGTGATAAATTATCACAAAATGCCAAATAAGAGAAGTTCAAAATAATGAGTATTTATATCTAGGTATGGACTAGATAGATATTATACCTATGAACGTTATGTTTTGCCATGACTAGGAAAACAATTTAATGATGTAAAGCACCTGTGTCTAACATCATGTTGAGTCTGTCATTTATTTCCCAACAGCCTTTTTAAGGAAGAACAGGCTAAGAACAAGATACAAATATACCACGTGCTGGGTTTAAGGTGACTAGTCAATTGCTCCTAATTAATACCCTCTTAATTCTGTAGTACTTCACAAAAATAAAAATAGGATTAATGTTAACCCAGAAAGAATTAAGATTTTGGTTTTTGTTATTTGTCACCAAGTATAGCACTTATGATACTTTAATCAGTTAATTTTTCTTACTTAAAGAGAAACGTGTAAAGTAGTGCAATAAAGGACTATCTTGGATACTTCAAGCTGGTATATTTTTTTCATTAACTGAATTTATAAAATACCATGAATAAACTTGTGCTAAAAATAGAAAATACACTAAGACTGAGGTGACTACAGGCTAAAACACAGGTAAATCAATGTTTTCAGATTGTTCGGCACGATAGGACCATGGAGCAAATAGTTTTTCCTGTCCCCAACATCTGTGAGTACCTCACGCGAGAGTCCAAGAGCCGCGTGTTCAACACAACCGAAAGGGATGAACAAGGGAGCAAAGTGAACGACTTCTTCCAGCAAACGGAACACCTCTACAACGAAATGAAGTGGCAGAAGAAAATCAGGAGTAAGTACTATGAACTAAGATGGTGAGTTTCTGGGTAATGGTAGATAAATTAGTACTCTGGGACACGACGTTATTGTTTGAAATTGGTTTTAAATATTTTGCCATCTGATGTTACTGAAATCACTTATAGACTTAAGAATGTAAGCTCAGTCTACCACCGGAGCTGAGACACCTGCGGCTTAATGAAAACAGAAACCTCTGACTAATTAGATCATCTTTTAGTGCTGATCCCCTAGTTTTATAAATATTATGAAATACAGGGTTGCAGCTGTATGTTTCAACTGTTGAACAACTGCAGTTTGAAGTCCCTGAATACATGCTGACTAGCCCCAGCAGTCGGTGAACGGGATGGAGAGATGCTGGCACCAGCCTGCCCACCCTCTCTTGTCTTGTAATTTTATGATGGAATGGGCTGTTTAATGTTTTTCTGAAAGTCATTCTTTCTTTCCACCTATCTTTACATTGTCAAGTCAAACTAAAAGTGACACTTGTTTTGTGACACTTGTATTCAAATAGAAATGTTATAATTATAAAGTTAAAAATGAGCATAATACAGTTGTCATGGCTTATTTCTCAGACCTCAAGTCTATTTGGAAGTACTCAACTTTAAATTTAAAATATTTTAAGTTTAAAATTAACAAAAAAAACTTAATCTCTCCCTTTATGTCCATCAAGTTTTACTTTTCATATTTAGGTACTCCTATGTTGGGTGAGTAAATGTTTACTAGGGTTTTATCCTAATACCACATGATTTCATTCATATGTAGAATCTAATGAACAAATTGTGCTAACAAGGAAAATAGGGACATACTCACAGACGGAGAGAAGGTGACAGCTAGTGGCGGGGGGCAGCTCAGGGGCTGGAGGGATTGAGCAAAAAGGAAAAAGGACTCATGGACATGGACACCAGTGTGGTGATTGTTGGCTGGGGGCATATAAGAGATCTAAAAGATAATGTAAAAAATGCAATGAATATGAAATAAAATACAAAAGAAAATAAAATTAAAAAAATTTAAAGGTTAAAATTTAAAAATTTTTAAGGTTTAAAATAAAATTTAATTTTCTCAGATAAGTAATATCATGAGCTTTTAACAAAAATTGATAGGCGGAACTCTTGATTAGGCCTTTGCTGTCTTTTGGGGAAGTTTTCCAGACAAACAGGTGTATGTTCTCAATAGGTCTATTCAACATCGCTTCATTATTCTAGCTTTCTAGGAATTTTAATGATTGTAGTTTTTGAATTTGAGTGGAGCTTGAAACATACGATCCTTGAATATAAGATGGTGTCATGCATTGTCAGCCTTTCCTAGCAGAATATATGAAAAAAAAAAAATAAAGAAGTTACTCTCCCTTAGCATTTTACCACGTAGAACCTTACAGAATTCAGAGAAAATCTGGTGTGTTAAGAATACATATGAAGACTTGACATTTTTATTTGGGATGGTTGACAAACCCATATTTTTATCCTTGACAAAAGGTAAATTGCATAATGAACTAGTGTTTGTGGGGTCTATGCTTTTTTGGAATAAATATTTTAGAATAAACATTTATAAAAAAACAAGTCTTAAAATAACTTCCAATGTACATTTTACTTTTAAAAATTGGAAGTACCTCATAGTGAGGTAATATACAGAATCTAATTCATCTGATGGATTTGTCATTACCAATGTATGCATCAACATCTTCTAATTTTCTCTTAATATTCTGCTTTTTAAAAATGAGGACTCCTAATTTGGGAGTGATGGATATGTAGATGTTTACAGTTTATGATAAATTAGGCAACTCAGTGCCATGGGTATTCACAGCCCATTCTAGTGTTGAAATGCTCCAGTCCATGGAAGAAGGCAATGTGTCCTGAGGGTAGTACAGTTTATGACTGAGAAACATACCACAGAGATTGGAATTCACTGAAAATAATTGAAAAGTTTATCATTTTTATTTGGAAGTTGATGTGCTTTTCCCCCTCAGTTAACTCCACGTTAAGTTAGAAAATGGACCTGAAGGAGTCATATGGTCAGACTGGTATGCAGACAGGTATTACATACCTGTTCAATTACTTAAGAATGGTGGAAAGAACTGATTTTTGGCTGATGTAAATTGTGTTCAATAGATGCATTTGTTTTTCCATTCTGCTGACAGAGTCCCTTTTCTGAAAATAGCCAGCAAAGCCTTTGTCACTTGCTGGTATCTTTCACCTCTGCTGTTGCAAGCCCAAAAAGTTCTTAGTAAATATGAATGTTTAAAGCTTAAATAACATTTAAAATCACTAGTTCCCAGGAAGTGGTGCTGTGCCATGCTAGTGTGTTTCAGAGTTTCAGGTAACTGTCTGTGTCACAGGAGTTTTCATCAGAGATATATGTGTGCTGGGGCTTGGGGGTTTTTATTTGACTTTAAGGCATTGGAATGGTACAGATGTCTCAAGTTTACTCAATTAATATAGCAGTCTATATATAATTCCATTAAAAAAGGCCCCAGGCAGCTTCTAAACTGTCTTTTCCCCAATCTGCTCTAGGGAATATATTAGAATCACCCTTTCTGTCCACCTTTAGCAATTGCAAAATTATGCAGCCTTTTGCAATTTTTTAGAAGTGGGGAATTGGCTAAAGGATAAAGAAGGAATCAACTAAAAACCTTTTTATGGTATTCATTATAAACTTTCAAAAGAAGTCATATTAAATGTTTATTTAAATATGCTTCATGCTAGTTTACAAAAAATGCGTTTAGTAAAATGTTATTTCAGCAGGGCTAACATGTTGAAACCAAAATTTATTTTCTGCTCTGTCCCGTTGCACGCCCTCTTTACTAGATAACCCTGCGCTGTTCTGGTTCTCAAGACACATCTCTCTCTGGGGGAGCATCTCCTTCAACTTGGCTGTGTTCATCAACTTAGCTGTTGCTCTCTTCTACCCCTTTGGGGATGATGGAGATGAAGGCAAGTGCTTGTCTTTCATTAAAGGATACACATTTTAAAGTTTTAAAATAATACTGTTAATGCATTTCTTAACTATTTAGAGCTTCAAAATAATAACGATTGAACTCTTGTTAAATAGATTTTTCTATATGCATTGGAAGTGGAGAATCATGGGAAGTGGAGTAGGCAGGAAACTATGGTCAAAGTGTTGTTTTACAAAAAGCTCATATACAGAAGAGCTTTTAGAGCTTGTTATATATTGATAAATAAAGCACTGAAAATTATGATTTCTACCTATTATTGCTGAATGGATTTTAATATTATGTAAATATATGGGACAATTAAGGGTTTATGCCAAATATTCATTGTGATTACTTTAAATAGTGGAATTTATGTTTTACCCTCTTTTTGCTTTCTGGATTGTCTAAGGTTTCTATAATGAGCATACATAAAATCTGAAAAAGTTTAAAAATGTATAAAGCAGAATATAATAATAAAGACTATCTCAGTGTAAAAAGTTAACTCTTATTTCCAGAGTAGGACTTCTCTATATGAATGATTGACCATAAAATTAATTTTTTTTTTCTATTCAGTGATTCCAGAGAGAGAGAGCAAGGGTGGGAGGGGGGAGAGAGAGAGAAGCATCGATTTATTGTTCCATCCATTTATGCATTCACTGGTTGATTCTTGTATTCGCCCTGAGTAGAGATCGGACCTGTAACCATGATGTATCAGGTCAACACTCTAACCAAATGAGTTACCTGGCTAGGGAAAATATGAAATTAGTATTATTAAACTAATATTGCATGAGGTTTCACAAAAGCAAAACCAAGAGAAATGATCTCATTTTAAGTGAAATGGGAAATATTGTATAGAAGAAATAACTACGTGGTGAGACTGTAGAAATTAAGTTGTGTTTAAGTCTGGCAAAGTGAATGGGAAACTTTGTTACTGACTTGGGATACACTCTGGTAAAATGACTTCGGATTGTTTGTGGAAAGAATGGTGAGGAGGAAAGGATGAGAGATATCAGCAAATAATAACCACTCAAGGTGCTTGTGTATCTCATCTGTTCACAGGGTGGATTATTGTGAGAGTCTAATGACCTGTCATGAGTAAAACATTTATTTAGAATTGTTCCTGGTAAAACTTAGTTGTTATTGATGTTACAAGGTAAATGTTAATGCTGCAAAGGGAAGCCCAATGAAAGGGATCATATGATGAGAGCAACAGGTATTTGAATCTGTTGCAGAAGAACTGGAGGTGAGCAGGAAGGGAAATGGGAGCCCAGGAGCAATTTGCTATTTTAAAGGTTAATTAAGGTAACAAACATCAAAGTCCTAACAGTTAGGTATAATGATCATGAATAAAGCTTGACCTTCTGGAAGGCAGACCAGTATTTAAAGAAGAATACGTGGCAATGGAGCAGATGTGAGAGTTAAACAGCAATGAAAAACATAGCGAATGCCTGGTCATCCATTGTGGGGCATGTGCTAACACGACAGGTAGTGCAGACAGCTTTCTTTTTGTGGCGTTTAGTCTCATTTTGTGCCGTTAGCATTCTTGGACCAGAAGAATGTGACTCTTATAAGGAGAAAGGTCCAGCTTGAAATAATACATTAGTATCATCTCCACCCAGAATGCTAAGAATAAATTGTAGGAGCATAAATTCTTAGCTAGGGAAGCAATTCTGGAAATTATCTAATATCAAACCCTCATCTGACGGATGAAAAGATGGAGGCCCAGAGAGGCTAAAAATTGGCAGATTGCAGAGTAGAAGATTCACTTTTTGGTTCCAATCCAGGACTTTTCTGCATGGGGGACTGAGTTGGAAACATAACAGGAAGGTATCAAATCTTCACACAGGACATAATGTTTCCTAGTTCCTTTCCATGATCATATCTTACTGGACCCCCAGAGCCAACATATGTAGCCTCTGCTACCACCTATTGAACGTGAAATATAATGGTGATGGGCAGCGCCACTCCTCTAGAGATACACTCTTTGCTTATTCAGGGGAAAGTAGAATGCCTGATACATTTTTAATAGTTACCTAACATCAGAGTAGTAATGTTGACCATAATAACAGCAGCTAATGATATGTACCAGTCAGATCAGGTTAGGCAAAATACTTAGGACTTTAATACATAATTTCATTTAATCTTCCTGACAATCGTGCAAATAAGCACTTCACCCTTATGAATAAAGAATCTGAAGCTTAGGAATAGTTGCCCAATAATTGGGGAGTGGAGCCCAGAAATACGTATTTTTTTTAACATGCTCCCAAGGTCTTGCTCATACAATTGGTCCTTGAACAAGAACTTGAAACCACATGTATAGTAGAGTTCAGAATAAGGCTCCAACCTCAAAAGAAATAAGAGTAATGAAAACAAGACTGGAAAACCACGGTGCTTTGTCACCAGGTGCAGATGCAGACTTCACTCTTCAAAAAGGTCTGAACAAAAATTAATAGCAGTTACAAAGGTGGAGATTCAGTCTTAGGTATCTGGGTGTAGGGGTGGTGCTAGGAGGGGAGGGAAAGCATGAGCTGCTATTTTTGGCAATATGGAATTCCAAGGTTATGTTAGGGTAATCCAATTATAGTTCTAGATCAGTTATTTAATTATGACACAATGCATAAGGTTAAATTTTTGCTCTGGATTAGCCGAGTCTCTAACCTTCAGTTGCACACCATGCATAGCTAGAAAGGCTGAGGGGATGAAGTTAAGACTGCTGTGTGCACTTGGCCATCAGCACTGGCTGGAGAAGGAAAGTTCTGTGCTGGATATGCCTGTTCTCTATCGCCCCATTTTGTGAGACATGGGCTGGATGAATCCTTGTCGGGAGCACTTTGAGGCACCTTAATTAATTGATCATTAAGATTCCTTCCAAAAAGTGCTAAAAATGAAATAAATTGATGGGGACATGTCAAAGAACACAGCATCCAACTTGAAAGATCTCCCAGTGGCCAAATCTGGGAAATTTGAGAAAAAAAATATTGATAGTAATACATAATAACCCATAGAATAAAATAAAAATCCAGGAGTCCATTTTAATAGTGAGAAAAAAACTATTTCAAACAATGGTATGCCAATTAATAAATGCAGAAGGAATAATGGAAATAGAATGTCACCACCATTTGTCAAACATCACAGAGTCATTGATAAATTCCAAAATTAATGTGTTAGATGAAAACTATAATGATAAACAGGATATTGACATAGTCTTAAGGCATTTCCTTACAATATAATTATTAAATAAAAAATAGTAACTTTACAGTGGAAAATTACTTCAAGCAATCGATGTTAATGTCACCAGTAATGAGACCCAGCAACCCTGGGGGCCTCTTGATATGATGCTCTGACAAGGACGTCATGTCATTTGCCAAAAATGCATAAGCTGAGAATGTTTCAGACAACCCAAAATGAGGGACATTTTACAAAATAATTGGCCGGTACTCTTCAAACTTATGAAAGACAAGGATTGAGATTCCAGTCACTATGCATGGATGCAACAGTTGGACAGTAAAGAAGGTTGATAGGAAAACAATTGATTTATTTCAGTTATGGCATTGGAGGAAAACTCTGCAGATACCCTGGGCCACCAGAAGGGCCAACAAGTGGGTCCTACAGCAAATTAAACCCAGAACATCGCTGGAGGCAAAAATTTCAAAGCCGAAGCTGTCCTACTTTGGGCACATCACAAGAAGGCAGGTTTCTTTGGAAAAGACAACATTGCTAGGAAGAATAGAAGGCAGCGGGAAAGAGGAAGAGAGGCTGATGCCGTAAAAGAAGCCATCGTGTTGTCAGGAGTTGCAGCTGACTCAACAACATGTGACATACACACAAGATTGAAAGAAACGAAAAGACAACAACTAAATGCAGTGTGTGATCCTGGTCCAGAGGAAGAGCAATCATCGGGCAGTTGATGAACTTTGAATGAGGTCTATAGGTTAGACAAAGATTAATATCATATTATTCCCTGATAATTGATCAGTATAATACAATTATGTAAGGTGTTGACATTTGGGAGATCTAGGTAAAAGGTATATGAAAATTTTGTATTATATTTGCAGCTGTTAGGTAAGTCTGAAAGAGTTTTGAAATGAAAGTTTAAAAAAACTAAATAAATATGAGTAGCTGTCCAACCCTGAGGTACCTAGATTCTGGATATAGAAGCTGATTATGAAATCTCTTCATGAATCTGGGCCAAGAAAAGATGAAATGAGCCACCCTTCCCAACCCCACACCCTCAAACAAGCTGCTCCAGGGTCCCTGTGGCCAATGAGGAGGTGAGGACAAAGAGGCTGGCAGAGGGAATGGGCAATGCATGCTCTCCCTGCATAACGACGTGTGAGCTACTGGGAACTGCTTGTGCCAGATCTCTGCTTCACGTTTGGGTTGTAGTATTAACGGAGAGACAGCATCTTCTGTCACCCAGCTCAGCAACCAGAGGGAGATACTTAAGGGGGGCTGTGATTCTCAGAGGATCATTTTATAGGGCCCTCCGCCCTCCCACCGGGTACAGAAAATCTCCTTTCATTGACAGGCTCTGAGGAGCTCTGTTTAAATGTATTCAGGAATCCAGGCTTTATTTGTGTGGCTGTAGGTTTTGGTTTTTTAAAACTTTAGTGAGTTCATTTATTTATTTAGTATATGATTTCTCCAAAAAAAGAAAAAAGAAAAGAAACCTGTGCTGAAGTTGAGATATGAGGCTAAGCCGGGTGTGGCTGAAGCAGCAGCTGTGGATGCTAGGGAATCTCCTAGCAGTCTGCGTGGAAGTTGAGCATTGTCATGCCAACCACCTCTGCCCAGCTTGGCAAAGGCAGGCTAGTTAGTGGAGTAAATTGCTGTCAAGGGAATTCATTATATCCAGATAGCATGCGATTTAAAAAAAAATCATGGTTGAATGTAAGGTGTAGTTCTCTTTTCCCTCAAATGCCTTGTGTTAAAATAAGTGTTTCAAGGTGATTTTGATGCATTCAACTTAATAACAACCATTGATGGCGTGTGGTGATATGCCAGATAACTGTGCTGAACTCTAGGGACAGAAAGCTTGGTAAAGTTGTCTTTGTCTTCAAGAAGCTCAAGGTCTAGTTAAGAAACGAAGAAAGGAGTAAAGCATAAGAGAAAAGACCACCCGTGGATGTATAGGTTGATGCCTGCTGTAGCTGCGTGGAGGTGGAGGACAGAGAAGGCCTGTGAGCCTGTGTGGGAGGCAGAGGATCAGAGAGAGGCTGGGAAGTGAGATGCAGCGCATTCTCTGCAGCAGACTCCAAACAAGTCAGTGTGAGGCAGACAGGAGATTTCCATTATGCAAACTGAATTGAGGTCTCTAAGTTTGCTATTTGAATTTTGTTTTTAGAGGACACACTTCATACTTTCTAAGATTTAAAAATGTATAGAATGAATTCTTATTTTTTCATTATAAAAGCAATACATGCTCATTATAGAAAACTGATACAAATGTGAATTATTAAGTAGAAAAGACAGTCCCTCTTCCTGCTTTTATCAGGTAAAAATTGATTTTTATAATTCATACTATCTTCTCTAGGGTTTGTCAGGGGATTTTATTTTTTTTTTTAGAATTAAATCTCAGCTACAAATGAATATGTCTAGTCTTACAAGGTATGATCTAAATTATTGTCAATTGACAATGGTGTAAATTAATAGCCACTGTATATAACTTTTAAGTTTATTTATCTATTCACAAATACATATTCAGCATTTAAATATGTTCAAGGTACCATGTGAAATGCTATGTGAGTTCTTTTTTCAAAGGGACCGAATGCCCAGCTTTAGGTTCATGGTTGTAATTTCATACGGAAAAGCAGCTTGGATGGGCCTGTAAGTTGGGTGGGACAGAGTTTCTGGGGATCTTCAAGGCAGGTCAAACAGTGTTAGCCAGGTTGATGGAGTCTTAACACATGGCACCGGTTCGCTGGCTCTGTGCGGGGAGGGTTGGAGAAACAGACAATGGCCTCTGCTTGCCTTGATGGCAGACACTTCAGTTTCTCCCTCTAAGCTACTGGTGCCTTTCAAGCTGCTACCCTGGTGCTGGAGCTCAGAGGGAGTGAGTCTGCGTAGGTGAATCTCTGTGTGGGCTCTGTAAGAGGAACTGCTTGGAACTCCAGAAGTTTCTTCCACTGACTCAATCCCCCCTCACTGGTTTTTGCAGCCAGAAGTTATGGGAACCTTCCTTCCTGGCTCTGGAACCCTGGGCTGGGGGGCCTGGTGTTTGTCTGAGACTCATTGCTCCTGAGATATCCCTCCCAGATTTTTATCCACCACATGTGGGTGAGAGACCAGCCCTTTCCATGTCTTTGCCCCTCCTACCAGTCTTGATGGATGTGGTTTCTTTAATTCTGTAGTTATTAGGCATCCATTCAACTCAATTTCTGATGGTTCTGAGTGGTGGTTCTATATTTTATTTTATTTTATTTTATTATTATTTTTTTTGGTTCTATATTTTAGTTGTAATTTTTATGTGATTGTGCAAAGGGGTGAGCCATTGCCATTTTGACTAAAGGCTTGCTTTATGGCTTGCTTTAACACATAACATGATAAGAACAAAGGTTGCAACAATAAACATGTCTAAACCAATGCTGTTTGCTACCTGGCATTTTGTTTTCTTTTGAATGTCTAATAGGATCTTTCCACCTACTTTTGATCTTTTAGTACTCACTGTGAACTCAAAGGCTTACACAGAATTCATTGCAGGAGTCCAGATAATCCCATAGTTTTGATGACAACACAAAAACCCTGCGTACCACAGGCCTTGTGGTGTTTTGCATGCAGAAGTTAATTTTATTAACAACAAAAAGAGGTGTGGCCAAAAGAAATAATTAGTAAAAAATCTCCACCTTGTTGTTGCCCCTCTGACTTCATCAGCCTCCCACACATGGTTGAGATTTCAGCACTGGTCTAATCAGCCTGGGAATGTTGCCCTGTGATTTGCTTCGGCAAATCCAGCAGCACATGATGAACGGAGGGGGATTCTGTAAATCCATATTTCGGTGCGGACATCAGTGAATTGTGCTTCTTTTTTAATATATTTTCAAACCCCTTTTTGGGCAATTTTGAATGGAATTTTGTTTTTGATAGAGTTTACTTTTAAAGCATTTGAAACTTTTGTTTCTGATGGTTTAAGTAGCTCAATATTTTTAAGAACCCAAGTTGGCCTTCCAGCACACACTTCCATATGTGTTCTTTAGATTCATGTACCTATGTACGCCCACATGTGTTTTAACTGTTAAAACTTGTGTCTATTAAGGACTGGATATTCTTCATTGTGAATTCTTTAGAGGAATGTATAATATAGACATTTGATAATAACAGAACAAGCAAAGGATGAGTGTAATGGAAAAATACCAGATTTCACATGATTTAGCTATACACTTAATGGTTATTAATCATAACTTGTGAATGATAGCTCCCAAGTGGGATACCTCTATCAAAGGCATTTAGCATATGTAACTCCTGTAGGAGACAAAGACGAAGAACTCTCAGGCTTAATGAAAGGAGCACAACTAGTGAATATGTAAGCAGCCTGGAATTAATCACAAACTCTGGAAAGAAATGTAATGAATAATTTGTTCACAGATACTTCCTCCAAATACACAGTGTGTACAGTAGGGTGTTTTGAAATTTAGTGTTCCATGGCTTGACTTGCTATATGTGTTATATAAAAGTGACATATTTTAACATTTCCTACCTTTGTTCTTAAGAAAAATAAACTTCTCCCACATTTTACAGGTATACTTTCTCCATTGTTCTCAGTCCTTCTTTGGATTGCAGTCGCAATCTGCACATCGATGCTGTTTTTCTTCTCCAAGCCCGTGGGTATTCGGCCATTCCTTGTGTCAGTGATGCTCAGGTCAATATACACAATAGGGCTTGGGCCGACATTGATACTTCTCGGTGCAGCTAATGTAAGTGCTTCACTTTGTACTGTTGTAGATTAATTAGGAGTGTACTATATGTAAGAATTTAACCATGTGCTTTAATTCATGTATACACAGGAAATTGTAGTTGATTGTGAATCTGAATTAACTCGAGTTTAATTTGTACATTCTTAATTTGGAATGAAAGAAAAAAATGACAAGTAAAATTTGGTATATTTACAAAAGTTGCATTTGGGGTGTGATCCAGTTCTGCCATGAATTTAAACCAATCCAGTTTTAATGCCTTTGGCATTCTGTACCAGCAGCTATTGACAAAAATGACTTTGAGCCGCTGTTAACATCCTGAAGTGACTTCTAAATCATATAAGAAAGATTAAATTACATTCAGTAGAATTATAGAACTGAGTATCCTTGATAAAATGACCAAGGAAAAAGAGTTGTTGTGTGAGAAGCTATGAAACTGGGATCTTTTTATTTGAACAAAACCTGTACACTTGTGAAAGGCATAGATGAGATTAATATTTTTTTCACTAAATTTTAAAGTATTAGAACAAAGGAGACCATTTCAAAACTTAAATTAGGTAAGTTTAGATAAGTAAGCCAAAATACTATTCCAAATAATGGCAGTTGTACCCAAGAGAACATTTTAAAAGACTAGGCAACTTTCTACAGGGAAGCTACAAAGGGATATTGAGAAAAGGTAAATCAGCGGGTTGATGAAAGAGCAAATGGCTGGGTAAACAAATAACTATATGTTGCTAATATGTGTGATGAAATGCTTTTTATACCTTTTACTGGATTTCTAGCATAATGTCGTATATTCTGATATCTGTATATAGGCCTTATCTCCCCAACAATTCTTATGGATAATGATTAGTTATTCAATGTCAGGAACATCATTGGTATTCAACAAATATTTCTCGTTTTTTAAAGATTTATTTATTTATTTCTAGAGAGGGAAGGGAGGGAGAAAGAGAGAGAGAGAGAAACATCAATGTGCAGTTGCTAGGGGACCGTGGTCTGCAACCCAGGCATGTGCCCTGACTGGGAATTGAACCTGCAATGCTTTGGTTTGCAGCCCGCGCTCAATCCACTGAGCTATGCCAGCCAGGGCAATATTTCTTAAATAAATTGACTAATGAATAAGGGAATGAATGAGGAGGGAAAGATTATTTTTGTATTATGCATTCACAGTGCCTTGCACATTAAATACATGGCAAATATTTATGGCAAATGTATAAATTGAATAGTCAGTCAAACTTTTGAGAATTATCAGACTGAGTTAGCATGGCCAGTTCTATGTTTCTGACCCTTATATTACAATTTTTCAAAAATTGGATAGGAAATATATGACAGCTCCTCATTAGCTGGAACACTTAGTCAATCAAATTACCTAGTACCCTTTAATCATTGTCAATAAAAGAAAGTACAATATACACACAAAGAGAGCTTTCAGCACAGAATTTTATAAAGTACCAAATGTATTATTCTGTCAAGTCTCTTGAGGACAGAGGTTCTCACATTGATAGACAGAATCCTGCCCTTCTCACTCCCTCCCATTTCCATTTTTTTCATCTTAATACAATACCTGGCACTTAAACATTCAACAGTTGAAAGTGAACTTATACTTTCAGTGCTTTGGGAATAAGGTACTTTTACAGTATTGCCAATCAGGCTAATTAAGGAATCTTCATGAATTTATCTGAATTTTTACGAACCTATTAGTGTGTTCAGCTTGTTATTTTTTCCTTAAAAATACATTGAATATTGAACCAAATTATCTGAAGAAACAAACAGTAACTGGTCCTCGATAAGACATTGATACAAGTAAAAAGAAAAATCCAAGTTTTATAAAGTAAAAGAATAGCTAAATAGAGTTGGGCCAAAACCAACAAACATTTCTGGGGCCTCAATGTAATAGGCACCGAAAATGCCAAGAGGTAGAGGATGGGGTTCTCGCCATCCAGAAGCTTCCAGAATAGTATGTGAAGAGAGAAGGAATAACAAATTTAATGTCTACTGGGGAGACCAAACACATTTGAAATACTTTACTTTTTCCCCTCAGGGGACAGGATAAAAACATAACTTCTGAGTGGAATTGACTAGTCATATTAGGGACAAGTTTTATACTCCAGTTTCTTGTTGAGAAGGAATGTGCATGGAGACATATGTTTCTGATTAACTGCATGAATCTGTGGGCATTCTGATAGGCTTCACAACATAAAACATCCACGTACACAGCCTCTTTCTAACTGAAGGAAATAATCAATTTAGAATGGGGACAAATTAAACAGAATAATCATAATTTTCATATTATAGGTATTTATTTTGTTTATAGTTTTGATATTCTACTGGTTAATAAAAATGTTTTTACAAATAATTATTCACCTTAATCTTTAACATAACAAACTTATTATAAGACTATCTATAGTTGACCATTTCCCAGGAAGCAGGGAAAAAGAATAAATGCAAACACAATCACGTTTCATACCTTAGGTTTTATGTATTTATTAACTTAATTTACACTTAAAAGTTTATGCTGTGTAAACAGGTGAAATTCAAGTGCTAAAATGACTGGTGTCACAAACAAGATAAACAAAAGGAAGTGTCTCCTTGACAGTGAAGCCTGGCTGGGGGCAGGGTTCTAGACCCCAGGGAAACCCACAAGCCTCCGAATTTCACTCTTCCCATCAGTGAAACGAAGACATTAAAACCAATGTCACTGATAAATCCAATTAAAATTTTTTAAAATAAAAAAAGCCTATTTTATCCTCACTGTGTTGTCGAAATCAGTTGAGATCAGCACGAAGATGACAACAGCGACAGTGACAGCCATATCACGGCAGTAAAGTCTACTGCTTACCAGGTGCCTAATATGTGAAGTGCTATTTAATTGTAAAATGTTGCCACCACGATCCTGAAAACGTTTGCATTTGGGTTCACGGAGAGTTGTTCTGGACTCGGTGTCTCTCATAGCGTTGAGCAAATGCAGAAAGTTCCTTTTTTATTTTGGAAAAGGAATCAGTACCTCAGTCTGTGCTCTAAGCATTATCGGTTTTTATTTTTACTTGTTTCTAAACATTGAAGTTCTATTTAAATTGCAACTAGTTTCTTTATCTTGTCAGAGGAGTCATCTCAGTATTTGAGATGTTTCCAAAGATTCAAATGTTTTTCTCTGATATAAGGAATATCTTATAACCCAGTACTGTTTTCTTCCCATCCCCTGTGTTACATTTTCAGTTATTGGTAATGGAAATTAACATATTTTTTGGCAAATGTAAACATATATTTTATAAATATGTAATCATTTAATTTTTTCACATCATTAAATTATTTATAAATCTCATTTTGATAGATATGTTCAATCACATGGATTTTACATGTGTTTAACTATTCTATTAATTTGTATTGCTTTTGTTTTTAGATATATATTTTTTTCCATAACCATTTATCCCCCCCATGCCCTCTTCTACCTCTACGCACCCCCTGCAATCACCACACTCTTGTCTGTGTCCATGAGTTCTTTCTTTTTATTTTTCCTTTTTCGCTCAATCTTCCACTCCCACCCTGAGCTGTCAGCTTGCTCT
Source organism: Phyllostomus discolor (assembly GCF_004126475.2). NCBI lineage: Eukaryota > Metazoa > Chordata > Mammalia > Chiroptera > Phyllostomidae > Phyllostomus > Phyllostomus discolor. The sequence goes on from NC_040904.2 coordinate 180,362,701, forward strand.
CTATCTATGAATCTGTCTCTCTTTTGCTTGTTAGTTCAGTTTGTTCATTAGATTCCACATATGAGTGAAATAATATGGTATTTGTATTTCTCTGACTGTCTTATTTCATTTAGCATAATGTTCTCCAGGTCCATCCATGCTATCACGAAGAGTAAAATTTTCTTCTTTCTACGACTGCGTAGTATTCCATTGTGTAAATGTACCATAGCTGTTTTATCCACTCATCTACTGATAGACACCTGGACTGCTTCCAAATCTTGGCTATTGTAAATAAGACTGCAATGACCTTAGGGGTACATGTTAGTAATAAATAATAATACAGTAAATGCCTGTGAAAGATTTTTTTAATATCTTCTAAACACTTGTTATCTATAGTGTTTTTTCCTTTCTAGGAGTGCTTGGAAATGTGTAATTTATTTAATGGCATTTATAAATCAGCTTCCATTCTCTGTAATGTGAGCATGTTTCCTTATTCCTGGACTTGGTCTCACAATTTTGCAGAGAGGTAAAGCAAATGAAGTTTAGCAGATAGCTGTCTATTAATATGTCCCAGTGTTCAAATTTAACACTATCATGCCCTCAGTTTCTTACCCGTAGCTTGTTTCCTGGGAGGGCTCATGATACTGCTAATCTGAAAGGTTGAGGCCTACCAGGTGTTCATCCAGCATATACAAACTCAATTATACATTCTGAATCAAAACTTCCACATCCTCTTCTCTTTCTGTCTCTAATGCATGTGCGTGACTCAAACACTATTTCTCCTATAGTATGGTCACTAAAGGTTCCTAACTGCTTCCAGCATCAGTTGCAGAAACAGAAAACTGCTCCACTGCTGGGAGAAAGCTAGCATGTGTCAAACTTAGTAAGTGACACTACAGATTACACCACCCTTGTTTCCCGTACTGTTTTGTTGGAAATTTTAAAAATTTCCAAGATAATTTTGACTACGTGAAAATTTTGCCTTAGGATTTGGCCATACACCTAAGAGTTCCACTTCTTTCCTGCCCAATCATTTATTCTTGCATTTATTTCTCCTCGGGGTGAGCACCTCAAAACAAAAGGACAGCAATTTCTGTGTTTCTGATCTCAACGGAAACAGTGGGCACCACTGCTGGCTTCAACTCCACTTGAGTTCAAGGCTTATTCGAGAGAATAGACATATCCATCAACATCTAGCCCTAGGTCGAGAATAAAAAAAAATCAATCTGAAAACATAAGGCAAATCTTTATTTTTTATGCAAAATTAGCAGAGACCCTTTTAGGCAGAAATGTGTCCTCACTTTTGCGTTATTTGAGAACTGAAATGTATTGCTCTCTCAAGTATTCGAATTCAGTGCGTTATTTTTCCTGCATGTAAAGGGCTTCACATAAATAGTTTTCCTGCATACTTTTTATGATTCAGTTTAGTAAAGTAGAGACTGGGAAACAAATATAAATAGTTTGTTTTAATCATTCCAGTTTTAATTTTATATTTTATAGAACTTCTTATTTCTACTTTATATTGAAGAACTATAGTGGGTTAATCAAGGTAGTTTAGTTTAAGACAATATTCAATCAAAACAATTAACAAAGAGTAAAATACTGAATATTATTACTTAACCCAGACATTCTTCTTTTCACCATTTTCATAATGTTTACAATATACTACATTTATATCAGCACCTTTTATATAGTTTCTGAGGTTTTAAAATAATGACTTCTTATATCAAACTTGCTCTTGACTGGTGAAGACATTTATTCCACTGTAGCTATCCTCAATAATGAACTATAGAGATGTGATAATGAATCCCTATGTAGTTTAGAAAGACTTTCTGTTTCACATTATTCACATTATTAACAAGATAATGAGAGAATTGATAACACTGATTATTGAGAGGAGAGTTAATTAGCAGGGAGGAAATTTAGAAAAGGTTTGAAGTTTTTAGTTGCTATGTCGTTGATTTGGCTTGGCTATCTTCTCAACATGTCTCATTTTATTTGTATTGACTTAGATTTCACAAAGTTGAAGGAAAGGGTTTTTCCGATGTCACATACTTGCTTTTGCCTCAAAGTGTTTGCTCCTTATGATATTTACTGGTAAAGTCATTCCATAAGGCAATTTCTTTTTTATATATTGAAAAAAATCAACAATGTTGTAACGTGCAACCTTTTTTCCCCAAAGTTAGGTTTGACCATGTAAAGCCTAATGTGGTGCCCTTAGATAACTTAAAATACTCAGGGAACAATTTGGGAGAAAAAACTGAAATTTCAAAATCTGTACTTCTTTGCTGATTACAGAGGACAACGGGCTCCTCAGTGTATAAATGACGCAGTGATTCCGGAAGCGCTTACAGCGTGCTGAGTTATGATGAGTGTGTTCTTTGGAAATCATTGAACAGATCAGTGTCGTTGCCAAAAACTCAGTCTAAATTTCTGCATTCTAAAATCATGCCACAAGTGGCAATATTAAATATGGTTTTATATAAATACTGCATATGATACCAGTCATCATAAACACTCCAAAATGTTTATGAATTTATGACACATAAAGCTTAGAAAATATATGCACACATTTTACTTATTTTGATGTAGGTATATAGGTATATTTATAATTTTTATGTATTTAAAGTAAATTGAATGTAAAAATAATTGTAATGGCTATTGGTTTGAAATAATACTGAGTAAAGAAAGTCCAGGGTAAAAAAAAAAAATCAAGGACAGATCTCTGAATATTTTCTGAAGATATTTTTCTGTTATATTTCTAGTATGATGAAAATACCACACAGGTTACTTTCATTATGGAAAATGCAATCAGTGCTATTTAAAGAGTCATTGTATTAAGTGCTCCATTTGCTTGATGAATTGTTTAATCCTCTGAATGGCTCTGTGAGCTGGGAATTCCTTTATTCCGGTTTTCAGAAGAAACAATCCAGACCTACATTTGCATGACTCCAGTAGTGGCAGCAGTGGTGGGAGCGCCAGGATTTTAATTCGGGTCCATGTCACCTGCATAACTGGGGCCCTCATGCATCCTCCTCTCTTTTCCTGGATTGCAAAGGATACAGATTCTGCCTGTGTTATGTATACATGCAGCATCGTAAGCAGTCCTGAAAATTACAAAAGAAAAAATCGTGAATGAAAACCACAGACCTGTGAATAATAGCTTTTGTCAATGCCTGTTATTTATGTGAGTTTTGGAATAAGTAAGACAGTAAAATCTAATTGTTTCCTCCCTTCAGCTTTGTAATAAAATCGTATTTCTGGTGAGTTTTGTCGGGAACCGTGGCACGTTCACCCGCGGGTACCGCGCGGTCATCCTGGATATGGCCTTTCTCTACCACGTGGCGTATGTCCTGGTTTGCATGCTGGGCCTCTTTGTGCATGAATTCTTCTACAGCTTCCTGGTGAGTACATCTCTGTGTGGACAATCACTGCTGGGAAAAAATACACAATGCTTCTTCTTATGCTTCTTCCTTTGATTTTTTAAAAGCACAGCCTGACATTTAGGACAAATTATGGTATTTTTAGAATTTCCTAGGCAAAGCATGAATTGTTATTATTTTTAGTCTTTTTCTCTGAGAAACTACATAGGTGGTGGAATTCTTTATTTCCTCTCTGAGAAGGAACCAACGACCCCACCTCGTGCCCCAGGTTTCATAGCACAGGCTGCTTTTGGTTTCAGCCACATCATGCTTTTCTCTGCATTAGAGATTCTCCAACAGGGTGTGGGAGACAAAAAAGGGAATATATCTTCTTGGCACTGGAATCATGTCATTTTATTTACAGTCCCAAATATTATGTGTATCTTTAGAATGGCATGTAAGTAAGATGAGGGGGGAAACTGACAACCCAGCAAAAAGACAATGAGTTGTTTTAAGTAAAATCTTACAGTTTCGGATTTAATGTCATCACTGTTAAGCTTATCTGCATATATATTTAATTCATCAAATGGATTTTCAGGTTTCTTCTACAGATTTTGGTGTGTGTGCTGTTTTTGTTTGTTTGTTTTTGCTGGCTATCAGATTGTTTTTGCTGGCTTCATACATGTTTTATGCCCATAAACCAGGAGAAGAATCAATGTAAACATAAGATGTTTTGAAACTTAAAGCACTACCAGGTTAGCACCATGCATAGGAGCGATTTATTTCTCTGTCCTGCCCGGAGTGGACATGCAGGAGAGAGCACCATGCAGGAGAACAATTCCTGAAGGCACACTGAAGATCTAAAAACGCCATGCTGACCCAGTTTGCTTGCCTCCTGCTTCCTTGTTACGTTACCTAGTACACCCATGTATGGAGACTGAAAAAAAAGCTAATTTTTCATTGACTCCTAAACACTTGAAAGAGCCATAGTGAAGAGTGGGTTTGGTCCATATATTTATATTTAAAATGATCTTCTAAGCAGTTGATTAGATTATTCACCAATCAAAAGGAAAAAAAAAATTCTGTTTCAGGGATCCAAATGAATTCCCTTTCTGTTCTGGAAAATTTGATTTTTAAAAATCTTCCTGTGACATACCAGAGTTGGGAAAAAAAAGTAGACTTACAGTTTGTATGGGAAATAATGCAATGCATGATAAATAATAATACAAGAATAAACTCTATGTTTCGCACACTCAAAACTGTAAACCTACTTTGGCCCCACCCTGTATAAAAAACTATTATACCCAGCACTTTAACCTGACTGTGATATGTGCTTCAACCCTCTTGTCTATGAAATGGATAGGGAGCACCTGGGTTTTAATTCAGGTCCAGGTCTGGGACCTGAATAACTGGGATCCTTTTCAGCCTTCTCTCTCTTCCTGGAACTGCAAAGGATACAAATTCTGACTGTGTTATGTTTACATTCAGGCAGAATGCAGATAAGGATAGTATGGGAGACTTATTATCAAAATCTATTAAAAGGCAATGTGAAATGATGTATGTATGATGTATGTGAAAAGGACTGTAAATAAAAGGGAAGGTATTTGAGGAAATAAATGTGGAATTGAATGATTATATGAGTTATTAGTAAAGTTACTTTAATTTATGTTACTTTATTTTTTTAGTTTTATTTTCATCTCATCTTTTATCTTTTAGATTGCACAATAGGGATGCTAATTTGTTTTCATTGGGTTGGTTATGGAAAGGAGATAATCCATTTGATATTTTGAGTACTAGAAGGAAATTGCAATGGACATAATAACAAGATGGAATTTAAACATATTTTTAAAAGTATTTTTATATTTAAAAATTATATGAATATGCATTCCTGGATTTGTCCACAAGTGTGAATCCTTTATTCAAAATATTAAAATCCACACTAGATTTTTCTTTTAGAAATAGAGAAAAAGAACCATCAACCTCACCAATGTTAACACCTTCTGCATTTTCAAGATTCTGATCCATGAGGGTACATTGGGGCTTGGGAATAGGCAATTTTTGCAAGTATCACATGAGCTTCTGAAAGCTATAAACTTCCAGAAACTCTCCAGAAGTGACCTATAGCCCACTGTCAGACATTTTATTTAAGCCTCTAGTGAGTTAAAGTTAAGAAAAATCTCCTTATGTCAACTAAATGCTTAAATAAGTCAATGCACTGATAATTTGGAAGTTGAATTTGCATTAGTTAATTTGTTTGTACTAAAGAATGTTGACTTTATTGCTAGAGTTTGCTGCTCCCTCCAGAAGATAGATAGCAAAATAGTTAAACATACGTATTTTTTTTTTATTTTACCATCATGAATGACAGTTCCTAAGTTGGGCAAACAATCTAGTAACTTTATAACAATTGTTTGTAAGGCTACAATTCGGTCAGAAAGTAACTGTATAACCCTCAGTACTCAGAAAAACAGAGTCCATGGCCCTGGGGTTTCTGAGAGGATGTGTGACACTCACACCTGATTGTCCCAAACAGTTCAGAAATTCTAGTCACTGCTCACAGATGGCAGAAGACAAACCCTGGTTATTCCAATTTTAGAAATACTCCTCATTTCCAAACAGGTATTTATGCCTTTTTAAATGAATGTTAAATTATGGCTTTTAATCAACTTTTGATAATAAAATATATACTTGCTAATGTGTAATTTCTGCTTTTTATAGAGCAAAAAATTAAATCATTTTTAATGTTGACCACAGAGAGCAAACACATATCTAGGCTTGACTAGTACAGAGATTTTTCTACTACTAAACACATAATGGAGAATAACCCATTAAAGGTAGTGAATTAGCAAAATTGTGTATTATGTTTTTGTTCATACTACTGTTTCCAAAAGTATATACTAAAGTAATATGTTTTTCCCTCATTGTACCCCTTTACTAAGGAAAGATGCTTTCATTTCTCAAATATTTTAAAATTTCATGTCTTTTCTATTGCAGCAGTTTCATCAAACTGTTCTCATAAATTTGCCTGTAAACACTTGATTAAACAATACATTTAAAGAGCCTGTCAATTGTTCATCACTTAGTGAATCTAACTCAGCATTCTCCCTTTGGCCATTTTACGTATTCCAGAAGCAATATCAGTAGGACTAAAAATAAGGAATAAGTAGCTAAGTTGGTGAAGTATAACATTCTAACTTTTCTAAATTCAAGTTTGAAGCTATGCTATTTTCATGCCTTACACAATTGCAATTATGTTGGTTAGAAAACCAACAGATTCATGTTATGTGTGGTGTTAGAGTTTGCCTTATTTAAAAACAGTTTATTAATACTGTTAGCAATGGACAGCAATATGTATTTTGGTTCATTTTTAAGGTGTCATTTAGGTTGTTATTTTTTTCACAGATAAATTAAAATGACTTGCATTTGTATTTGTAATGACCTTTATATTTATTTATCTTTTGCTCCTTTTGTGCGTGTGTGTGGTGTGTCTTTTTTTTTTTTTTGTAGCTTTTTGATTTGGTGTACAGAGAAGAGACGCTGCTCAATGTCATAAAAAGTGTCACACGGAATGGCCGCTCCATTATTCTAACTGCAGTCCTAGCTCTCATCCTTGTCTACCTGTTTTCCATTATTGGGTTCCTTTTTCTGAAGGATGACTTCACTATGGAAGTGGACAGGCTGAAAAACAGAACTCCCATTACAGGTACTGCTATTACCACTAAATGAGCTTTCTCTGATGGCAGGTATGATATGTAGGTAGCTTGTTAGGAGGATTACAGATAAACAATAATAGAGGATATGTTTTCTTTCATTCCTTTGAAAACATGTCCTGTTCACTAAGAGCTCCCAACTGTAAAATACTTTTAGGCTGTATATTAGCTCACAGTGTGTATAGGAATATCCTTATCCAAGCAACATCATCTAAGCTCAGTCTCAGTAAGAAAGTTTCAATGATGACTGTATTCCAGAAGATAGCCAACAACTTGAGTGTAGGATAATAGCTTTGGGATGCTTTCTTCATATTTTCTCCTCTCTCCCAAGAACATATGGTATCATTTACAACCATTACTCTATACATATTTGCTCACAGTACATCATATTATACTTAAATAATTGAAAACAATACATGTTTTGACTTGAAACCATCATATAGTAAGAAATAAGGATATAGAAATACTCAAAATATTGTCATTAAGGAGCTCAATCCATCAGTACGTGGCCATCAGAATTTCTGTACAACATTTATTTTTGTTGGCTGATTGGTTAGACATTATCTGTTTACACTCACTGTGATTCTGGTCATATGAGGGCTTATTTTTTCCATCTGATTTTGAATGATTACTTATGCTTTCTAAAGGTTTCTTTTTACCACTTTCCCACCTTTTGTTGATTTGCTTAAATTTCTTTATGATTCTTTTTCCTCTGCTCCTACTTTGCTGAGTAGCAATCATAGTTCTGCACCTTACTGTTAATTTCTGCAGGTGACCTTGTGCTGATGGGTTGTAGGGAATGGAAACCACAAGATGACTCACTCTCTTAAGCCATTGAGTTTAAAGGTACACTTTAATTAGTGGTGCCTTATAAACCATATTCTTTCTTGCCTTTAACAAACAGTTCTTAATTATTAAACTAATGATACTTGGTAGCATCTTTCTTAGACTATGGGATAAGTAAATGACATTTAGACCTTTTATTAAGTCTAAGTGGTCAAGGCACAGAATATAAAGATCATATACTTAGATTGAAAGTTATTAAACTTGAGACTGAATATCATACCTAAGTGTTATTGTCTGCTCTTAGGAACATGAAATATTTTGTGTTAGTGCATTTCTTGTTCTTTTTTTAGAGAAAAATTTTTTTAAAGATTTTATTTATTTTTTAGAGAGGGAAGGGAGGGAGAAACATCAATGTGTGGTTGCTGGGGGCCGTGGCTTGCAACCCAGGCATGTGCCCCGACTGGGAATTGAACCTGTGATGCTTTGGTTCTCAGCCCGCGCTCAATCCACTGAGCCATGCCAGCCAGGGCTATGTTTCTTGTTCTTTAAATGTTCTTTTTTTCCCCAGAGTTTTACAGGTATAAATAATTAGAAGAAAAGCTCACACATATAAATACCTCCAAGCTCCCTTTTACTAAACTATCTGTGAATTATAAAGTACATGCTTTCAAAATTCTTCAAGTTTTAATTGTTTATGAGGTAGGATCACATTGAGTTACTCAGTGCAGGGTGAGTCTGAAGCCAGAGCATCATAATTCTTGAACTCAGATGTGTCCAGTGGTTATTGTTTTCTGAATCCGGTAGTAAATATTTTTAGTTGTGTTATTTATAAAGGAAGTCAGTGTTATTATATTATGAATGTAAATATCTTCTTTAGAAATATAAAAATAGCTTCCTTTTTTGCTTACAAAATAGGCAAAACTAGATGTAAAATGTCAAGCTCTTTACTAAATGTATTCATATTTATAAGAGAAAGCATTAAATTCTATGAATCTAGCATTTGAGACGGCTAACAAAGCTGAACTCTTGATTCCTCCTCAGAGATTGAGAGTTTTTGTTTCGTAGACTGAGAGTGAGTGTGATACCGTGCCCTGGAAAAAACATCCTATTTTATATCTTTAACTTACTTCAGTGCCATATATTAGTGTCTGTTGAGACAAGGCATAAAGTTCATACTTTCAAGTATTAAACACTCTTTACTGCTAACATTGAGTGAAATTACTGAGGGTGACACACCTATGTAGCAAGTAAAATTTGAGGTGCAATAAGTAGGCAGTTCTTCAGTGAATGAATTCATAATCAGCAAGCCAGGAACTGAGAGAGAGGGGAGGTTGAGAGCTCTAGAGCTGGACGGCAAGAGGATCACAGGTGCAGAGGAGAGTGGAGGGCGGAGAATTTGCAGTTGGCTCTGGGGATTTAGGAGAAAGCACACCCTACCTCTGGAACCAGTAGAATCTGCTTCCTGATAGACGAAGGAGGAGGGGCATCCGATGGATTACAGTGCGGATCCGTGTCTTAGAAAAGCCTGAGCAGTTGGAGGGAAGGTTCTGCAGACAAGTGGAGGTGATGGTCTCTCTCACACAGGCCTCTTCTTCCCCACGTGATGGTCTCTCTCACACAGGCCTCTTCTTCCCCATTCTCACGGCTGCCCTCCTGTGTCTCACCCTCATTTCCTCTGGCCCAGAGCACTGCAGGACCCTCCTGTGTGGCTTCCCTGCTCATCGGCCTCCCTTCTGCCTGCCCCAGTTGTTCATTCTGCCACAGCTCTGGTTCCGTCGTCGCTCATTTGTTCCAACGCCTCTCTGAGGCTGGTGCTGGCTGTGGGAGGCTTGGTTTAAAATCATTAGCTTGGAAGCCCAGGTCACTCTGCCGTCCTGTCTGTGCCTTTGCTGGTCTCTGTGCCTTTTGGCACATGAACTGTACCTGGCATTGCCCCTTTTCCCTACCTCATCTCCCCATGTGTCAATCCCATGTCTCCTTTAGATTAGTCCTTCTCCAAAAAGCTTTCTTCCTTTTTTTCTTTCTAGAATTTAGAGCTCCCTCTCCTAACACACGACTTTACGTTATCTGTACTTCACTTCCTCCAGTCTATAAAATTATGTCCGTACCGCTGTGCTCCCGAATTGATTGTTGGTTCTGCAAGGCCTTGATGCCAGGCCCTCAGAGCCTGGCACAGGGTCAGCAAACATTTAGGAAGCAAGGGAATGGCTACCAGAGCACACTCAGACACCCCACCTCTCTCCCTCTCTGACAACTGAAACCCACTCTACCCTTTCCCCCAGTCTTGCCCAGGTCAGGGGCGGGGACAGGTGAAGGTCAAATGTGCGGTCTCCCTTCCTCCAGTGGACTCCAGTTCTGGCAGGTGGCCCCCGGCCTGGGCCACCTCCCCTCTACCTGTCCTAACACCAGCTCCCACTCACCATGTCCACCCTGAAGTCATCCGAGCACCAGGGTGACCTTGCTGTGGTGTTGCTTGGAAACACACTTGAACAATTTCTTCAGTTCTTTGTATGTGAAAATGAACTGGCTCCATGTGAAAAAAATAGGTTTGAGAGGAAGGAACCTCTTCACTTTGTATCAGTTACTAACAACAAACAAGATTTTTATAAAACTTGTTTCACATAGATAGGAAGGTTACTCTTTTCTGTTCCCTTCTGGGCCAAGGAAATGACTGGTGAGCCAGCAGGCAGATGGATCCTTGGGGACAGAGGAAGAGAAGAAAGAACCTGAACAGGGATTTGGCAGAAGATTCCTGCTTCCCTGAGGCATTTAACACCCTGTTCCCTGTAAGAACACCCCCACCTGCAGCCCTGCCCCCGCCACAGGGACCCACCTGTGGCGAGAGCTCAGGGAGCACCGACTGCATTGGGAGAAATGGGCTTCTGGCATTCCAAGTCCAAACCCTAAATACCTTTGTCCACAGAATCATTGTTATGCATGGTGGTTAATGTCTACATTATTATTAATACTTTTTCAGCCACTTTAAAAAGGTATAAAAGGCCCTGGCCAGATAGTTCAGTTGGTTAGAGGGTTGTCCCAATCCGCCAAGGTTGCGAGTCCCACCCCAGTCAGGGCACAGACAGTAAATACCCATGAATGTACGAATAAGTGGAACAACAAATTCATGTTTTGCTCATTCCTCTCCCTCCATCCCCCTCCACTTCCTCTTTCTCTAGCATCAATAAATTTAAAAAAGCCTATTTTTAAGTTATAAAAGCAGATTAGCCCATGAACCTATTCTCTATTTATAAAATTTCTTCAATGGCAGAATTCTTCAGCCTTTCAAACTAAGAGTTTAGGAACACAGCTAAGATGGGGTAGTATTGCCTTTTATTTACATGCCTTTGTAACTGTGTGTTCATTCCTTCTCATTTGCATATTTGTCTCTCTACCATATTCTACTTTGCTCTCAGGAAGTAACGACGTTCCTACCATGAGTTTAACGTCAATGATGGGAACGTGTAACAAGGAAAACTGCTCGACCACGATACCAGCTTCAAATGCAGGTCAGTAAAAAGGATTCCAGAACAGTGTAAACTTGATACTTCCAGTTGTGTTTATGTGATAAATGTTATTGCTACTTACAGAGTTGTTCTAGGAATTTCATGGTGGTTTGAAATAGAAGAATGGAGGGTAACAGAACCAAGAAGCTTCAAACTAGACAAAGGGCTCCCAACTCTGCCATTTTGTACCCCCACCCTGTTCCTTATATTATTTCCATTCATGAGAATCTATCAAACTTACCTGTGGTACATGCTGTTAAAAATTCTGCTATTTTTAATATTGCACAGCCATACCACACTGAGCAAGACCCTTTAATAAAGAACCTGGAAATGCGTGGGCTTAGAATGAAAACATCTTGGTTCTAATCCTGAGCTTGCCACTTTCTGGATATGTCTGTCTTAGATATGTTACACAAATTTCCTGGGCTTTGTTCAGATGGCTTGCCCAGAGAGGAAAGGAGAGAGCAAGAGACAGAATATGATGTGTTCCCTGCTTCCAAAGGAGCGAATGGAAACATGCATATAAAAATAATTTTTAAACTCCAGTTGTTCTCAATAGTTTGGAAACTATGGCATATGTGGAATTTAATGAGCCATAGAAGGAATTAGTGATCTGTTTCCAGAAGCAGCAACAATTTAGGGAGTATATGTCTTTAGTTAAATATATATATATAATGTCTCATATATATTTCTTATATCTCATATATAAAGAAATATTCTCTTTATATATATAATATATGTATAATGGATTTAGTCTGTCTTCTATTAGCCAAGGACAAAATTGGATTCAGGGATGATGAAGGAAGAAAGAGTAAAGCACAGTGTAAGGATGGATTTCCCCACTTCCGGCTGGGAGCACTTTGGCTGGGCATAAACAATGTGCCTTCATTCCTGAGTTTCCTGTTTCCTTGAGATGTTCAACTGTTGCTTGAGGAAAAACAGAGTCCCTCCTACTGACTGAATGTTTCATGCCTCATAACCTAAAGGGAGAAATAAACACATGAGTACATTTCATCCCAGTGTCCAAGCCACTATAGGCACCATGAGCAGTTGCCACTAAGAATGTTCTCCTCCCCTACCTCCTGGGTCCCCAGTCAGCGCTTCCAAACAAAGGGCCAGCTCACTCTCTGCTTGTGTAGCTTACTTGCCCTGCAGTGTCTACAGTCCTGTCACCTGCATCGTCCAGTTTCACTTCCCATTTCCTCAACCGTCCTCACATACTATAGCACTGATTCATGATGTCACACTCCAGGGTGAGAAGTTGAATGGCAATGCTTTACTCTGGACAGTGGAATTTGCAGTCACACCATACTCTTGACCCATATATGGCTGAGTCTTTGCTAAAATGCCGTTCTTCACTGGTTTAGCTTTCAAGCCATACATGCCTATCCTGTACTCATCCAATTGGGAGTTTGGAACTTCAAGTGTAAAACCATTTGCTTTTTCTATTTATTTCTGCCAACCTGTAATCCGAGGGCCATTCTGGTTCATCCTGTGAATAGATTTGGAGGTTTTGACCAGCTGATCTCCACGTTTCAGGTCCCTTCCAGTTCTAAGTTGTCCTGGTACCTTAATGGATCCTGTTTCTGTCAGGCAGTGTATTTATTCTCTCTTGTGTCTTCCTCAAGTTTGATCAGCTCTAGAACAGGGACCAGCAAGCTATGGCTCATGGGGAGATCTGACTTGTCACCTCAGGCTAAGAATGGTTATAACTTTTTTTGAAGTTTTTTCTTCCTTTTAAGAAGAATATTCAGTGGAATCTATACGTAGCCCACAAAGACAATTCGTGCTAGAAATGTTGCATAGGACGGTGCTAACAACAGGGTTCTTTACTTTGCTGCTGGAGACATGCCTTCATATTGACATGGTCATATTTCTCACAGTTCTTCACCGCCTACAAATAGGTCTTAAATAAACTATTATTATTGAGCCCATGGTTCTCCATTTTTAAAAAATTGGTATGCCCCTTTCAAAGCCTCCTTGCCAAAGCCCAGCCGTGCAGTGTCTGCCACAGCCCCAATGTGAGGTTAGCCTCAATCCGTACTGGCTTCTTTGATCGCGACTCCGTCCACACTGCCGCTCTAGTGATCCGCTCTGGCGTGTTATCTTGGGGACCAGCATCAAGCTCATTTGCCAGCAGCCTGCAGAACCTGTCACAATCTCAAATTTAGGTCTGCAGATACTTCTCTGCTCTGATCATTATCCACTGTTTTTAAAAAAACCACAGAGAGTAGCAATGAAAACTTGGACATACTTTAAGTGGCTGGGTGAAGTGAAATAGCTACATAAAATTAAATAGCTCTTAGGTTCTTTCGGGCACCTGGAACTTCAGTTTATTGTCACTGGTACTTATCTTCTTTTCTACTCAGCATTTTTCTCCTTAACAAAATGTAAAAAATGATGTGTTTAAAAAGTTACTTTCTTGTTAGCACAAATAGTTTAACAACATGGTTCTGACATATATAGTAAACCTATTCCTGCCTTGCTCTTCTGTATCTGAATATTACTTTAAAATTCTTTCCTTTGCTTTAAAGAAGATATACTTTACCTGTGATTTGATTTTTAAGAACAGAATATTACTTTGCCAGTGAGCCAACAACAAAGCTAGTATCCCCCCCGCCCCCCCGCCAGAAAGACGGCGGACCCAAGGAGCCCTGCACAACAGGTGAGCTAGTGATGCCCTCCCACAACCCGGGAGCCAGAAGCCCCTAAGGCACAGCAAGGTAACCGCCAGAGCCCAGTCTCCTAGTGCGAGATCTTCCAGATCGTACGTGCTGTAAACCTAGCCCAGGTTGTGGCTGCCCAGCTTTCTACAGTTCCCCAGGCGTTGTTGGTGTTCAACCAGACATTCTGTTCTAATTGTTTCATAGGCTTACTAATGGGGACGTTTTGATCTTAATATTGAAAAAAATGAAGTAAATATTTCTGTAAAACAGGAAGTTAGTTGTCTACCCAGTACATCATTAGATGATGCTGATGATGATATTAGTAATTCAGAAAACCTTACGTGTTCTTTTATTCCTTCATCCATACATTACATCAGTATTTGCTGAGACTGTACTGCGGACCAGCCACCACACCAGGTACTCAAGACACACTGTTGAGTAAACAAACATGGATCCTGGCCCTTTTGGAGCTTAGAAAATAGTGGCAGAAACATAAAAAGTTATAAAATATGGCGAGTCCCTCCAGGGGTTCTATAATAGGTAGTCATAAGAGAGCCGGGTGGCAGGAAGATCAAACAGAAAGGCTTTTCTGAGGAGGGATTATTTAAACTGAGGCATGAAGGATGAGAAGAAGTCATTCAGGCCAGGAGGAAGGGGAAGTGCATCCTGGTCATAGGGGAAAACTGTATGTGAAGACCCCGAGGATAGATGGGTGTGACTAATTATCTTTTTTTTTTTTAAAGATTTTATTTATTTATTTTTAGAGAAGGAAGGGAGGGAGATAGAGAGAGAGAAACATCAATGTGCGGTTGCTGGGGGCCATGGCCTGCAACCCAGGCATGTGCCCTGACTGGTAATCGAACCTGCAACACTTTGGTTCGCAGCCCACGCTCAACCCACTGAGCTACGCCAGCCAGGGCAGTAATTATCTTCATATTAGAGGTAGAACACTGAAGGACCTTAAGTAAGGTCACACGGGCAGTAAATCAATCTAGCTCCCTGATTTCAAAGCCTGTACTCCAGCCTTCTGAGTGTCATTGCCTCCTAATTAAAGGATTAAGCTCTATAAATTATTTCTTTCCTAACCCACATGTAGAGGTTGTTAAAATTCTGCCTATCGTATTTCCTTTACCCCAAATGCTTGGACAGATTTTCTTTATGCATATTGTGTCCTAAAGGCAATTTCTTAAATGGTCTCTGGTGTGTATTTATCAACTGGAGTTTGTATCCTTCTGCCCACTGTCCCAGGGGTATTTGTCAATGTCTCAAGACTTGTTTGGTTTTCAGAACTCTGGGAGGAGTGCTACTTGCATCTCATGAGTAGAGGCCAGGGACACTGCCAGCTGTCCCACTGCACAAGATAGCCCCCACAACAAAGATTTTTCCAGTCCAGTGTCATAGCTTTGAGGTTGGGAAACTCTGTTCTATTACATGGTCTGTTTGGATATCAGTTTGTAACTCTGAATGCAAATTCACAAAAGGCTTCCCATCAAAACCCCTACAGTAACTGCTTACTTACCTAAAATATTACACAAAGAACATCTCTTTTTTCTATGGCCAAATGTGAACAGTCCTTCAAGCTGTATCATTCCAGGGATAACTCTCCATTTTTTAAGGCTCTGAGTTTGGAATGGTGGGGAGAGGCAGGTATAATTTTTCGGGAAAAGCTCCCAGAGTTGGGAGGAATTTCAGCACTGAAGATGTGACAGAGACATAGCAGGGAGCCAGAGATGGTGGCGATAGCTTTTCACAATCAGGGATCATTCCTAAATCAGTATTAAACATTGCAGGAATGCTTGTATCCACTTCTTCTTCTGTGCCCTTTTTGCATTTGACATGGTAACTAATAAAATTCATCTGACTGAAAATTCCATGGATTTAATCTTGTAGCCCTTTATGTTTTGGCCACATGTATTTAACTACAAAAGTAGAGTGGCAGTTAGAACCTGGTGTTTGCTGTGCAGCATGTTTCACTTAGATTTAAAAATAACTTTTCTATCTCTACAACCAGGGTTGAATTTTAATTTGCAAACCCTAGTGTGCATTTGTGAGGGGCCTGGTTTGTTACCTGTGGGCAGCAGGACCACATTACAAAGGCCCAGAAATACACAGCAACATAATAACAAGCCTCGTGGTACTCGGGAGGCCGATCGGCCAGTTCCCGAGGAAGCTCTGGCAGATGCTGGCAGGGTCATTGTCCCAGCAGCAGCACGGTAACTAGCAACCAACTGTGGCCGAAATAAAAAAGAATTTTGATTTCATTTGCGGCAGACCTCCCTGACTTCCTAGACAAAAATATTCACTTAAAAAATAAACCCAAAAACTGGTTTTCTAGAAAAGTAAGGCCTGTAGAGACAATTTACAAAATATAGTTGTAATTATTTTCTGAGTAAAAAAAAATCACTTGAATGTTTAGAAAAGGAAGGAAGTTCACAGATGTCTAACATGTATGAGTAATTCAAATTTAATATGCATTTGTATTTTACTTTAACAAAAAAGACTGTTGAAAACCAGAAACTGATCAGCCTTAATGCTACTCTACATGTTGGCTTCCTTCTGAGTGCCCAGCATTTTTTATTGTTTTTTTCCAAGATAAATTTTCTTAAAATCAGCATTTCCATAATGATTATAATTAAAGTTCAAGACTAAGAAAGAAAACACCCA
The DNA here is from genome assembly GCF_004126475.2 of Phyllostomus discolor. Lineage (NCBI taxonomy): Eukaryota > Metazoa > Chordata > Mammalia > Chiroptera > Phyllostomidae > Phyllostomus > Phyllostomus discolor. The sequence continues at coordinate 180,379,371 of NC_040904.2, forward strand.
ATCAGAACAGAAAAAAAAAGAATCCCAAAATGAGGATAGTGTAAGGAGCCTCTGGGACAACACCAAGCATATAAACATTCACATCATAGGGGTGCTGGAAGGAGAAGAGAGAGAGTAAGGAACTGAAAACCTATGCGAAAAACAATGAGAAAAGTTCCCTAACCTGGTGAAGGAAATAGACAAGTCCAGGAAGCGCAGAGAGGCCCAAACAGAAGGATACCAAAGAGATCCACACCAAGAAACATCATCATTAAAATGCCAAAGGCTAAAAACAAAGAGAGAATCTTAAAAGCAGCAAAAGAAAATCAGTTACCTATAAGGGAACTCCCATAAGACTCTCAGCTGATTTCTTAACAGAAACTTTGCAGGCCAGAAGGACTTGGCAAGAAATATTCAAAGTGATGAAAAGAAGGGATGTACAACCAAGATTATCTTCCCAGCAAAGCTATCATTTAGAATTCAAGGAAAAAATTTCCCCTGAAAAATTTCAGACAAGGAAAAGCTGAAGGAGTTCATTACCACTAAACCAGTATTACATAAAATGTTAAAGGGTCTTCTTTAAGGGGAAAAATTTTTGTGTATATATATATATATATATATATAACTATATATACCTATTATATATATAATATATATATACCTATTATATATATAATACACACACACACACACACACACACATATATAATATATACATATAATAGTCCTGGCCAGTGTGGCTCAGTTGGTTGGGGTGTCACCCCATTTATAGAAGGGTTGCAGGTTTGATTCCCAGTTTAAGTACACGCCTGGGTTGCAGGTTTGATCCTCAGTTGGGGTGTGTGTGGGAGGCAATGGATCGATATTTTTCACATCAATTTCTCTTTCTGTCTCTGTCTCTCTCCTCCATTCCTCTCTCCCTAAAAGCAATGAAAAAAATGTCCTCGGATGAGGATTAAAAAAAATATATATATATATACACACACACATACATATATATGTATATATATATATATGAATAGTAAAATGGCAATAAATACATATATCAACAATTTAACCTAAAAAAATTAAAATAAACAAACAAGCAAAACAGTGGCAGACTCTTGGATACAGAGAACATTTTGGCAGTTGTCAGATGGGAGTGGGGTTGGCGGGGGCAGTGAGGTGGGTGAAGGGATTAGGAAGTATAAATTGGCCCTGTCCAGGTGGCTAAGTTAGTTGGAGCATTGTCCCTTACACCTAAGGTTACAGAATCGATCCTTTGTCAGAGCACATACCTGGGTTGCAGATTTGATTCCTGGTCAGGGTGCATGCAGGAGGCAGCTTATTGATGTTTCTCTCTCACATCAATGGTTCTTTCTCTCTCCCTTCCTCTCTCTAAATTCAATAAACATATTCTCGAGTAAGGATTTTTAAGAAGGAAGTGCAAATTGGATTGGTAGTTGCAGAATGTTCCTGGGTATGTAAAGTGCAGCATGGGTAATTTAGTGAATGATACTGTGGTAACTATGTGTGCTGTCCGCTGGGTGCTGGATTTATCAAGATGATGACTTGATAAGTTATAGGATGTCCAATCATGGGGTTGTACATTTGAAACATAATATTGTGTGTCAAGTGATACTGAAAAATAACAACAAACAATTAAACTAAAAAAGAGCAAAAGAAATGAACAAACAAAACAGAAACAGCCTCATAGATGCCGAGAACTGATGCTTGCCAGATGGAAGGGGTGTGGAGGTGGGTGAAAAAGGTGACGGGATTGAGAAGCTCAAATTGGTAGTCACGTAGTCACCAAACAGTCACAGGGATGCCAAGTACACGCAGGGAATATAGTCCAAAAAAAAGCAAATTAACAAACTGAAAATTATAAATATATTTCAATGACAATCTATTGCTTTCTAATAAACCATCAAAAATGAATACTTTAATCATTAAAGCAGAAAAAATAACATTACTAAATACTCTTATTCAAGCATGTCCAGTATTTTAAGAAACAAAACAAAACTTTGTAGTAAAACAGAGTTTCTCAACCTCAACACCACTGACGTGTTGGCCAGACTAGCACCTCAGACAGGAAGGGAATACTTCAAAGCCAATAGAATGCATGTGTGTTCCCTTCGTCATATGAAACATTTTATTTGTACTTGAACTAGGAAAATCACTTTATTTTACTAATACCCAACTGAATGTGAGAATAATAATCTCATCTTGTTCAAGTATTAAATATGTTGATTATGTTAAAACTATAACTTTGTGTAAGATTTAACAGCCATTTATTAGTAAAGATAATCACGATACCTAGAATTTATTACACCCTATGTCCCAATGTTCTAAATTCCTTACATGTGTGCATTTAGTTCTTTTTAAATGTCTCCACGTGACAAGTCCATGTCCGCTAATTCTTTCCCTTTGCTTGTAAACAACCATACTCGCTCACTGCTTTCCTAACTGCTTGTTTCATCACCCCTCCCTTGCCGCCATTAGCTAGACCTTCTTTCTCATGTCTGAAATCTTTTCCTTGCTACATCTGCTCCCTCTCTTCCTCTTAAGTTGTAATTGAACCTTCCCCTGCATTCTGCTATCCCTCCCAAACTAATGTTCTATCATTCCCCTGCCTTTCAGTTACAAGTTTCCTGGAAAATGTTGGCTCCACTGTCTCCTTCAATTTCTGCATCAACCATCTTCTCTTTCACTATTTGTCAACTTCCCGTTGTTTTCTATGATGTAATTGTTGAATCCAGCAACCTCGTCTTTCTTCTCATTGCCCTTGGCCCTTTCGTAATTGGGACGTTTTTTGATACCTTCCCCATCTTTAAAGTATTTTCTTCCGTCATTTGGGATTTCAGTACTCTCCCAGTTCTCTTGTCTTCTCTAGCTTTTTAAAATATTTCCTCATCTTCTTACTTCCAAGCTTAGGGATCATCCGAGATTCCTTCCTTGTCTTCATCAAAACACCCTATATCTAGTTCTTCCTTCTGAATTGTCTATTTCTGGGACCTAATGGGACCATCCTTTCCTAAGTCACCTCTGGCTGGAAGCTTTACTGTGATATTCAATGCTGCTCTCTCCCTTGTGCCTGGAGGCCCATCAGCTTCCGTTTATTTGTTCTTCCCATTCCCACTGTCATCACCCGGTAGAGGCTGAGAGCACATCGTGCCTGAATTATCGCACCTGCCGCCTAAGTGGTCTCTCTACCTCTGCTCATTCTCTCCTTTTCAATTCACCCACCCCATCACCCCTAGACTACTTGTCAGAAATCACTGCTTTGAATATTTCCTTCTCTTCTCCTATCTCAAGATTTCTACCATGGCCCATCGCCTGCCAAATAAAATCAAAACTCACTAAAACTTCACAGACTTTCCAGCTTTATCTTCCACTCCTCTACATGCTGTTTATTTGCTGTTCATCACAGCAGAAAATAATTTTTTACACCTCTGGGGCTCTCTGCCTATGCCATGTGAAATGCCTCTCTACTCCTGTCTCAGTTCATTCAGGGAAAACTTGGAGTCTACATTAATTAGAGGGACTCATGTCTAATTACCCATGGTGCTAAAGTTTCTCTCTCTATTCTAATCTCTTTTCACTACTTCTGTAGCTTGTATCACATGTTAATTTGTCTTACCTAAGTACAATAAGTCCTCATTTGACTTTATTGAGAGGTTCTTGGAAACAACATAAAATGAAACCACTTTTATCATAAGCTAATTGATGCGAGTTAAGTTACTATGGCATCTCATCAATATTATAATGAAACAATGTTCAATAAAGTGATGTTATTCAAAGACCTGCAATGCATGTTTTATCTCATACTATTTCACCAACTGGATAGTAACCCACTTGCCCCTGTTGAAAGTTCTCCAATGGCTCTCCACAGTTTTCAGGATCAAGTTTAAACTCTTCATCTCGGTGTATGAGTTTCTCCTCATCTGATCTCTGCCTGCTCCTCTTCTTGCGGCGCCCACACTCATCTGCAGGCACCAAAGGCCCAATCAGCCCAGTTCACCTGCAGCTCACCTGCAACTCCCCAAGCACCCTACATGCATTCATGTCTGTTTTGCCTTTACTCATCCCATTTCATCTGCCTGGGATGTTTTGCGTCACTGATGTTTACTGGCCAAACATGCCTCTCTTTCAAGATTCAATCAATTCAGGTGTCACCTCCTTAAGGGTGCTTATCCCTGACACCCAGCCCATGAGATGCACATCCTTCCTGCCTCTGCAGGACCTTGGGGTATGATACTGCCTTTGTTCATCTGCTGACCTGCCTACCTTTCCTAGAGGAACACAAGTTTCCTAGGGGCTGCAACACCTTCAGCTTCCCACCTGTACTCCTGGCACCTAGCCCAGGGCTACTGATGTAGTGAAATGAGGCAGGATTGCCTTGGGGAGGCCAGCCTGGTATGTAGATAGGTCTCCAGAAGGCAGCACTTACTGAGGTGAATTTGCCATGACTCAGGGCCTGGCCTTCAGCCTGAGGGCCTGGGAACTTGGCTTAACATATTATGAGTGGATCCATCTCACAAATGGAGAATCTCCTTAACCAGGCTCACAGAGGCTACTATATAAAATTGGCATGCCTGTGCTCTAGTTATTAAGGAGCGTGTTAACTGGACTATTGCTGGCATTAACCTGCACTTGGCATTCTCCCCCTATTTATATGCCACACAAAAGCCAATTCTCTCACTGTATATTTGCAACCAATTATTTTATTTCACAATGGCTAATCACATGAATTGTGTGTGGATTTTATTAGCTTGCCTGTTGAAGAACAAACAACTTTATTTCTAAATTCTTGGGGAGAGATGGGAACAGTTCCCTGTAGTTTGTAGGTACTGATTAATAAGTCTTTAATAAACATATGTGTGATATTGCTGATTAAATAAACAAATTCAGATCCTGCCACTGGTTTTAGGAAGGCTTTGATTGCAAGGCTAATTGTGGCAAAGTAACATAGAAACATATTCCATCTGACTTCATTACTGGAAAACCACATCTCTCTTTAAAAACTTCTTTAACTCTCTGACACATTTCTAACTGTTTTTCTTCATGTTCTCCCTAGCCATCCCATTAGAAGGCAGCACCGGGTGTCCGGGACCTCATGGGCACGTTGCAAACTGAGCTTTCTCCCTGCTCTCTCTGCCTACCTGTCTCTTCTGCTGCCTTGACTGCTGCCACCACAAGCCCTACCTGTTCCCCATTCCTCCTTCCTCCAAAAGTGGTTTTATTTCTTCTCCTTTCTGAATCAGAATTGCACCTAGCAGCTCACCTCTAAGGTAAGTGGTCCAGCACAGACACTGCTGGGACCTTGGAGGCTGCCCTGGGTGCCTGCACATCTCTGACTACAGCCCTGAGTGTTTGAAAAAGCAGTAGCTCTGAATAAAGTGAAAAGATGGGCATTCCTCATCCAAGTGATGTTAAAATAAAGTCAGTTCACAAGAGGAAAATCAGCCTTTTGTAACAAAGTACCAAGCAGGCTGTTGGTCATGGATCATGTAGACAGAATTAGGCTGATTCTTTTTTTTTCTTTATCGGTTATTGTTATTACACTCATGCCTCAACAGGCAGGCTGTGGCTACACAATACCAAAATTCAGTGCCACGATGGTTTTTTAACTTTGTAACAAGAAAAATACATTTCTGCTTACTTACCAATATGAGAAAATCCAGATTTCAGTGTTTAATTTAGCATGTTTTTTTTTTTTACTATTTTAGGTGACTGTAAATTATTACCAGTTTGGTAACCTTACTATTCAACAAAGTAAGCTAGGAATTTTTTTGTCATGTTGTATCTTCTTTTCTCTCCATTTTCCACTAAATATTGTCACATAAGTACATTTGCATAAAATGAAATTTTCACATAAATACATTCCACTTCATATCCATAGTTCCATTCTGGTCATTAAGAAAATTTAGACCTTAAGCACATTAATGAAATAATATCTGCCCTAATTTTTAAGCACCTACTATGTATATGCCCATCTCTCTGCAAGGTGTTTTGTTTATCTTAAAAATAATATTCTGGAGGGTGTAATCTTTAAACAAAACTCCCATTTTGCAGAGGAGGCTACTGAGGTTAAGGAGCTTGCCCAAGTCCCAGCACTGGAGCAGAGCAGAATTCGAAGCCGGGCCCACCTTGCTTCCTTGCGCACTCTTTTCCCTGCGGCACCCCTGCTTCCGGGGAGCCGTGTCTTCAGGAGGCCTTACCACAGCCTCCTCCGCCCACAGCACAACCCTGTGCAGTGAATATTAGGTTTCTTCCAGTTTGTCCTTCTTGTTCTGTCATTTTCCACTGATGGAAGAAAAAACTGCTTCAGTGGCTTTATCAGCCTGTGTCAGTCGTGGGCTGCCACATATAAAACAGCTGTTGTGTGACTTCAAACAACTGTCCTGGCACAGTTATGAAAAAATAGATCCTTGGAAGTAGAGAATGGTGTATTTTAAAAATGCGTTTTGCAAAAGGTAAGAGTTCCTTCTTTTTTATGGCTGCATGTTATTCTGTTGTATAAACGTACCACAGCTTTTTTATCTGCTCATCTAGTGATGGGTGCTGGGCTGTTTCCAGATCTTGGCAATTGTAAATAATGCTGTTGTGAACACAGGGGTGCTTATGGTCCTTTGAATTGGTGTTTTGGGATTGTTAGGATATTATCCAAGAATGGATAGACCTAGAAATTATTATGCTAAGTGAAATAAGCCAGTCAGTGAAGGACAAATACCATGTGATCTCACTTATATGTATAATGTAATGAACAAAATAAACTGACATACAAAAGAGAAACAGAGGCGTGGATACATGGAGCAGACTGACAGCTGTCAGAGAGGAGGGAGGGGGGTAAACTGGGTGAAAGAAGATGAACGGATTAGCCCAAGAACGTATACGCATCACCCATAGACACAGGCAATGGTGTGGTGATGGCCAGAGGGAAGGAGGGGGGTGAGGGCTGGGTGGAGGTGGGTGCAGGGGGTGGGGGGTGAATGAGGACATCTGTAATAGTGTCAACAATAAAAATGAAGGTAAAAAAATGAACAGAAAACAAACCATGAGTTTGCTGCATTGTTGTATTTGTGTGTCTTTATAGCTGATGAAGAATATGAAGATGGAATTGAAAGGACATGTGACACTCTCCTTATGTGCATTGTCACCGTCCTGAACCAGGGCCTCAGGAACGGCGGTGGTGTGGGGGATGTGCTGAGGAGGCCATCGAAAGATGTAAGCTGCAGGAGAACTAGTTTTTCAAGAAGCACGTAATTGTTTCCTTTAAAGCCCCTCTTGACAATATTTACAATACCGTTTTTTGTTTTCAGGGTACTATCTTGTGTCATTTGTTTTAAAAGTATCATGGTAGCCATTAAACCCAATTCACTGCATGCTAGGATTACACAGAAATCACTAATAAACAGAAAACCTGTGTTGTTAGTGGGGTTATGCAGTTGTTCCAAGCTCGAGCTGTGTATTATATTACAGCAGCCACGTCACGATGACAAACACCCATAGAGGAGTCGAGTGTTACATAAACAGCAGGCACTGGGCTGCCTCTCGTCTGTCAGCTTTCTCAGGCATGGGGATGTCCTCTCTGCCTCTGAATACGAGTAGCCTTCATTATCTATCCATGATGAATATAAAATTTAAACAAATTCTAACAGGATTTTGTGTCTTAACATGGCAAGGCCGAGAAATTTCTCATTAGCTGTAAAATCTCAAGCACCAGGCTGGGAGCTTGAAAAAAAAGCTCAGTCCTCCAACAGGCTGGCCGTATCACGTTGCTGATCTGTGATGTAGCTGGACTACATGACCTCTGATGTGTACTTTAATACTGTTCATCAGGTAGGAATAGCTTGAGCTCTATGTACTTGACCCTGTACGGCCAAGCACAAAGCCTACTCCAGAAACTGATGAATCATTAGTCCTTCCTCAACTCCCTAATCATTGACTTCTGGAGTTGATATTTGTATGCCTTTTGTGCAACTTCTGGGATGCAACCTACTGGACCAAAATGCAGTGAGCAGAGTGCCACAGTGGTTTCTAATACAAAGTAAGCCTCCATTGCAAGGCGGGAGTGGAGGGAGTGTAAGTGCTGGAGAACAGAGGGGGTTCTGGGAGGAGGCTGTGAAGCTTTTCTCATTACATTTAAAGAAATTGAAGGTAGAAAGTAGATCTTATTTTCCCATCTCAGAATACTACTTATATTAATTTAGCATATATTTATTGAATATATTCCCTTTCTAGACAATATGCTAAATCACCATGCCTTGAAAATGTATATGTATGCATGTATTTTTTTTATTTTAATTTTTATTTCAGGAGCCCTTGTTTGCTGCCCGAGTGGTATATGACCTTCTTTTTTATTTCATTGTTATCATTATCGTTCTTAACCTGATTTTTGGTGTCATCATTGATACTTTTGCTGATCTCAGAAGTGAAAAACAGAAAAAAGAAGAAATTCTAAAGACAACCTGTTTCATCTGTGGTAAGTGTTCTCAAAATACTAAAATAATAGATGCAATGGCCCAGGAGGGGCTTGAGTAATGTTTATTTGTCATGCTTTGGGAAAATTATTTCAAAAGTGAAAGCTGGACATAATTCAGATTATGTATCTGAGCATCGGACTGGGATCCTCTGTTCCATAAATAGACAGAAGAATTACATCTCAAAGCTCTCTTGTCATTATTTCTGCAATTTCTTTGATTCTCTGACTTTAGAATATGTTGCAAAATGCCAAAAGGTTCTATCAACTGACAAACAGATTTTTCATTGCAGTAACATACTGATTAAATAACAAAATGATTATTTTGTTAGATTGTGAATCCACAGATGATGTTTCCAGCAGCTTGAACTTTTACTCACTGACACGGTGCTTTCAGTTCTGAACTGTGCTGCTTTCTCTCTGTTTTCCTTCTCTCTCCCCTCCTCTGCCTCCCCCCTCCCTCCTCGCCCCCCTTCTGCATCCCTTCTTCCCTACTGCCATCTCATGCCCCCACCTTTCTTCCTTCCTCTTCATCTTCCTGCCTTTCCCTGCTTCTTCCTTCCTAAGGAAGAAAGCAGAGTCTTCTCTTTACATGTCTAGGTCAGATGGAGGAAAGCAAGGTGGAGATGTGGAGCCAAGGAAGACGCTGTGCAATGATTTGGGGATTTGGGGGCGTGAACCATTGCATCAAAGGACGAGTCCCACAGAGATAAAAAGACGCTGCCCTGAAAATCTTCTACATGTCTCATGGTCTTGCTTTTGCACTGCTTCCTCCAAGCCCTTTTCTTCACAATCGTAGTAACTATTATGTCAGTACACTACCTCTGAAAAGTGAATGTTTTGGAAGAATGTATCAGTAGCAGTAGAATGTAAGCCTCTTTTAAGACATGATCCTGTTTCCCATATTTTATCAACAAAACACATGAACAGTATAATAAGACCATCGCTTACCCACCCTTCCTGCTCCTGTAAGCTTTCCCTTCCCTGTGGAAATTCTCTTCAGCTTTACAAAGTTATTAAAAAGCCTGTAACCTGTGCATTTCCTAAAACATTACGGTAACCATCACCAAATTGAAATGTTTTTCTCAAATCTCATCATGAATTTCCTGCTGACCTTTCCTTCTACCTTGAATTGCATATTCTCTGGTCCCACCACAAGATCCTATTTTTCTTCCTAGCCTCTAGATAAGAGGTTCTGACTTTACCATGGACTCCTGGTTGCTTCTCTCTGCCCTCCTCTTTATCATCACTTTATGCATATTATTGCCAAATATGCAACCACAGCTCCAGCTTCTGTCCAGGCTTTTGTCCTTTGTCTTTAATTGGTGACTGACAGAAAGGTCTGGCTTCCTGGCAGCCAGCTTCACCGTGTACAAAAACCAGTGCATCCTGCCTTTCCATCTCCTCTCTCTAACCCAGCGACATGTCCTGACTTCCATATAGCAATGAATAATATCCCATTACACCTTCAGTTATCTGGACTGGGGACTTCTCCATAATTTTTAGCATCTGCTTTGTCCTCTTCCAGGTGTGTTAATGAATCTTCTTTCACAGACTCACTCATTGCCTTCCGCAGATTCCCCTGGCCACACCTTGGTTTTCTGAGGCTCACCCTGGCTCACCCCCAAATGGCTTGCTCAGTGTTGCTACACGAAGTTTTCTACTTTGAATTCATCCTTACTCAAAAGGCTACCAAGAGTACTGCAGCCTATAACTCTAAAACTCTAATTTTCCTGGCATGTAAAGTGCCCCATAATTGGGCTCCTTCTCTTTTTGCCCACCTTTTACCCAGCGTTCTCATTTATAGCTCAAGTTATAGTCTAACTGTATTACTCAGCTTTAACTCTCCTTGTGCTCTCAGTTACGATGCTTCTGTTGGGAATGCCCAAACTCCTAAGCTATTGGACTCCTGCCCTCATTCCAAGGCCCAGATCTAATGCCATTATTCCATGAAGCCTTCTCTGATCTCATTAACTGGAAACAAACATGTCTGTTCCTCAGTCCCTCCTATCACCCTTAGCTGCATGGTGCTGTGCAGTTTCTGTTGCCTTCTCTCCTTTGTTGGATGCTATCCATTGTCGTATTATAGAAAGTGAATGAACTTTATGGTCCAAGGTACATAGGCCTATACTGCTTCCATGTCCTGGCTATGTGATGTTGGCCAAGTTTCCTTTCACCTTGAACTATTGTTTCCTTACCTGGAAAATGGGGACTATAATGCCATATTTGGGGGTGGTGGCAAGTATAAATGACATCACTTGTGTCAGAATTCCTAGCTCAATGCTTAGCTGAGAGTAACCACTGAATACATGTTCATTTCTCTTCTTTAAGAGATCCAGATCCTTGTTTTATTCATTTTAATGCTTCCATAGCATGTATTAGGGATTGTTCATAAACATTTTCTTAATGACTGACTATCCAATTAGCTCCAAATTAACATTGTCTCTCTATTGATGTGCCTTATAACCTATAAAAGAAAGATACAACAAGTAAGTACTAAATTTATATATACTGCAGGTGAAAATATCTAGGTGCACTAACTCTGAGTTACTCCAAATTTCGCCGTATGTGGGGTATTGTTTCTGTGGCACCCACATGCCCGTGGGGAGGCAGGGACACCAGGAGTGCAGGAGAGGTTGACACGTGGTCTATTTTCCAGAAGCCTCATATTTATTCAAAAGATTAGAGTGGTCATTTAGGTAATTTAACCTAGGAATAAATTTAAATTGCACTTTTATGTTAGTACAAATAAAATGTTGTAAAGTAGAACAAATTTAGTGTGAACATTTAAAATAAAATAGAAACATTTTTAAATATTCAAAAGTGGTGCCAGGTACTTTTAGCTGCTAATCCCTGGAGCATAAGGGTTGTCTATTCTCTGCCCCCAAAGGACCTTCCGTTCATCAAAAACATGTGATGAGTGTTATGATGAGATATATCCAGATATGCATGCATTCCTGGAATTGCTTACCGCATGTAAGACTTAATACATACCATATAAATTATGTGAACTTCATTACAGGAATGGTTTAAGCATTTGGGATATTTGGGGGTTGTACTATAAAACAGTCGTGATTAATCTACAAGTGGTTCTGGGAAGAGGCGGCTGTTAAATTGTGATCCAAAGAGGGATGATGTGCAAACAACAGAAGAGAGAATCTCCACCGTGGGAGCGAGTTGGCTCCAAGAGTGCACCGAGTGACACACACCCAGAGTAACAACAGAGGAGGTAGATGCTGTGGTAGGTGATGGGAGCAGATGGGACTTTTCTAGCCTTGAAGGCAGTGACCAGATGTTTGAGAGGTATGACTCAGAAGGCAATTGCCAGTGATCCAGAAGGCGGTCATGATGGGGGGATAATTAGCAGATGACAGAACCGAAGCAGTAAACACAGAAAACAGATCGGCTCTGGTATCCACAATAGTTATTAATTTTTAATCAGTAGAGGCTGAAAATTCAGGAAGAAGGACCAGGTGTGACAAAATAACAAAATGGAAAAAGAACTTAATGATGTCAGAATTCCTATGGTAAGGATAGTTGGGTTTCTAGAATTAAAGATCTTTCTAGATGATTTATTAAGAGATAAAGACTATATTGTGAGAGAGGAGCCAACTATGTCTTTCTCTCATTATATTAGTCCCTTATTATCTGTCCTTGCACATTAAAGTCATTAATCACTTACTTGTTCAACAGTTGCTTATGGAGTATCTACTATGTGCCAAGGCATTGCAGTGAACAAAAATAGACAAACACACAAAAAGCACTGCCATTATGGAATTTACTTTCCAACACATACAGAATGTCAAATAATGACAAAAGCTAGGGGGCAAATTAAGGCAGAGGACAGAAGGGGGATGCCTGGATGCTGGGTGGGTGTGTACCCTTAACTTAGTCGCACTGTGTGGAAAACACAGCAAAGTACTCGTATAGTCATATTTTTCCTGAAAAGTGTATATTGAGCACACAACGTTCCTTGTATGCTTTCATTTTTCCTGCCCCATCAATTCATTTAATTTCAGGTGGTTTATCCTTGAGTTAGCCTGTTTACATCTTGAACTCTGAAAGTTCCAGCTTCCTACCTAACATTCTAACCCAGTTGTTCTATAGGCATCTTAAACTCAACACATCCCAAATCAAAAGTGTCCTCCCTCCAAAATCTCCTTTTTTTCCTCTTGCTTTAGTGATATTGCTTTAAACTCAGTTAATTCAGAAAATTCAGAGTCACCCTTGATTTCTCATGAATTTATGTCTCTAATTGTGTATCACACCCTTTTAAAATTTCATTCCAAGTTTCTCTTCAGTCTCTCTTGATTTATTCAATTATCCTGTCAAATTTAGTTGAATGCCTATGGTTTACCAGCTGCTATACCAGGTGCTGGTAATACAAAAATACACCAGACAATAAAGTATTCGAGCCTAAGACAGAAGCCGACCAACTTTCATTGCAGGGTATTTTGGACACAGAGAGGATCAACTAACTGGTTGCGTCTGGGGGAGTCAGCATGGTGGCCGTAGTGGAGCTGGGTCTTGAAGAAGGGATGCCTGGAAGGCAGGGAAGACACTAGGGGAAGGCAGAGCATTTTCAAAGGGTTTAGTGTGTTTGGAGAATGGTGAGAAAGTCAGATTCCAAGAAGTGGATTGTCAGAGCCTGAGTCTCAAGGTCACTTCAAGTTCCTCGGTTGACAGGGACTCCATTACACAGGCAAATAAAAAGGGCTAGAGAAACAAATTTTTGATGAGTTCAGTTTGACATGCCCATAAGCTATCCAGGAGGATTTATCCAGGAGGCAGCTGCCAATAGAAAGTGCAGTTGAGAAGAAAGGTCAGTACTGGAGATAAAGATGGAGAAATCAACAACCTAATGATGGTCGAAGAACAGACAACAAAGCTTAGCAAGCAAGAACCAATGAAAATGAAAGATAACTAGTTCCCCTCTTTCGCATTTCCCCTCTACAGCCCTAGTCCCCGGGACTCTCACGCCCAGCCTCTTCTCCCAGAGTCTCCTCTATAAATCCTGCCACAGGATGTTACTGAAAGCCCAGCTCTGGATATGCTAGTCTCTGCCCAAAACCTTCCGAACAAAGTTGAGGCTCCTTAGCTTTGTATTTCAAGTTCATTATCGTTTGTGCCAAATGTACTGTTTCATCTTCATTTCCAAATGTTCCCTTCTGACCACACCAGGGGAATCGACATTCCCCCAAACAGGTCGTCTCCTTTCATCTCTAGCTTTGCCATGACATTTCCTGTGCCCAGATGGCAAAAGAACATGGCTTTGGCATCAGACATATTTTTATTTAAATACTGGCTGACTTTTCCACTAACCAAAGGTGTTTACTTGAGCAATTAATTGAATCCTTCTGAATCTGTTTCCTCACATGCTAAAAGGTCAGATTGCATTGTTGGAATTATTGTCAGCATAAATGTGTGCTAAGTAAAAATTAAATATCTTTTATTACCATTCCTCTCTTTTCCACTTGCCACAATCATATTTGAAGGCCACACATTCAAAGTTTTGCACTTCCTTGAAGCAGTTTAAAATGTACATGGTGAGAATTCATTTTGCCTCTCTCTGTGTTTTGTTGGCAGTTTATACCACTTCAGAATGTCTGTTGAGTGTTTTCTCTACCATATTATGAGTTAACCGATAGTAGACACATTGTTTTTATAGCCATATGTACCTTGCAACAGGGGGATAAATGTTTGAATTGAATTCTGAGAAAATCTACTTTAACATTTTCTTTCTCTTTTCTTTTTGGAGTAATAGCTCTGTTGAGATATAATTTATATACCTTACCACTCATCCATTTAAAGCACACATCAATGGTTTTTAGTATATTCAGAGCTCAGCATCTATCATCACAATTTTAGAACATTTTCATTGTCTCCAAAAGAAGCGTTATACCCTTTAGCTATCACTACTCCCCTCCTATTACCTTTTATCCTCCTCAGCCCAAGGCACCCTTTGAGCTACTATCTGCCTCTGTAGACTTGCCTATTCCAGGCATTTCATAAAAATGGAATCACATACTCTGCGGTCTTCTGTGACTTGCTTCTTTCACTTAGTATGACGTTTTAAAGGTTCATGTTGCAGCATATCTCAGCAGCAGGTACTGGTATTTGGTTTATCCTTTTATCAGGTAATGAACATTGGATGGTTTCTACTTTTTGGCTATTATGAATAATGTTGCTATGAACAATTTATGTCCAAGCTTTTGTATGGGCATATGTTTACATATATTTATATATATATAAAGAGAGAGAGATACAGGGTCATATAGTAACTCTATATTTAATCTTTTGAGGACCTGCTAAACTGTTTTCCAAAGTAGCTATACTATTTTATATTCCCATCCTAGTGTATGAGGATTCTAATTTATCCACACTATCACCATCCCTTGTTATTATCTATTTTTGATTGCAGCCATCCTAGCAGGACATTTTGTTAGTGAAATATCCTTAAGGCATTGAATCAATATTTTATTTAGTGCTGACTACATACTAGGCACCATTCTAAACTAGTTGGACAATTAGTGAAGAACAGACATGGATATATCTGCCTACGAACATGCAAAAAAAAATGATAAACATAACAAGTTCCTGGATAAATTGACATTTCTTTCTTTTGTGCTGATTAGCAGGCAGGATTTTTTGTGCACCATCATTTTTCTGTCTTTACCTTATACTTGTGGTCTAGTTTGATTTAACAACATTGATATGGCTAGATTCAGTCTGTTAGGAGGTGCTAAGCACTATAGAAAAAAGAGGAGAAATGGGAAAGAGTTATTAAGAGCGTCCACATAAAGGAAAGGGATAGGTGACAGGATTAAATAGGATGAATAGATGAAGCCGCATTGAGAAGGGGAGATTTGAGCCACAACTTGAAGGTGAGTGAGTTAGTCAAAGACATACCAGAGAGAAGGGTGTTGTGGGCAGAGGAAATGACTAGCCCTAAGGCCCTGAAGCAGGAGTCCATGTGCAAGGAGCAGCAAGGAGACGAGGTTAGAGAGGCTGTAGGGCCCCATCACATAAGGGTTAGTAAATAGGCACCACATGGGACATACATATACTCACCAATTATTTGTTTATCTGAAGTTCAGACTTATTGAGCATCTTGTGTTTTATCTGGAAACCCTGATGGTAGACTATTTTAACAACTTCAACCTTTAACCTGAGGAGGGGAGGAACCACTGCAGGATTTGGAAAAGGGGAGAGTCACTATCTCACTTAGATTTTTAAAGGATCACCCTGGCTGCTGTGTTGAAAATAGGTTGTAGAGAGTAAGAGTGGGAACGAGGCCAGGGAGGCTATTGTAGTAATCCAGATGAGAGATGACAGTGGCCCAGCCCAGCGTGGTAGTGGTGGAGGTGGTGGGGAGTGATCCGATTCTGAATATATGTTGAAGGTAGAGCCAAAAGAAGAATCTCAGCCACAGGTGGGATGTGGTATGTGAGAGAAGAAGAGGATTCAAGAATGGCTCCTAGACTTCTGGTTTGGACAACTGGGAGCATGGTATTGCCATTGGAACAGAAAGAGGACTGTGGGTGGAGCGGGGTTGAGGGAGAAGTCTGGGTTCTATTCGGGGCATGCCGAGCTGACGGTGGGTCAAGTAAGATGAGACACAGCCATCAGCCAGATAAATGTTATGGTATTTTCCATTAAATATTCAATAATATAACTTAAAAGGTCACTCCATTTGGGACAAATTTTTTACTTATTATACATTGTATCTGAATATTGAAAGTATTTTCTTCCTATCTTCTCCTTTTTTTTAAAAAAGTATGCTTAGGAAAAGAGTAGCCAGGATTGGAATTCAATTTCCTGGTTTCTTCTCCAGTATCTGAACTGCAAAACCAGACTGAATCCCAATATCCCATTTTCTTGGCTTCCTCTTCATTCTTCTGTAAATGGTTTTCTTCGTCTCCAATCATGTTCTTTTATCCAGTCTTCAACCTTTGAGAAAAAAAATAATGCTCCCCAGATCCTTCCCTCAGTGTCCACCCAGAGACTAAAAATGTGCCTGGAATTGAGCAGACCACCCCCTTCCCCACATGCCTGGGACAGAGTAAACTGAGGGGCCAGGCAGGTATGTGAGTCCATCTTGCAGTCTGAGCCCAGATCACAGTAGTGTTTGCTTACCCTTCAAGGGTCACAAGTAGTTTTGAAGAGAGACTCTCAGTGGTCTTCCGTCGTATTATGCAAGTTCCTGGATCAGATGACTTTCTTCTGTCCTGACTGTCAGGCGTGCCTTTGCTTGCACAATCATTTTTACTTCTTTTGCTTAGACTTGTGGTCCAGTTTAATTTGACAATTTTGATATAGTTAAATTTTACATCTATAATAGGACTGTGCATGCCCATGTATCCATGGGAGGAAAAATGATTGTTGAGAAGAAATCTGTAAACTATGACCTTTTATTCTGGAGGTCGTATGTACTGTGTTGTTTTAAATCATAACATTTTAAATTGGTACATTCTTATAGAAAGCTTTTTTGTATATAATAATTATGTTTGGGGGGAGGCTAAAAAGTTATGTGCTAATTACATGAAAAATTACATACATTGTGTTTCCTGTGTTTTGCAGGACTCGAAAGGGACAAGTTTGATAATAAAACTGTGTCATTTGAGGAGCATATCAAGTCAGAACACAATATGTGGCATTATCTGTACTTCCTGGTCTTGGTGAAGGTTAAAGACCCAACCGAGTACACTGGACCTGAAAGTTACGTGGCTCAGATGATCGTGGTGAGTGATCAGGTGGTTTGGTCTTGACTATATTGGATTTTGTATGCTTTTCCTTCTCTACCCTGCCCTTCTCCCATTTTGCTGACTTTTAAATAGGCCTATCAATCACTGAAGTACTGCTGTACTGGCTGTCATTGGTTCCCCGTGGGCTTCTTAGTTATGCAAACCAAATCTAAGTCTCAGGTGCACAGATATTTACTGAAGAACTCTCTGTGCAGGGAATAGCACCATCTGTCATCTTCTGCCCTCGTGCCTCCTGTCATTGCTAATGTCTCAATTCTCCGAATCTGGAACTTTCCCATTGGCAAATATGAACAGAAGATTCATACTTTAAGAAATTTCTTGAACTTCAGAAATCAAGGGTTTAAGGAAGGGAAGACTACAATGGGAAAACATTGGGTATATACTTTGCGTAGGTTTATCAGTGTTGGTGATGTATCTGCAGCAATCCCTCCACATCCAGCTATTTATAACTCTGCATTAAGATTAACAACATTGCACAGAGGGTGTTTGTCCATGATCCAGAGTTTCTCCTGTTTCAGAGAAGTTTAAAATTGACTGACTTAAATAGAAGTCAAAGTTACAACTTTAATGTGTCCATAATATACATTTAGTGAGTGTCATTGCATTGGATATAAATTCTCATATTCTTATAATAAATTAGCTGAATATTGGATATTTTTGTGTTTTTCAAAAATCACCCTGCACCCTGGCTGAGTGGCTCAGCTGGTTGGAGCATCATCCCATCCACCAAAAGGTTGTAGGTTCAATTCCCAGTCAGGGCATGTGCCTAGGTTGTGGGTTAGATCTCCAGTTGGGGCACGTGTAAGAACAATCAGTTGATGTTTCTCTCTCTCTCTCTCTCTCCCTCCCCCCTTGGAAATCAATCCTCAGATGAGGATTTTTTAAAAATCACCTATAAAATGACATTATCTATTTGAGAATAAGGCCTGAGAAGAGTCATGATTCCCTTCGCTGCTCAGTCCCAAGAATAACATTCAGTGAGCACCACCAAATGGCAGGAGAGGCAGAAACAGTGGCTCCCTGGCCTTCCCTCGGGAGCTTATCGTCCACTGAGGGAGACAAACGATGATATAGGGAGCAACCAAAGACACGTTCAGAAGCTAACACGTTAGTGAGTGCAAGTTAATATTGTAGTAGTTCACCTTACCTGACAATATTTATGTCACAAGAGACCTAATATAAATTATGTCTTATAGTTCAGCATTTTCCATGCTTTTTTATTATTGACCTGCATCCTACTATAGGCTGTTTTCTCTGCATTCATCAGGTGATAGTAGACAGAACCAGTGTCCTTTTTTTCACATATCCTTTTCTTCCTTCTCTTCCTTCTAAATGAGGAAAAAAGATCATCATTTTGAGGATGTGCATTTATAGTCATTATTTTATACATTCTTGATATTGAGCTGCTCAGGGACCATTTGTGTGAAGTATTTTGTTTCTGCTTGCTGGGGACTAAAAACATGTAAATCATTACATTTAAAGTATGACCTCAGATTGCTATACTTTACCAAAGTATGAGTTTAATATATAGGAGTGTGCAGAGTAGGTTCACAGTTTTCATGTGGAGAAAGACATGCAGGTTGTGATTATTACAATAGCTACCTTTTGCCCACCCCTGTCATTATTGGGCATCTATACGTCCCCTAAATTAAATGATTTCAGGGAATACACTGAAGAGTCTGATATATTCCTTCTCTGCCAAGGTGTTTAGAGTAAAAGGGAGAGGGGAGTAACAAGCTGAAAATAGAATAGGCCACGTTCCCCAAGAGTGGAACAAATGAAAATATGTGTAGGCTTAAAGATGTGGAGTGACACCTGACTGGGCTGTGGCAGAGTGTGATGGGGAACTGGTGTGTGTGTTTGTTACAAGGCATCAGATGGGGAGGCTTGTGCAGATGAGCAGTGTCTGCTGGACTAAGAGTGGGTTCCCGAAAGGGGGGTGGCCTGACCGAAGGGATAAACATGGGGTGCTCAAGCACTCAGGGGCTAGTTAGTTGCCCAGTTTCACTGGCACATAGTCTACCTAAAAAGAAATTCTGAGAAATATGACAGGAAAAGTAAATTGGACTTTTGAATAATTAGGTGTGAGTATTTGGACATTATTTCATCAGCAATGGGAAGCCACTGAAAGCTTTAACTAAGGGAATGATGTGACCTAGGACAATAGTCAGGCAGTGGTGTGTAGGCTGGTTTGGAGAGGGGGAAGATGATGTCAGAGGTGGTACTGGGCCATTGCTGAGACTAGGGGTGAGGACATGGAGGAGCAGGGGAGGTAGAAAGCTGCAAGACAACACTTGACATTGTGAGCCTGGTCGTTGGAGAAAGGTGGTATCTGGGTTTCAGAAAGTCTCTCTGTTAGGAGGAGGAGCTGGTCGGAAAAGAGGAGTTACTGATTTCGATGTGAGACTGGAGACTGAGTCATGGATTAGGAGGGACAGTGAAGTGACAACAGCATGTACCTTAGAGCCAGAAAGATCTGGGCTCAGACTTTGGTTTCATCACTTGTTGTGTGGTCTTGGATCTTGTGGGTGAGTCTTTGAACCTACCTGTGACTCTGTCTACTCATCTAAAGACAGAAAATTATTGGTGTGAGCTCAGTGAGATGATATGTAAAAAATGTCTAGCACAGTGTAGGTCCTCAGTAATTGACAATTTTCACTGTGACTGTCCACATGGAATGACAATGAAAACCATCAGATTAGAGAGAGATGGGAAAAGGGAGAACTGTGAAGAGAGAAGAGAAGAGAGAGAAAGCTAGAGAACCTGGGGCATCTCCCATTTAGGAAAAGGAGAAAGACAAGTAAAACAAGCAGGAAAGAAGACAATAAAAAGGGAAGAGAGAGAACCAGAAAGTGGAATGTGTCAAAAGCCAAGAGATGAGCATTTCAATACCAGAGCTCAACAGATCATTTGCTACAAATTGGCCATAAAGAAGGACGGGTGGAAGTCTTTAGAAATTGTAATGAGGAAATTACAGGTGACTTCTACCATAAGAGAAGACTGCTCTGAAAATATAGACCCATGTTTGGCCTTAACATTAAACCAGCATTTTGCCAGGCACTTGTACTTGAATTTTTAAGTATCCATGTACTTACCTGTGTCTCTGTCCCTCCTCTTCTATCAGACCTCTGTCCAGAGCCTTGACAGGAGGGATGAGAGCTCGCAAGCTTATTCCAGCATGAAGTGTTTCTCTCTCATCCAAGCAGTGCACATCCAAGAGAACAGTCAACGGTCCTGGATTTCAATAGGCAGGAGAAGGAAAAGTGATATTAAGCTCAGGACTGATGGAAACAAGCCATTAGCATGGGAGATTATTCATGAACTGAAATAGCCTTTTTGAAAAAACTTTTAGAAGTCTATAACTGTCGAACCCAATTCAGAAAATTTGTTAATCTCAATTTGGTGGAGATTATGGTTTTGTAATCTTGATACTCCTAGGAGAGTGGATTTTAGAGCAAATAGCAAGTTGAAACATGTCTACAGCTCAGTTTAAAAACTGTTTTCTCTGTCCAACCCAGAGGCAACCACTCCAACAGTTTGGTAGGTAACCTTCCAGGTATTTCCTACCACTTTTATTTTTACTCCTTAAAAATGGGTTCATTTACCAAGTTGATTTAAGTGCTTGCTTCTTAATAGGACTTTGAAAGAAGCTATAATTCTTTATAATTGAGGTAGCTTTTATAGTTAAGGATTTATACAAAAGAAAAGGACGAAGTTCCTTATATTGTTTCCTAAAACAACTCATCTGAATTCTACTACACTGTTTAAGTAAATCTGATTTGTACCTTGGGACCCTTAGGAAATGCCTCCTGGCTTTTGGTGAAATAGGAAAAAAAAAAAGAATATAACAAATTTGGAGGATGTTTCTCCCTTCTGTATACTTTTTCACCTCCAATGTTTATACTTTATTACTATGTCAATAAGGGAGATTTATACCAAATGCATTAAAACATACATTATAAAAAATTAATATATTGCTTCTAGATATTAGAACCTAAGGAAATCTATTTGTGCCTTTAAATCCATCCAGTGATAGCGTCAAGATTCTGAAGTAATAATAAAAACTTAAAACTTCCTCATCCCTGCCTTCAGTTCTAAAACAAGCTGTTTAAATATCTACTGTCTGAGTATCTGAATTAATACAAAGCATTTTCTGGAATATTGTTAGAGGAGATGTGAGGAGGTCAAGGTATTTGGAGGAAGAGATTTTCTTTTTGCAAGCAAACCTTCATTTTTTTATAAGAGAATTGACATTTTGAACTAGAATTTCTGGGAACAGAAAATGATAAGGGAAAAGGGAAGACCACGTAGGAAAGTAAAATAATGAAAGGGAATTTTTAAAAAAAATTTAAATACAGAGGAAAAGGGTGTAAGGGATAAAAGCTGTAACCTGTACTCATAATGGCCTTTGAGCATCACTGAGGCCTTTTGCTTCTCCCATCACCCAAAGGATGATTGAGGAGGAACCAACAAACTAGAGATCATTAGGAAAAATTGCCCAAAGCTTTTAGATGTTGCTGTAACATTTTAGGGGACATTTTCAGACTTTCAGTGTTCTTTTGCTAAAATAATGTTAGAGGCCTTTGGGGACATATTTTTAAAAGGTGTTATTTATTTATTTTTAGAGAGAGGGGAATGGAGAGAGAAAGAGAAGGAAAGAAGCATCAATGTGTGGTTGCTTTTCACATGCCCCCAACTGCGGACCTGGCCCACAACCCAGGCATACACCCTGACTGAGAACCAAACCCATGACCCTTTGGTTCACAGGCCAACACTCAGTCCACTGAGCCACACCAGCCAGGGCTGGGGATATTTATTACTCAGTTTGACAAGCAGCAGGATCAAAACCAAGGTACCTAGAAGAGAGGCACCACATGTACTCACAGAGTGCTGTCTCCCCGCAGTGTCCGAGTGTCCAGGTGGTACTGAGCTGCAACCAGCCCCTGGCTGGCAGTCCTCCCCAGGGCTGTAGTTTCAGAGGGGCCTTTTCCCCATTTTAGTTCATGACTCTTTTTTGTTCTTCTACTGATTTGACAAGACTAAAACCTGTTTTGTGACATTGCATCAGTGTCGTGCAGGACAATTTAACTCAAGTTTTTGTTAACATGATAATTGTCTGTCTTGACACACAAAAATAATAGTAAGTTTCTAAAAGGCCACAGCAAGGAATTGAATGGCTCTTTGTTCTATGTAATACCAGGGCACATTAAAATGTCTGTGATGCATATTAAAAGCAATTTGATAAACGTTGAGTCTCTCCCATGTGCTAGCAGCTGTGCAAAGGGTTTAAATGTAGGATAAATAAGAAATAGTCTCTTCCCTCAGGAGGCTCAAAGTGCTTATTGGATGAATAAATAAAATAATGAGTGAATTAACAAATAATGGTTTCTTCTTAGCCCTCTGGTAGTTGGACATAATTTACAGAAAGATACACCAAAATAGCTGGAAGAGTTAGGAACATGAATTTCTCATTAGTCAAATGTCATCTTTCCTCTTTTTTAAAACTCAGAAGATAAAGAGGCAGCACGAAGGGCTATGTCAACCGAATCAAGTGTAACGAATGTACCGCTAAAGATTGGACTTGGGGGACAAGGCATTTTCATCCCTCTGTCATCTGTCCCACAGCATTCCTCAAGCCCAGCTACTGCCACTGGTGCACAGACCCTCAGGAGAGTGCCTGCAGCTGCTCTCCTAGCAGAGGGCGGGCGTGTGCACCGGCGGGTTTGTCAGCGTAACTCATCCTGCAGCACGAATTCTTCCCTGTGATAATCTGTTAAGACCTCAGAGAGGGATGGTCCCTTGAATGAGCTAGAAAAGAAATTGAGTGACCCCTTGCTTTAGCTATGCAAGGAAGAAAAAGAGCGAACGAGTTTCCAGATGTTGTTTTCTGTGTCTAGAACTCAAAATAAATCTTGCTTAGTTAAACCATATTTTTGAGCAGTAACCGCTGGAGGAAGAGGATGTTTGGGCTCGTGAGTGACACCTAGTCTTCTAAGATTTATGGGCGCCCCTCCTGCGTGAGCAGCATTGGCCAACTTAGTTTCTTCATTATTATTGTGTGTCATCATTATGAAATTGTATGTTCTGATTCTATTATTTCTAATTTACACTAATTGCATAATTGGAGCTAATTGAGCCAATTATATAACTACCCAATCTTTAAAACCTGTTTGAAAGACTTTAGACCTTAATAAGACACTTTTTTACATGTTTACATTTCAGGGCAAGTCAAGGGGGTCCTTGCAACTTGGAATGCACAATTAAGAATTAAATGTATACATTCAAAGAGCCGCCACCTTCACTTTCCACGTTTTAAGTGGAGACATATGTCTTCAATTTAAGAGGGTTCTTTTTCTTCCCAGCTTTAGAGTTCATTGTCATCATGGAATCTAGACTCTACGTTATTCAAATTTCCTATTTAGTATTCATATGTAAGATATATGAGTTGCCACATTTTTGCACACATGTTAACATCTTTCTAATCTTCTTGTTAGTTTGTAAAATAGAGACAGAGAGGGTGAGTATTTACCATATGGCTATACGCAGAATCTTCATCTCAAAGACTATTGCTCAAGTTATTAGACCTCAGTGCTGGAAGTGGGAGTAGGATGGGATCCAAAGAGTGTTCTCAAGAAACTCATGGATGAAAGTGGGGTGGGGAATAAAGACAAAGGCAAGCAGCCCTGGCTGGTGTGGCTGGCTCGTGTGGCTGGCTGGTGTGGCTGGCTGGTGTGGCTGGCTGGTGTGGCTGGCTGGTGTGGCTCAGTGGATTGAGTGCTGGCCTGTGAACTGCAGGGTTGCTGGTTCAATTCCCAGTGAAGGCACATGTCCAGATTGCGGGCCAGGTCCCTGGAAGGGGGCGGGGTGCATGTGAGAGGCAACCACAGATTGATGTTCCTCTCCTTTTCTCCCTCCTTTCCTCTGTGTATAAATAAATAAAATCTTTTTAAAATGTGGGGGAAAAAAAGACGAGGGCAAGTAGGTGAGGTGTCGACTCAGAGATGTCATCAGCTACTTTCTGGGTTCATCAGAAACTCAATTTTCTGGTGTCCAGATAATAGTCCTCAAAGTTCAATAAGCAGAAAATGGATTTTGTTACTTTTTCTAATCAGTGTCTAAAGAGAAGCTCAGTACAAAGGAGTAAGCTTGGGTGTTAGATTCTGATGTTTGGCTCTTTAGGATTTTCCTCTACAAGGTGGTGGAAAGACTTTACTTGTCCCCTCTGCACCTCACTTCGCCCATTGATGAAATAAGTTTCATCAGCCAGTCAGCTCTTAGAATAGAACCATGTGAACTGTGACTGGATCCTGAAAGCCTCCTGCCAGGCCAGGCCCGGTTCTTTAGTTTCTGGATTGTAAGGACGAAGGACAGGCAGGGGTCCCAGGGAAAGAACCTAAGCTGAGATGGCTGCAGGGTCCTAAGGGGAGAGGAGAATTTGGGGGGCTTGGGACAATGGCTAATTTGGAAACTAGGAAATACTGCAAGGTTTAGTAACTAGTACAGCCATCTGTACGTACCAGCTATATATTGACCCGCATCTAATAAGACTTTCCTTACAGAGATACTGTGAGGATTAAATAAAATCATGCCTACTAACAATACTACTGCCAATTTCCTGACATCCGATGAATGCTGACTGTATTCCAGGTGCTGTGTTTGACACGTGTGATCTCTTTTAAAGCCTTGTAACGACCCTAGGAGGCAGTCTGTTATTACTATCCCCATGCTGCATGTGGGGAAACTGAGGCTTATCAAGGACTGGTAACTTGCTCAAAGTTGCACACATAGCAGAAAGGGATGCTGTGTCCTTAATGTGTCAGGCACATGCAAGCATTCAATAAATGTCCCGCTGTTATTCACTGCTGTACCTAGATATAGCAGCAAAGCTAGAAGCAGTGGTTCCTTGAAGAGCAGGCAAGGCCACTGTACGCAGCACTCTCAGCAGCATACCTTGTGCTCTGCTGAAGAGGAACTGTGCACGCTCAGACCAGGGCCAGGCAGGGGGTGTTGGGGGCGGTGTGGGGAGACCTGGCTGTGAGACAGGAAGTCAGCTGACCAGTCTACAGTGGCAGGAAGGCCTGAGAGGAATTCTAATAGGAAAAGACTTTCTCACTCAGAGTTGACGGGCAACTGCAAGCTTCCCACAAAGATTACAAGCATTGCAACTGCAGTATTACAATGGCAGGCACGAAAGACAGAGGCTGCAAGACAGAGGTTGCAATTTAACTTGACAAGCATTTCCCAGGGAGCACTAGACATGAGGCACTGACAGAAACAAGAATAAATATTGTCACTGCCCTCACAGAGCCACAATTTAATAGAAAGGACTGCTATATGAGTATTCACCGGAAA
Organism: Phyllostomus discolor; assembly: GCF_004126475.2. Classification (NCBI taxonomy): domain Eukaryota; kingdom Metazoa; phylum Chordata; class Mammalia; order Chiroptera; family Phyllostomidae; genus Phyllostomus; species Phyllostomus discolor. The sequence goes on from NC_040904.2 coordinate 180,404,931, forward strand.
CTATAGGGCAAATTAGAACTCTGGTCAGAGGTATAATACACATACAAACACGCAGCAGCTGGAGAAATCTCTAAACAAATTATACTGTTATGCCCCTGCTTAAAACTATTCAGCAGTACTTGGAATATAAACCAGACTTTTTCCCATGGTCCCCTCTACTGTCTGGCCTGGTGTGCTTCACCAATCTCATTTTATCTCCCTTCCGTAGCCAATGACAGTTCAACCACACTGGCCTTTTTCTTTTTCTGGAAACACGCCACCCTTCTTTCCTGGTCAGGGCCTTGACATGTGGGTGCCATCCATTTGTAGTTGTCCCCCAGCTCCTTCCATGCATAGCGCCTTCCCTGCCACCCCCATTCCAGTTAGCTTTTGTCCTGTCACCCTTTGGAGCACTCAAAATAATCTGAGCTAAGATGATTTTTATATTATTGACACATTTATTTCTCTGCATCATGGCTTAGGCATTTACGTGTCTGTTTTGTTCACTGCAGTACTCTCAGCACTTAAATTAACCAGGACATAGTAGGCCCTCAGCACCGATCTGTTGGACAAAATGAGTGTGACATACAGAGCCTCTGGAGCCCAGAAGACAGGACAGTCTCTCCGGCTGGAGGCACGAGGCACAGTTGCACGGAGGAGATTATTAAGAAATGAGGAGGCTGTCATCAGATGGGAGGAGACTATATTCCAGGCAAAATGTGTATCTTAAAGGGAAAGGATGAGAAGAGAAAAAGAAAGGAAACTAAATTTATAATATGTGCTAGCAGCCTTGCATATTATTTAATTATGCCCATTTTATGTAAATTGAGACTCAGTGAAGTTCATTATCTATCCACAGTGCCCCGTAGATGAGTGCTTGGACTAGGATTCAAACACAGATATTTCTGGGGCCGATGTCTACAATTCTATTGTTAGATATGCCTTCTTCCTCAGAAAAATCAGGCAAAATTTTACAAAGATCAAATATGTGTAAGTCAAGCGTTGAATAAAAGGTGGGGGAAAGAAACTCAGACCAAAAACTAAAAAGATGTCCTTTAGAAGGAGGAAAGCTCTTCCTGCTCCTCCAGTATTTTAAGGAATTAGAATTTGTAGTCTCTAAGCTGCAATAGTTAAGGTGTGATTAAAAATGACTGGAAGATGCAGACCAATCCATTCTTGTCCATCATTCTTGTGCGCTTCCTGTGCTCCTGGCACCAGGCTGCCTGGAGGATCAAGGTGGAGGCACGTACTATAACTTCCTTCAGGAGGCAGAGAAATGAAGCGAAGGGATGGTAATGGCACAATGCAGCTGGGAGCCTGCTGCAGAGCAGATGGCCGGGGAAGGGAGGCTTCACGAGGTCATGGCTGGGTGCATGAGTAAGTCAGGGAGGTGAGGATGCAGCAGGTGGAGGGAGCAGTGGGCCTGTCTGGAGAGAGCACAAGCCTCTCCAGAACAGGGGGGAAGGTGGTAATTAAGAGCCAGATCACAAGAGCCTTGTGTGCTTGGAAGTTCTCACTTTACCCTGAAAGGTAAGGGAAGCCCTTAAGGGACATTAAAGTGAAGATACAAGGTCAGGTACATATTGTAGAAAACATGTTCCATGGCAGTGTAAGAAATGGATTCAAGGGGGCTATCTTGGGGCAAGAGAAAAACAGGTAGAAAGATTTCATTGCCCACTAACAATGATGAGAGCTGAAATGAAATGCCACTGGAGACTGAAAGGAAATGATGGCTAGGAAAAGAATCAGGTAGAGTATTCCCTGCAGGGAGGGCAAGGTGGTTTAGGCCTCCGGCCTTGGAGAGTTGTTGGGGGTTGAGCAGTGGGGCTCAAATCCCAGGGGTTCCCCAGGAGTCAGCTGGGACCATGTGATAATCTCAGTTTGCAAAGGCACAACGTGGGTGTCCAAATACACATGTTCAGTAAGCAACTAAACACGTGGGCCTGCAATTCCAACGAGAAGCCAGTAAAGATGAACTCATACAAGGATACAATTTCAGTCTCTTTTACACACTAGGGTATCCCAGGAGTATAGAACAGTGCCTGGTATATAGTCAGTACCAAAAAAGGATTTGATAAATGCTCATACGTGTCTATGAGTCACTGGAGCACACTTGATAGTTGAAATCACAGGTTGGATGAGGCTATCCCAGGGAGATTATATAAAGTAAGTAAATCAGAGAGCATGCCCTTTGATGGAAGGACCCAGAGCTCTGTTGTTTGTTTGTTTGTTTGTTTATAATTATTTCATTGTTGTTCACGTACATCTGTCTGCATTTACTCTGAACCATTCCCCCCACCCCAGCCATTATTTAATACCATCAATAACTAATAATAATAACGTCAAGAGTCTACCATCCAGATTTCACTCATCAAACAGTAGAACCAGAAAGGGAGAAAAACAGTCTTCATAGGAGGGCTCTGGAAGAAGATTTAGCCAGTGAACCTAGAATATGTTTATGGTCACTGTGTGGATATCCTGTGACCCATCATCGGTCAGTTTTAGTGTGGGATTCTGCTGTGAGCCCAAATGTTGCAGGGTGTCCAGCCTGTGGCCTGGGAGCCGCATGCAGCCCAGGAGGACTAGGAACACAGCCCAACAACAAAATCGTAAATGTACTTAAAATGTTTTGAGATTTGTGTGTGATTCTATGTCACAATGTATTTAATGTGTGGCCCAAGACAACTCTTCTTCTTCCAGTGTGGCCCAGAGATGCCAAAAGGTGGGGCACCCCTTGTTAGAGCAAAGTGATTTGGATTTAGTTCCATATATAGAAGCATCTTTGAAATTGTGACCTATCCCAAGTCATTTATTGTAAATTTATAAAGAAAGGTTCACATCTTGGATTCTCATAAACTCAATAAAAGATTTCTTCCTGCTGTTCCAGGAAAGAGAAAAATCTGGAAAGAAAGAACTTCAGAAAGAAAAAGAAAGAAATTCAGTTCTTGTCATTAGCATATGATCTTGTTCAATTCTCAGCTGGTTTTCCGGAACAATAAAATCCACATTTGTTAGGACTGATAGATTTTACTCAGAAATTATGACTTTCTTCCAGGGAGTAACAGACTTCATCAAAATGTAAGTTGTGGGAATGAGAACTGTATACTATAAAGACACACAGCTTTTGTATAATGGTTTTTAATAGACTGGCATAGTCCATGCCATAACATGAGCAATTAGTTAGGACGTTATTTGCATTTCAGAGATTAGTCATTTGACATCAGGCTAATGGAGTCAGTTGCTTTTATGGTGATTTAGAGATCAAGGTGTTTTGAAATGATAGCATCTGTGGTCTGGTTACCCCAGGTCTCTGAGTCTGTTTCCTTATCTATAAAGTGGGGATAATACCCCTATTTACTAGGATTCCTGCCAGGATTAAATAGAATCACATATGTCCCAGTGCTTACCACAGTGTCTGGCCCAGGGTTATTGCTCAACAGATATTTGGTTGTTCTACTTTTATTTAAAATATTTGACTACTTAAAACAATTTGGCTAAATTTAAATACTACTTTGCAGATTCGGAGCCTTCTTAAACCTTTTAATGTTCAAACATATTGCTTACTGATCCTGCGTAGTGATGTTCTTAGAGGTTAGGTAGAACCTGGTTAGTGGTGGACGTTCATTTCTTCAGTGAGTACTGCCTGTGAAATCCTAGGCACTGGGCTGGCTCCCAGAAGAGGAGACAGGAGATCCAGGTAGGTGTGGCCTGCCGCAGAGTTTCCTGTGCAGAGTAGAAAGCAGATCCTAAAAATGCAGCAGTTTCTGCAGTTAGAGAGTATTACCACTGGGACAGATCAGGTAAAAGGACTTCCCTATCTTGTGGCCTGACGCAAACTCAAGCCCACGTGGCACTTGTTCCTTTGTTAAACCAAAGTCAGGAGTTTCTGTTAACACTTGAATTGAGCCATTGAATCCGTTTGAGTTTTACAAGTAATTTTAGGACGGATCTTACCCAAAGAGGCATGCTGTGGTGCTGTCCATAGTGTCCCAGAGAGGCCACAGGGCAGGGCTGCTGTGAAAGGGAGTGGTAGGAGCCGCCACTGGGCCAGAACAAAGATTCTGTAAGAATGAATTTGATCTCTGTTACACTCACTTTGAGGGATAAGGGGAGCATGCTTTGCCTTTATCTTGACTAGACGATGGGAGCAACAAAAGACGTCTCCTTCATTTTTTCAGAGCACATTTTCGGCTTCTTTAAGTGAACTTGCAGCATTTTTCAGTCATAGAATCAACTTTTTCATTTTTTCCAGCATTTGTAAGCGATCCAGTATAAAGCACACATTTTGCTTTAGAAAAAATATTCTGGCTCTCTTAAGTTCCCTCCTGCATGGGTGTTCCACTGTCATTATTAAGTCCTGAGAGAGGTTTTAAAGTGTTCATGTTATTCTGTGAGGTTATTGATCAGCATTTCAAACACGATTGATGTAAAGAACCCCAGTTCACCACAATCTGAAATGCATAAATAGCCAAATTCAGAGGAGGTTGATTTGCAAAGGCAGCTGTAACTTGACAAAGACATAATCGCCTAGGGTTTTCTCCTAGCTACCTGGTGCAAAGTTGGGACATAAAGGCCCTTGGCTCTGGTTCTACCTGTGCCTTTGACTCCCAGGCACATCAAGCCCTCATTCACAACGAGAGTCTAAGTGGTTTCCAAAGTCACTTCTGTGCTGGTTCTACAATTCTGACAATTCTAATATTTAAAAATCTCTTTATATCAGAGTTTGAATGTGTTAATGTTTCATATTACACATTGGAAGCATTGTGGCAGGATTTTTATAATGGTCAGAATTTGACTGTTTCCATTTTATTCACTGGGAAATCATGTATGGTTTGACCCCAGCCTCCCCCTGCCCCCAGCAACCCTGGTTGGAGCCTAGGTGTTCAATCCAGATGGTCTACAGTCCACATGACTACACACCCATGCTACTGGCCTTCTCCGTAGGACAACACTAATTAGGAACCAGACCGTAAATTTTTCTCTATGACCTGGAGCCTAATCCTCTGAGAGAAAATTAAACTGTGAAACTCTGGTGGGGGTTGGGAAGTTTCCACAGTCTCGGGTCACACCAGTGCTGCAGGGCATCGGAGAATTCCTATTGCCTGAGCTGAGGGCCTAGTACCATTTGGAAGCACTAAATCCAGTTTGAACTACTGTTTTATAAAAAGACATAGTGCCAACAGATATATAATAACTCATTTTATTGGGGGTGATATTATTCTTACTTGAGAGCATCATGTTTTCCCACCTTGTTTTCTAGTATATACCTTACTTCTGCCCCCCCCCCAAAAAAAAACAAGAAAGAAATAAGCATGTGGAGTGTTGAAGGGGGGTTACTGGAAAGGTCCTGTGTGTGAGAGAGTGATGGTGTGACATATGGCTTTAGACACAAACTGGGGAACTTCGGGAGCCTTGGGCAGGTAATTTAACTTTCCTATAGCTCAGTTTATTCATTTGTAAAATGGATAAGCATTCCTACATAAACAGTTCCTGTGAAGATTAAACAAGTTAATATTTTTTAATTACTTTATTGTTGTTCAATTACAGTTGTCTGCATTTTCCTCCACACCTCCCCTCACCCCAGCCAAACCCACCTCCCTCCCCTGCTACCACCCTCCCCCTTGGTTTTGTCCATGTGTCCTTCCCAGCAGCTCCTGAAAACCCTTCTCCCCACTGTCCCCTACCCCCTCCCCTCTGGCCACTGTCAGATTGTTCTTAATTTCAATGTTTCTGGTTATATTTTGTTTGCTTTTTTCTTTTGTTGATTATGTTACAGTTAAAGGTGAGATCAAATGGTATTTGTCCCTTACTGCCTGGCTTATTTCACTTAGCATAATGCTCTCCAGTTCCATTTGTGCTGTTGCAAAGGGTAGAAGCTCCTTTCTCTCTGCTGCATAGAATTCCGTTGTGTAAATGTACCATAGTTTTTTAATCTACTCATTTGCTGATGGCACTTAGGTTGCTTTCAGCACTTGGCTATTGTCAATTGTGCTGCTATGAACATTGGGGTGCACAGGTTCTTTTGGATTGGTGTTTCAGGACTCTTAGGGGATAATCCCAGCAGTAGAATTGCTGAGTCAAAAGGCAGTTCCATTATTAGTTTTCTGAGGAAATTCCATACTGTTTTTCACAGTGGCTGTACGAGTTTGCATTTCCACTAACAGTGCACCAGGGTTCCCTTTTCTCCACATCCTCTCCAACACTTGTTTGTTGATTTGTCTATGATGGCCATTCTGACAGGTGTGAGGTGGTATCTCATTGTGGTTTTAATTTGCATCTCTCTGATGACTAGTGATGCCAAGCACCTTTTCATATATCTCTGGGCCTTCTGTATGTCCTCCTTGAAGAAGTGTCTGTTCAAGTCTCTTGCCTACTTTTTAATTGGGATTTTTGTCTTCTTGGAGTGGAGTCATGTGAGTCCTTTATATATTTTGGAGATCAAACACTTGTCCGAGGTATCATTGGCAAATATGTTTTCCCATATAGTTGATTCTCTCTTCATTTTAATGCTGTTTTCTTTAGTCATGCAGAAGCTTTTTAATTTGATGAGGTTCCATTTGTTTACTCTTTCCTTTATGTCCCTTGCTTTAGGGGACATATCAGTGAAGATGTTGCTGCATGGAATGTCTGAGGTTTTCCTACTGATGTGTTCCTCTAGAAATTTTATGTTGTCACAACTTATATTTAGGTCTTTTATCCACCTTGAATTTATTTTTGTGTATAGTGTAAGCTGTTGATCAAGTTTCATTTTTTTGCATGTAGTTGTCCAGCTCTCCCAACATCATTTGTGGAAGAGGCTATTTTTACTCCATTTTGTGCTTCTTCCTCCTTTGTCAAATATTAATTGACCATAGAGACTTGGGTTTATTTCTGGGCTCTCTGTTCTGTTCCCTTGGTCTATGTGCCTGTTTTTATGCCAGTACCAGACTGTTTTGATTACAGTGGACTTGTAATACAGTTTGATATCAGGTATTGTGATCCCTCCTACTTTGTTCTTCTTTCTCAAAATTGCTGCAGATATTTGGGTCATTTATGGTTCCATATAAATTTCTGAAATATTTGTTGTATATCTGTGAAATTTGTCATTGGTACTTTAATAGGGATTGCATTGAATCTATAAATTGCTTTGGGTAGTATGACTATTTTGATGATGTTAATTCTTCTAGTCCATGAGCTTGGTACATGCTTCCAAGTGTCTTAGGGAAGACACTTGGTACGTGTCTTCCTTAATTTCTTTTTTCAGTGTTCTGTAGTTTTCTGAGTACAAGTCTTTTACCTCCTTGGTTAGGTTTATTCCTAGGTATTTTATTTTTCTTGTTGCTATATCAAATGGGATTTTTTCCCCTGATTTCCGTTTCTGATATTTCATTGTTGGTATACAAAAATGCCTTTGATTTCTGAGTACTGACTTTGTATCTGGCTGTTTTGCCAAATTCATTTATTAGGTCAAGTAGTTTTTTGGTGGAGTCTATAGGATTTTCTATGTATACTATCATATCATCTGTAAACAATGACAGTTTTACTTCCTCCTTTCCAATTTGGATGCCTTTTATTTCTTTTTCTTATCTGATTGATGTGGCTAGGTCTTCCAGTACTATGTTGAGTAGGAGTGGTGAAAGTGGGCATTCTTGTCTTGTTCCTGATCTTAGTGGGAAAGCTTCAAGTTTTTGCCCCTTGAGTATGATGTTGGCTGTAGGTCTTTCATACATGGCCTTTATTATGTTGAGGAATGCTCCCTCTATTCCCACATTGCTGAGTGTAAACAAATTAATATTTATACAGTATCTAACACATAGATGTTTCATTAAATTTTAAAATATACATTAGTATTTGAGGATCAGAATAAATAATAAATTATTATTTATTCAACAACTCTTATTTAAAGCTTACTATGTCTGTAGTAATGGGTTAGATACTTTAGGGGAACACAAATGGAGGACAAATAAATTCTCAGCCTTTAAGAATCTTGGGCCTCATTGGGGGAAAACACTATGTGGTCATGAAGGTCGGATGATGACACCAGGCAGTGACACTTGATTGGCTACAGATCATGAGCTGTACTGCAGGTGGGGAATGGATGTTGTATGTAAAGGAAAGAAGCACACTTGAGTAAATGATAGGAAAGCACAGGGGGACCTTCCCTAGATTAGGTTGGGGATAAAGGTAGCAGTGATTAATTGCTCAGGATTAGGACTTTTCTGCTTGATGCCGCAAAGGAGAGACATTGATGAGTTTTAAGTAGAGGAATGCTATGACTTTTTAAATGGAATTTTTAGGAAGTGTCATAGTAGGTTGTAGTAAAAGGACAAGAGGTCGAAGAAAGGGAAACCAGTGACAATCACACCGATGAAATATGTGGTGGAAGGAACCAGAAATAGAAAGGGAGGGAAGGGTGAGGTGGGACAGTGATCTGACGAAGAGCGAGGATGGGCTGATGACCTCATTCCACCACCCACGAGCCAGGAAAGCCTGCCTCCACCACCCACCTGACTCTCTGGCTTCTTTTCCTGAAGTTTCCCATTCAGCCAACCTTGTTTCCTGCTGTTCCCTTTAGCTGGAACACTTATCTTCAGAAGCTAAAATCCTCCATTTCTGGCCAGCTCTACTAAAGAAGACCCCAGGCCATCTATAAGAGCATCTTCTCATATTTTACTCAAAGCCCTCGACACTGTCTCACATTATTTGCCTGTAAATTCATTACCTATTTTTTAATTGTCTTTGCTTTCCTGGAAACTGGACTCTTGACTATCCCAGTCACTGTTTCCCCAGTAGCTAGAACAGTTTATGGGGAGAAAAGGGCTCTCAACAAATATCTATTGAATAAATGAATAAAATAACTGATCTATGAGGTCCTTGCAGCACTAACTATTGATGCTCTGAGTCCACATGAAAGATAAAATAAGAAAATTGTTTGTGGACAGTGGACTTAGGAGAAAGGAAAAAAATTATGGTTTCAAATTCGGCAACTATGAAAATACTTTTTTGACCGAAATATCAGTAGTTAACTCCTACTCCCCTTCAGACATTCAGGAAAACAGTGACTTGGGTGGCCAACTCATTCCGTGTAGGATGACAATGGGCCATTCAGAGGGCAGTGACTCCCTGGTTCCTGGAGATAACAGAACTGGGTTCAGAAGAGAAGATTGGTCAGAAATAGAGATGGAGCTCGGGCAATCATATAGGACTCACATATGCTAACTTACCATAGTAAAGACTGATGTGTTTAAAACCATAAGGGGAGCTATTGATGTTTAAATGGAAATCCCACACAGAAGAAAATAACCTAAAAGAAAATGTTAAGATATTTTAGCTTTGTCAATCAGTTTTAACATGTACTATTTACATGAATTTGCTTACTGTTTAAAACAAACTGGTGGAAGGACTAAAATGTTCCCTTTCCATTAACACCTGGCTGTAAATAAATCATGTTCCCAGGTTCATTCTGTCTTATGCAGTGACAGTGACGCGGATGCTATTCTGTTACCAACTAGTATACTGCAGTACAACACTGATGCTAATAACCATGCAGAATTAGCTCAGATCCCACACGTTAGAGGGCACCTTCCCCAACAGCATTGCCCTTACTTACCTCAGATGCCAGCTACGCTCTGGGTGTCCCCAGACCACTGGCATCTCTGCCCAGCTGGCTACAAACTCAGGGTTTCCCATAACCCTTTCAGGTTTGACTATTCACTAGAATGACACAAAAGTAAGAGAAACACTGTACTTTCAATTATACTTTTATTATAAAGGATATTGATCATGAGGTCAGGGTGGGATTCAAAGCCAGTGCTCTGTACTCTCTCTCTGTGCAACAGGGTACATCATACTCCTTTTATGGTGATGTGTTTGCTAACTAGGAGGCTCCACTGAGTTTCAGTGTCCCGAGTTTTTATTGGACTTTATTCCATAGGCATGATTACTTCATCACTTGCCATAAAATTGAACTGTTTTAAGTCCCTTCCCTGCCCCTGGAGTCATGGCTGACTCAAAGCCTCTAGAGACTTGGTTGATCTCTCCAGTGACCAGCCCCCATTCTGAGTCATCTCACCTCTGAACATAAACTCAGGTTTGATCCAGGAGACTCATGAATAAAAAGATACTCCTGTCACTGGGAAATTCCAAGGAATTTAGAATCTCCCTCTCTAGAATCAAAATCAAAGACCAGTCACATTCTTTGCTACACAAGAGCTATATTCCCCATTTTCTGCATGTGCATTTGTTCCTTTTTTAAGCACTTAACTGGAAATGTGTTAAACCTTAACTAGAAGTTAAGGCTCCTCATTCCTCTATCTCTCTACATTCCATCAAAATACACAAGATACACTCCATAAAAATATGTCACACTATTCGTCGAAATAGATATGACTCTATTCCTTCCTAAATCTTCTCCAAATCTAGTCCAGATAACCTCCAACCCTTACTTACACTGCTGCTGGTGCCATTAAACTGGTAGACTTCCTGCTTCCATTCTGAGTCTTCTCCTTCTGCTGACTATTCCTCAGGGAACAAGGTGATAATTTTTAAAATGTAAATCGAATATTTCTAGCCTCCTAGTACATAGAATGCAATTCAGACTTCACGCCCAGGCCTGTGTGCTTTGACACCCGCCGTCCCCTGCCAAGATTTCCTTCGTCAGCTCCAGCCATGTTCTTCTTGCTGTTCCCATAATACATCAAGCCTGTTTCTCTCCGAGGACCTTCAACACTCTACTTATTCTTTCACATCCTGCATGTCTCTGCTTAAATGTTACCACTTCAGAGAGGCTTTCTCTGGTCACTTGACTGTATCCTTCTTAATCTCTCACCCTGCTTATCTCCCCACCTATTGAAATCTGACATGATATTATATATTTACTTTTTTTGTATGTCTTATGTGAATATAATCTGCATTAGGTCAATGACTTAGTTTTGTTTGTTGCTATATCATCAAGACGTGGAGCAGTGGTAATAGGGATTTAGTTAATATTTTCTGAATGGATGGATGACTGAATGAACAAACAAATGCACAAAAAATAAGTAATAGTATATCTTAGTCACTTAGTTTCCTGATAATGCAGGTGATGACTAGTAAGCAAAAAGGCATTGGAGGAAGAACATAGGTGTTAGACTGTCTGAGTTTATACCCCAGCTTGGCTACTTCCTTGCTGTGTGACTTTGGGCATTTTGTCTCAACTCCCTGCCTCAGTTTCGTTAGTTAAAAAAATGAACAATAATATTATTTACCTTGACACTTAAAACCATGTCTGAAGACTTTCAGTAATGAATGGAGGGAACTCTTCAAGCTATACATGTTCAAATGAAAACTCTGATCAGAGGATCCAACAAGTCTAAAATTAATTTATTGGACATGAAGGGCTGAGTTAGAAATTAAGAGACATAAGAGAGCTTAACTAAGTTATTTAACCTCCTCTTGCTTCCTTTTATGAAAAGCAAAGGAGATGAATTAAATCTATCAAAAGACCCTTCTATCTCTGATATATTGTGGTTTTATAACCACAACCACAAGTCTGGATAGACTTGAAAGCCAGAGGTTGAAAGGAGAATCACATACCAGCCTTGAAGAAAAGCAGTGGAGCTCCCTTCCTTATAAGGTTCTGCACATTCAAGTGGTCGCCAAATAGTCCTACAATGTCAACGAAATTTACTTTGCAGGACATAACCAATCACTGCAAAGCATTGTCTAACTGGTTATCATTTGGTCGCCATCTCTGGCTTGAGTAGGAAAATGGCAAAGAAAATGGAATTGAAGCTGGAATCAAACTTAGGCCAATAACCCATGTCAACCATATCTTTTCTGTCCCATTCTTTCTCTACTAAAAAACTGCCTAAGAAGGAATAGAAGTTAGTTTGTATCATTAGTGAAAAACAGGGTACAATCTAAGGGGAATTACATAGAAACAGTGATAGAAATGGCTAACACATGTGAATGCAGTTTCTTTATGTGGCAACATGAAAATATTTGATGTGTTTCACCCCTAGTGGCACAGTGAGCCTTTGCAGAATAAATAACTTATTTCTAATGCTCATTCTTTTTTTTTTCAGGTATATGCCTTAGTTTGTTTCTTTTGCTAGGTTTCTTCTCTTCGTACAACTTGATTGTTTCATTAATCTTCCATATCTGCATTATCTGAGTTTTTGTCAGATTTTATATGCAGTTGCAAACCTACTTTGCGAAGTCTTATCCTTTCCTAGCCTCATCTTTACATCTCTCTCTTCTTCTCAGTCGTTTGGTGGACGTGAATGTAATAGCAGCTAAGATCACATCATCTTTAATAAAGAAGAAAATACAGAGTATGTAGAAATTAGAAGAGCTATAGAAAAAGAAATCAAACAGGTTGGCAAATTGCATCTATGGAACAAAGTGCAAAATGCTTGTTTCATGCACTATCTATTGAACAAGTTTGTGGACAAGATGGTTAAAATGTATGTGGAAAAGGAAAGAACCATTTTGTTCAATTTCAGTGACATTGATGCATTTTTTTACATTATGAAATCTTTCATTATTTTCAACAACCCTTGGTATAGTATTTTACACAATTGCCTCAAAGGACCTTCAGAGATAAAAGTATATATCTGCAGTTGTAAATTGGGTGCATCCAATTTACAATATATATATAATAGAAGCCTCTACAGTCACTCCACAGAATTCAATAGATCAAAAATTGCAACATAGGGGAAAGTTAAGGTTTAAAGTAACCTCAAAGTTCACAAGTAAACCTGGCATTGTTTTGAATCAGTCCCAGTTCAATGGGAGTGGGTGTTCCCAATGTGGTGGGAGTGTGAGTGGTTTTCTGTGGGACCAAGTAGTCAATTTCTACTCTTTTCTGTCAACTGTGGGAAAGAAGTCACAATGTTGGTTTTATAAAGTGAGAACATTTATTCTTCCAAAATTAGCAAAAATGACAATATGACTTTCCTTATGGTCACTGGAAGTGCCAATGTAGGCATCCTTTTAGAAGTGACTGCTCAATAGATCATTTTTGTTGTGTTTTTTTTTCCTCAAAAGGAAACGTTCAAGCAAAGTCAGCTCCCCCAGATCCAAGTGGGTGCTTCCCTCCTGTGATGAATGTAAATAGTGGTACACAAAGGAAGAAGAATAGTCTCATAAAAACTTGCATCCTCTTTAGTCTTCTTATCCTAAAAAGGACTTGGTAGATTGCATTTGGGTTATTCTAAAAACAACAAAAAATGTACCTTATTTTGAAGATAGAGCTGAGATGGGGATGCAGTTGGATGATCCTGATAAAGACAACCTGCTAATGAACAATATAAACATAATCTGAAGCCAGTTTTTGTAAAATAGATACCTAATAAATATCAAAATATCAAGCTAAAATTAGTAAAAAGAATTGTCGACAAAGGCTTTATTAACAAAACAAGTGCAGTAGAATGCGAAATGATAGTTACAAGGTCTGTCCAGAAGAAGTCCAGCCATTGTTAATATAATGAGAATAGTTTGTGCACCATCCATGAAACCTGGCAGCCAAGGAGAGTGGACTGGAATGTGCATGTGTGAACAATGATGACTCCACTGTAGTAGTCAGTGGGGGCAGTAGATGCTGTTGAGTGAGCATGTGTACTGTGTGGCCATTACATTCAAAATGACTGGGCGAGTAGAGCAACAAATCTGCATCACATTTTGCATTAAGCTGGAACATTCCTCCATGGAAACTATTTGGATGATTCAGAAGGCCGCAGCTATGAGCAACTGGTGATTGGCAACTTCATCACAACAATTCTCATGCATCACGTCTTGTACAGAGTTTTTTGGCAAAACATCAAATCACCCAGGTGACTCAGCCCCACAATAGCCCAGATTTGGTGCCCTGCGACTTCTGGCTTTTCCCAAAACTAAAATCAACTTTGAAAGGGAAGAAATTTCAGACCTTCAGTGAGATTCAAGAAAATATGACAGGGCAGCTGATGGAGACTGGGAGAACTGTGTGAGGTCCCAACGTGCCTACTTTGAAGGGGACTGAGACATCATCGTCCTATGTACAATGTTTCTTGTATCTTGTATCTTCTTCAGTAAATGTCCCCATTTTTCATATTACATGGTTGGATACTTTCTGGACAGACCTCATAAAGCTGACATTGCCCTTTATTACTTATTTGCAATTTAGTTGGGTTTCCTTATTTTTCTCTCCTTGTTGCTATAATTAGCAATTAGGCTAGCAGAAATGACATTTTCTATACCACACTGGCAATTAGTCTTTAAAGTTTGCAAAGAGAACAAGGAAAGCAGGGCTAACCTATTTCACAAAGAGACCAATTGATGTAGGAAATGGGAATATTTGTGGCATAATCACTGACCACTTGTCCACAAGCAAAAGAGGATATTTAACTGGTAATTAATTTAAAATAGGCTTCATCTTGTATGTTTTTAAAAATCCTAGGTATTATTTTTATTTTTTAGTTTAAAAAAATTTGCAGTTATCATGGTACATCAGATGATGTATGAGAATACAGCGGTCTGACCTAAAAATGCTCCAATCAGAAATGCCTTCTGCACAGGCGCCCGTGGTGGAGGCAGTAGTGGGAGAAGGGCTTCCCCTTGCTTACTCTTTTACTATTGCACCTGAGCACCTTAGCTGCCCTCCACACTTAACATTGTCTTAATCAGACAAAACCGTTTCTAAGAAGCATTGTACTGAACCCCTTTGAATGATAGATATTTACCTTTTAATTAAAACATTTTATTCCTTTAAGTAGTGCACAAACATTTTCCATAGTTTATTTTCCATAGGGAACCTTCTTTACCTTCTTTAATAAATGTACATTTATTTTAGAGTTTAAAACTGTAAACTCATATGTGTATGTGTATGTGTATGTATGTATATTTATATAAGGTGGTAAACAAACTCAAACAAGTTAGGGTTTCAAGGCTGTCATGTGTCCTTAATGAAAATTGTGATCTATTACTTCTGAACTCCTAGGTCTTGAGTCTGAAGATATAATATGCCAAGGAAAAGTAACAATTTCATAAAAAATGATTCATGTAATTAAAGTTGCAGGAGCCATTTCTTGGATCCTGGCATGTTTAGGGAATGTCAAATGCTTTACTCTTATATTAAAAATAGTGTTAGGTACTCAGGCTACAGGACTTACTAATTTAATTTTTATTCTATTTAGTTTCATTGCTCATTTTCCTTTCCTCAAGTCCTCCGTGTTCAGACATGAAAACTGTCTGACTTGCTTTGAGCTTCCAGTTTAAGGTTGCTAGTCAACCCTGAAATACAACTGTGGCTTGCTTTGGTACTCGGGCTGAGCCAGCATGGTACTGGTCAGCTTCATTTCACAATTTATGTTCATTGCTGTCATTCCCAAATTATACCAGACAACTGTGGCTAAGATACTGCCTTGCCTAAAATGCCTTATCCCTGATCAAATGGGAATGCAATGATGTTGGGCTACTACCTGGGGAGGCTTACCCACTGCAAGTCACCAGATGATTTTTCAGGGACAGGGCTCCAGGCAGGCCTTTTCTTGGGTGATAAATTGTAGATCCTATACTAATCATTGCTCAGATTCTTGACACCGAAAGGGCACACGGAATGAATTGGGGTGGGAACACACTAATCAGAGATGTGATAAAGCAGAATGTGAGTGCATTGATTTAAGATAAATTATAATACACAAGCAGAACAGCCATGCACGATGACTGGTCAGTGTATTTTTTCCTGAGAAGCAAGATTACAATCAGAAGGTTACTCAATAAGCAGAGGTTGGGAGCAGAGGGAGTTAGTTGGCTGCATGATATGCATATTTAGTGGATCATACTGAGAGAGGCTGATGCAGCCTCATCGCTGCACAGAGTTATAGACTAGAGTTTAAAAGAGAACTTGAATTCTGTTCTGGCTTTCTGTTCCAGTGAGTCCTGGCTTTACCACTAACCAGCTCTGTGACCCTGGGAAACACCCGATCACTCTAGGTGTTGGTTTACTTCTCTGTCAAATGAGATAGGGCTATCGTGAAAGTCCATTCATTACCAAGGTTTACGAAGCATGTGCTGTGTGCTGGGAATTATCTGAGGCACTGAAGAACAACAGTAAACAAAACAAAAATCCCCACCTTCATGAAGTTGGTGTTGTAATAGCAGGTAATCAACAAAATAATAACGTTATATGCTACATGGTGAAGGATGCTGCACAGAAAAATAAAGCAGGGAAGGGAAAGTAGCCAGGGAGGTAGAGTTCCTGTTAAATACATTGAAATAATAAATATAAACAGGACAGCACCTAAGCTCTGTCCGGTGTGGCTCAGTGGATTGAGCACTGGCCTGCGAACCTAAATATGACAGCACCTGGAGTATCACTTTTTTTATTCTAAGATTATTGTTACCACTACTCCTATTTTATCTTCCATGCGACGCGTGTGGAGTCTAGCCAGACACCCTCTGGAGAGTGCTAGGCTCCAGCCAGTTCTGCTGCCCCCTGCCCCATTTGTTCCAAGCTGACTGTCTTCCTCCTGATTGCCAGAGCTGCCTTTAGATGTGTTCATTCCCCTGGTTAATTAACAGTTGGGTCTTTCTTTGTTTGGGAAGGCCTGTTATCCATGAGGCGTCCCTGTACACATTTCATTTATCAACAGTTGACTTTTTACATCTAACCTCAAGCACTGTAGAGGTGTCTATACCTCAGAGTGATCCGTGGGACTCTTTCATAAGACAAGACCATATAAAGGATTGTGATACTTCATGATCCCCAGAGAAAGGGTCTTGGCACCCAGCAATATAAAGCTTGTATTCTAGTTCTGACTTTCTCATTGTCTGTGTGACACTGGTGGAGCAATAGCAGTTGTGTGCCTTAGTTTTCCCTCTTGCATCTTGGGAACAGTTAGGGCTGCCCTCCGTGGGGTTCACAAGAGACTAAAATGAATAACAAACATGCAAAAGCAGTGACGTGTTTAAAGTACTCTGTGATTGAAATAGTACCAGCTTTTTGTCCTTCATTTTTTCTTTCCTACCTATTCCGATTTCCCCCCCACAAACTTAAGTAGGAGTTGAGATGGTAAAGCACAGGCTTAGAGAATCTAAGGCTGCAAGGACTAGTTCAGCTTTGCAGTCTGGCTCAGCAATCGCTCTCCCAAGGGAGGATCAGAGAACAAAATTACCCAAGATCAACTGCCAGTCAGTTTTTTACCTTCTGTCTCCCGGTTATGCATCTTTTCAATTACATCATGAATTGCTGATGAGGGAAGCGAAGGCACTGACCAGGATACAAGAGAAGATACCTGTAAATGAGGTTGGATTTCTACATAACAGTTAGGCTTTAGTGTCAAGCCAAGAGACCAAAAGATTCGATTTTATAGGTTGGAAATGATAGTGTTTAAGAAGAAGAGCAGCTTGTGATGGCGGTTTTATGGAGTCCTGGCAGCCCTGTAGTAGAGAAAAGGGTGTTATATGAGAGACATAATAAAAATATCATTATAAGTGATCAGGGACAAACTAAAAACAGCAGATGGGGGAGTGATGATGGTAAAAGTCTAGTCACAATTGTGCATGTAGCCCCCAAGTATCCAAATGCTTGCCAGGCACTAAACAGGGAAAAATCCAGGTGGTCCTTTGGTGTATGCAACAGCAAGGAAACATGGACATGTCTCCTAAAATGTTATATTGGCATTTATGCTCCAGAAGCACTATGTAAATTGCTTTAGTTTTGATAAAGAATACCTTCTTTCCATCCCTGTTGGATGGAACAGCTCAGGCTGGAGGTAAATTGACAGTGACCGGCTCAGAGGGAGAACCTGTCCCGTGCTGTCGGGGACTGGGCAGCTGGCACTCTGCTCTGTGCATTATTCAGTGACACTTGGCTGTATGTGATTCCAGCCTGTTGAATGAGCGTTGGCACTTTCACCCCCACTGGAAGCCCAGGGATGCAGTGCTCTCCAGCCCCTGCGTCCCCAGCGACTTGGAAGCTGGGTGTATCAGGAAGGCCTCATTGCCTTGGGCAGTCATCATCAGTGTATTAATTATGACAGGATTTCCTACAATAATGTGATGATCCTGCGACTGAGGAGATAGCACAGGAGACTATTAAAAGTGGGATTTGGCTGATAGAAAGTTTATGTTGCACATTGCATCAGCTACTTTTATCCTCTAAAATTTGGCTTTGCAAGAAAATGCTTCTCAGTACAAATAAGATTTTTCTAAATTAGCGGCTTAACCTGATGGCACACATCTAAATAATCTCTCCCTCACTTCTTGTACTAGGCATGCCATTGGGATGTTGCATGTCCCTGTATTTTGTGATGAAAATTGAGTCACACTCCCAGTGCATGTGGTGAAATTGTTACTTAAAAAATCCTATAATTATTCCTTTAGGAAAGAAGCCTTTTGAAATGAATTTTTTAAAGATTTTATTTATTTATTTTTTAGGGAGGTGAGGGAGGGAGATAGAGATAGAGACAGAGAGAGAGATAGAGAGAAACATCAATGTGCGGTTGCTGGGGGTTATGGCCAGCAACCCAGGAATGTACCCTGGCTGGGAATCGAACCTGGGACACTTTGGTTCCCAGTCCACGCTCAATCCACTGAGCTACGCCAGCCAGGGCTGAAATGAATTTTAAATAACTTATTTTATTTGGTGGGTTTTGCAAATCTGATTTTTATATATTGCATTAGTCAAAAAGCACCTGTATCTTAGGTCAAAATAATTAGATGTTTTTTCTAGTCATGGGTAATTGTAGACAATCTAAACCAATACAATCTGTATTATATAGTTCTATTGCCAAATCATTCCCCACATTTTTTCACAAATTAAAAGAGAGTTATGAGGCAATGGGGCAGGAGGGACAAGGGTTGACTCTGATGAACAGAAATGTGGGGAATGATACATGTTTATATGATGCATAAATCATGATCAGGGATATAAATCCTAACCAAATACCTAAAAAATGTTGCATAGGTGTTTCTCTAATTCTATTAAATGTGAGGCTATTGGTGATATTCTTTTAAACTCTGAATAATTACCTAGAATTCCAAAAAATTATTCAACTTTGGGATAAACAGCTACAATGTCTTTTTAAAATACATTGTCACACAAGGATGTAATCAAATTACATTAAAGTCATAAGAGAAAGAAAAAATATTCATATCTGCCTGGTGAAATTTATAGGATGTTACAGAACATCTGTTGGAGAGCTAAGGATAAACTCAAGTTCTCAACAGGACCTTGGAACTCTTGGCTACCAATGCTGGCAAAACCATCAGTTTTCCATTCTTGGCGACAAATTTGAAATCCAAATAAATCCTGTTTGTGAGGGCACTAAAAAGCCTTGTCAGCTCTGAAGTTCAGTAAGCATGCCTTCACTGGCAGCATATTGCAGCCACAAACCAGGCCAAAGTGCAGGCATCTCCTATAATCTAATTTTCAAGTGCAGAGTACAGCAAAGCCAAATATGGCTCCAAGGGCAGGGCTTCTTGAACACAGTTCACAGCATGACCGTGGGCTTGGGTACCTGGCAAAACGAAAGGTCAGCATCACTTCCCCAAAACAGTGTGCCTTAAAGAGAGGTGATGACGAGAGAGGAGAATCACTTGAAGTATCAAAGTGGTTCTCTGCACCCATGGGTAAGATAAATGAAAAAAGAAGGAAGTAAAAGAAGATTAATAGTGTGTTTAGTAAAATACAAGGGCCAAAATAGCCCTGGAAAAAAGCCTCATAACTCTCTTTCAAAGTCACGGTCCAGATATACAAACGAAGTCAGCTCTGACTGTGTGGGCACCGCCCCTTAGGAAGCCTGACCACAGTTCTTGCAAAGAAACGGAGACAAAAATAGAATTCTTCCATTCCGAGGTGACCTCCCTTTTCTCTGTGTGTGTCAGTGATTTTCAAGCAGTAGATTTTGAAAGGCATAGCAACTTGAGGAATTTGCATTTTTAAAAAGTGGGCATGTATAGGCAAAGGTTGTATTTGCAGATATGGAACAAATGAATAGGCTCCTCGTTTCCACAAGGTTACTAAGCAGTGGGGTGGGAAAGAGTGGAGGGAAAACCCTCCAAAACTCCCAAATAGCAATTGATGTGGGAAAATTTAAAAGCTGAAGCCAGAGTGACTCCGTGTTCTTGTCTCTGAAAATCTGTGGACTTGAGGGATGTCATCATCCCCTGAGGCCTGTTACCAAGCCCTCCTCCCACTCTCTCATTCTCTTTGCCCCAAACATATGTTCCTGCCTGCTACACCCTCACAGCCCTGCCCTAATTCCCATTCCATCATCCGCCCACCAGAAGCTTGTGCATGGCATTTGTTTTTCTACATCATTTTATCAACTCCTGACAGAAATCCTAAAAGACAGGCTTTATTACCCCATTTTCAGAGGAAGAAACTTAAATAATAATGTCCTCCCATCATACATCTAATGAGAGGCAAAGCTGGGATTCAGAGAATGTGAAACTGGAAAAGCCAGTGCTCATGCTGCCTGTCACCTACCAGACCCAATAAGCAGAGACAGGGATTGAGTCTTTTCTGGTGCTTTACTCAGGTGGCCATCGATCTGAGAAGACAGCAGGTTATGTACCCTGACAGACCATCTTAAATTCCATTTTAAACCTACCCTTTTTATAAAGAGAAAAATGGGGTAGATAAAGGGTTCGGAATCCAGGGAAAAAGTTAATCAGATGAAAGCTGCAGCATTCTTCCATCTGTGCCCTGGGAGGTGGCTGTCTCACCCTGGAGCACACTGGCTCAGATGCCATCTTGGATTGCTTGCAGTCCTCCCGAGGCACAGAGGTGGAACTGCTTATGGTCTCCTGGAGTCAGGGCGGGTCACACCTTCAGTTTCTGGAACAGTAGCTTTGACATGCATTGGTAACTAAGATTATTAACTATTACCTAAACTAAAAGTTTCCAACTCTTGAGTCCCACATTAAATGGGTTGCCTTCAAAACTCCTCCCTTTTAGATCATTGCCCGCTCTCTGGGGTCCCTGCACATCTAAGCGTGCTCATGGTTAGGTGCTGTCCAGAGTGGTTTCACCTTGGTGAGTGTTCCTGCAGAGCATAGACCTTTCCCGCACGCGGCACAAGCCACTTCACCTTTGACTGAATGTTCCTCACCTCCGGACCCTGTAAAAGAGCAGTAGCAGTAGCAGAATACTCTTCTCCTTCTGCATCCTCCGTTTTGGCTCCTCAGGTACTCCGCTAGCATTCACTGAAAGCCTGCTGCTGTGTGCCAGACACTGTGCTAGGCGCTAAGAACAGTTGAGACGAAGCCCTGCTCTCCTAGAACTTGCACTCCATTTTTGGAAACAGACAAGAATATAATGTAGGTCATGTCAGGAAACAATGAGGAAAAACAAAGCAAGTGAAAGGAGTAGAGAGGGACGGAGATATATTAGATTGCATTGTCAAGGACAGCCTCTCTGGGGAGCTAATGTCTGGGTAGATGGGGTAAATGAGCAAGCTGTGGAAAGATCTAGGGGTCAGCCAAAGCCAGTCCCTGGCAGGAATGGGCAGGATGTGAGGGAGGACTAGCAGAGTGGCCACATGGCGGGAGCCACTGAGGAAGGTAGATGGTAGCCAAGGATGCAGGAGGACCAAGACTGAGTCACATAGGGTCCCCTAGACTAGGAAAGGCATTTAGATTTTAAGCTACAAAAATTTGTTCTAAAAAAATGTATCAGTGCTTCCACATTTTGATTCAACATCATCGATTACTGTACTAAACAAACTGCACTCTTGACAAGGGAATGGGTAAAACACACTGGAGCAAATAGTTTAAACCACAGAAAATTCACAGGCCGGTGGATTTCAAATTGCTCTGAACCCCTCAGGCAGAACAGGGAGGGAGTAAAGAGAGAATTTATTTAAGATCACAATCAAACATCATCCTTTTTCACTTTGTTCTTTTGCCATAAACACGCCCTGGATAAATCTTTATGCCTTGCACGGTCATATCCTCAGTATGTACATAGCTGTAGGTCTCTGAGTGTGTTCTGTCATCTGTAGCTCTTTTAAAACAGCCCAGTCAAATAGCCACTATTTACAGGTCTCAGACCAGCAACACTTAGCAAAATTAGAGGCCCAACTAGCCCAGTTTCCTGGTCACTTGTCTACTGCTTTAATGGTGACCTGCCCCCCTTACCATCCGCAGTAGCTGATGGCCACATGGCCCACCACCAGAGGCGCTGAACAGAGTTGGTGCCTATTCTGACCCCAGCTATTCCATTTCAACCCTGACTAGGGGTATGCAGTTCAGTTCTGGCACCAACCACCCAGAGTTAGCACAAGCCCTATAAGTTAGAGGGTGTGATCCTGAACCTCACTGTCCTTACTTCAGACACCACTGTGCTTGGGGGTCCCCCACCACTAACACTTCTGACAGACCGGCTATAATTTCAGCGTTTCCCACAATCCCCTCGGGTTCATTTGTTCACTAGAGCAACTTACAGAACTCAGGAAGGCATATATTTATGTTTACAGTTTCATTATAAAGGGTACATGTCAGAAGGACCAGCTCAATAAAGAGGCACAGGGGATGAGATCTGGGAGGGAATATAGGGCTTCCACACCTTCTCCCATGGAATCCAGGTACGTCATCTTTTCTGCACATCAGTTAGTTTACCAACCAGAAGTTCCACTGAGCCCCAGTGTTCAGAGCTGTTATTAGGCTTTTATTACATAGGTCTGATAGACTGAATCATGGGCCACGTGACTGAACTTACCTTCAGCCTCCCTTGCCTCTCCGGAGGTTGGGTTTGCTCAAAGCCCCAACCCTCTAATACCTGTGTTTGGTCTTTCCGGTGACTAGCCCCCATCCTGAAGCTATCTTGGGGCCCGCCAGGTGTCACCTCGTTAGCATAAACTCAGGTGTTATCCAGGAAACTTGTGGATAACAAAGACATTGCTATTATTCAGGAAATTCCAAGGATTTCTCAGGAGTGTCCAACCTGGGGCCCATGGGCCGCATGAACCCAGGATGGCTGTGAATGTGGCCCAACACAAAATCATAAATTTACTTAATGAGATTTTTTTGTTATTATGTGTCACAGTGTATGTAGTGTATGGCCCAAGATAACTCTTCTTCATCCAGTGTGACCCAGAGACACCAAAAGTTTAGACACCCTGAAATTTTAGAGCCTTCTCTTAGAGACCAGGGACAAATACCAGTCAGGTCATTTATCATACAACAGTGTCCCAGCCAGGGAGGGTGATGAACCTGGGAGTGGGCGGCTCTGCAGTAAGGAGCAGGATAATGGAGGAAGAAGCAAGTTGGAGGAAAGATGCGAGATTAAAATTGCCCAAGCTGTTATGTGGACCATTAATACACATATATATGCCCATATTTTGCCATGTGTGATGCACACTTTTTTGTCCAAATATTTGAGTGAAAAATAAGGATGCACATTATACATGAGTATAATGATTACATACCATGGGTATAGTAATCCCATGTATAATGCACACAAAAGGTGGGTACGCATTGAACATGGCAAAATACAGCACATGGTTTCCACTCTTGAGATATGCATGATCTCATTAGAGAAGCAAGATATAAACTTACATTAGGAAGCAATTTAAAAGTTGGTCTCCCTGGCTGGGTAGCTCAGTTGGTTAGAGGTCGTCTTGATACACCAAAGTTGCAGGTTGGATCCCTGGTCAGGGCACATATAAGAATGAACCAATGAATGAATAAATAAGTGGAACAACAAATTCATCTCTCTCTTTCCCTCTCCCCCTTCTCTCTCTCTAAAATCAGTAAATTAAAAATAATGTCTGTGTTCATTATAAAATGTCTCAGGGCAGCATCTGAGTTCTCATGAGCAGGGGAGCACCTGTGTACATCAGCTGATCATAACCAGACATGGCATTTTATTGACTGTCTCTGTCATGTGCTGGAAACAAGTTTTACATGTAGGAATCGTTTCAGCATCTGTTTTGATCTTTTAAGTCTTCTCTCAGATTGCTGTTCTATAAAAACAAATAACCAAGGAAATGTTTCAGATGTGGAAAAATGGACAAAATGCATAAAGCCTGAATAGTGTCAGCTGAAAAATCGGGGAATTTATTTATGAAATTGCATAACAATGAGAAATGCAATACCTACCGCATGATCAATGATTGTTTCTACATTGCATTTGTGTCAAACTGCTCTGTGACTCATGACTGCAGTTCCTGTTCATGAACTCTTTGTGTCTTTTATGCCTTGGCATCTTATCACTATAATCAGCCTAGGAATCATTGTTCACAGAGAGCCACCCACCATCTTCTGGAGTTACAGCATACCATACTCTTCTTTCCGCCTCCCCGTGTCCTGGGCAGCCATAGCTCTGCCCCATTTGAAGTTTCCCTTGTTCATCCTACTTGAAATTACCTTATGTACCAGCTGCTTGGCAGAGCTGTGTGTCATCACCTACAGCCGCTGGGCTCCTTGTATTCAGAACAGCTATGGACCCAGCTAGTCAGCTGTAGATGCATTGGCAGCCATGGTAAGTTCCTTTCAAGCTGTGCACCATCCTGTAGTTGTTCCAAGTCCCAAAGCCAGCTAGTCCGTGGTCACTGCTATCCTCTGCAAAGCTATAATCTAACTTAGAGTTCAGTCCCATTTTGACATCCCTCCCTGCTTGCCCCATCCCAGAACATAGTGGTTTGGACTCAAGTTAGATTTTTCTTTAAATTCAGCATCCCTAAATCCACATGATGTTCTATTTGAAGAATCTAGTGAAGAAATTTTAGCTCTTTGATGCTAATGAACAGTTTGGCCTGAGTGTAGTAAGATTTCTTGGGTACAACTTGGCACACCATCGTGGTCCAACTTTGAATTTATTGTTAGGTCTCAGCGTTGTGTTGACCTGAAAGAGCCACTCCCAACCTTTATCATGACCATGCTCCCACTCTGCTCTTGGTGATAGACTTCTGAAACAATTCTGAGAGCGGTAGAGAGGCCAGTGATGGTTAAAAAAAAAAGACAAAACAAAAACCTAAGGATAAAAATAAAAACCTAAGGATAAAAATTGAATTGTTTAAGGAAGGTCATTGGAATTAAGAAATTTTAGAGGAGCATTAATATCCATCCACTTTGTATGAGAAAAAGAAAGAATTGATAAAAATGAAATGTGAGTATTAAGTATGGACTACTCCCATGAGAAATGTATCAAAATCCATATTTATAAGCAACTTACAAGTGACCTAAATACTTGTGAATTCCTAGTAGATGATACCTTAGACTCATCCTCTCAGCAATATACATACATAAACACAATTTTCTAATCTATAGAGGCTGCCCAGAGACTGTTACAGAACTCTTTCATTTTCCTAACTAGTTGGTCCGGATATCATAAATCATAGTCCCGAATTTAATGGAACCCAAAGGGACCGTAGTTTTGACTGGAACAGTCCCAGTTATGCCATTGTCTCTGCGAAGTTTTTAATCACACTCCTTTTATTCTCAATTGTGTCCCTGTTTAGCCAACAAATTTTGTGATTACTCAAAGGGTAACATGAATACAGTTGAGGATTTACTTTAAGGTTCATCCAATGATTAGTGATGTTAAGATATTACCCATTTGGTCTTGAACTATCTAGAGTGGTGGCTCTAAAATTCAGTGCATATCAGAATCACCACTAGGGCTCATTAAACACAGTTACTGGGCCCCAACCTCAGAGTTTCTGAATCTGTGGGTCTGGGGTGTGGCCTGAGAATTTGCATTTCTAACCATTTCCCAGTGATGTCCATGATGCTGGACCAGGGGAGACACACTTGGAAAACCACCGACTCTTTCCCTCTGCTTGGCTAGTATTTTGAAGACAAGGGGAAAGACTTAAGGATAGACTGAACATGTTAAAAGAACAATTTGATAAAATGTCTTAATATCAGGGACTAGTAAACAACACATCAGCTGGCAAGCTGGCCAACTGCAAGTGCAGTTTAATCAGATTTTGGCATTTAGAGCTCTGCCGTGATGACCACATGCTGGATGGACCCTCCACTGAACTACCCTGTGCAATTTTGAGATTTGGTGACTATTCTTTAAGAAGTTTGCTCTCCACAGGGGGCAGGGGGAGGCATTTTTCTTTTTATTCCAAAGGAGAAATTTAGATAGTCTTTTAGAAGATTTACCCATTTCTTTGTGCGAGACAAACCTGTATGTGCTATACATATATGCCCACACACTTACATATATGTGAAGGAAAAAGGCAGTGAAATTCAAATAGCAATAGATACAGTTACTAAAATAGATTTTAATTCCATTTATGTGTTGCTCTTGACTCTAGTGTTAAAAGATTTCTGGGAATCTTTTTCCTCTAGAAATAGTATTTTCTGTATAGGCTTTGTGTGTGTGTTTGAGTATGTGATTTTCCTTGAGCTCTACATGCAAATTTATTATTCTTTTTTAAAAATAAATTTGTTATTCTTAATTCTCCTTCTAATAAATTACATACAGTGAAGTTGAATGTGATGATTATATTTGAAAGAAGTTTCAGGAGAGTCCTGTCAAAACATCAGACAGAACTTACAGAAAGCTGTTTTGATTTACATTTGAAAAACAAATTTATCATTTATTTGTCAACCCAGGAACTGTGTTTTAATTTCAAAGGACACAGCTGGATCCTTTCTCTCACCTCCAGGCCCTAGTTTGTCAGACAAGAGTGTTTTCCAGCCCTTCCCTCCTCACACACCTGAGGTCTTCATCTGAACTCCTGTGAGGACAGCCTATGTGTTGCCATCACTGAATAACACTTGTCACATACATGGGGCATGTTCACCAGGCATGAGGCTAGAAACCCAGATGACAGTATTATGGGTGTCCCTTAAATTTCTGAGATAATGCCTAGCCTGCCGGCAAGGGCACCAGGTTAGTATGAGGGAGGGTGAGAAGCCCACTTCGCCCCCACTTCCATTGAGCAGTTAATGGGATGAGGTACATGAAGCACTCCCCCTTAGCCAAACTGGTTACTGTGACTTCAGAAAAGAACACTGGTTCCAGATCATCTTCCTAAGGCTGAAGTTCCAGGAAACCAGGAATGGTGTCTTTCCCTCTGGGACCTTCCAGTAAGCAGGTAGTATCAGCATTGCTCACGTTCCTTTTGAGAACCATTTCTGTGGACCCCTTCAAACCAAAAGTGCAAAGAGGGGGATGCAGGGGCCATATCAAAGCTTTGGGGAATAGGTATGCTTGTCAGCCTAGGAGGCTGTGCATAGGATTTTAGAATGGAAAATGCAGTATAAACATAAGGCTTTGAAGAAAATGGTAACCAGAAAAACCTTAGCAAATGGCCTTGTAACAGCACATTCTAAGTGTCATCAGAGAGTCTGGAAGCAGAAGTGAAGGTAGATATGAAATGGTTTATTGATATTCCACTTCAATACAATGCATCATGTGTTCAATGTGTTACCCCTCAATAGCAATCTATTGCAGCACTCGGCAAAATTGCAGTGAACATAAAGTGTTGATGTGTTTCTATCACTGTATATGCATCTCTGATATAATGCCTGGAAGGTTTGTTTCTGGTTTTCTTTTTATTTTATTTTATTTTATTTTATTTTATTTATTTACTTTTTTCAGAGAGAGAGAAACATCAATTTGTTCTTTCATTTATTTAGGCATTCATTGGTTGAGTCCTATATGTGCCCTGACCGGGGATTGAACCTGCAGCCTTGGTGTACTGGGACAACGTTCCAACTAACTGAGATACCCAGCCAGGGCTGTTTTTGATTTTCAACAAATAAGTCCTTCAGTACATCCCAGAAGAAGTAATCAAGGGGCTCAAGTCATATATATATTTTTTTCTTCACTATAGTCTCTATTTTCTTTGGCAAGTTCAGACACTAAGCTGTGACATCTCCATGACACACGAAGTAGTTGGGTTCAGGGAAAGACAGACAAGATATCCAGTTACACAAAGTAGAGGCCAAAGTCTGGCCCCGCTGGTTGTTACACCTGTGTGACCTCAGACAAGTCACCAATCCTCTTCCTGCCTCAGCGTTGCCATCTGTAAAATGGGAGTGTTCACAGTCTCCACCCAATGGAGTTATTGTGGGCGTGGGCTGTAGCAGGACAGATGTGCCTGACACTTGCAAGGCAGCCAACAAATGGCATATGTCACTGCGATATAGAATCCCAATGCTTGCTTTCTCTTTAGCTTACAAAACAGGCAGCTTCTGATGTGCATCTAGTAGAGCTAAAAACACATAAGACAGTTCCTCCAATGTTTGGTTCACTGAAACCAGTCTCATTACTTTTTCATCTCATTCTGATGCAGAGAGAAATTACTATAGTCTTTACATGCTCTTAAGCCTGGGGTCCATTAATCATCAATAGGGACAGATTATATGTATGAGAGCCAGTCCACTATGTAATTTGGAACAACTTGTCCAGAAGTGGAAATTAAGTGCAGGGACATCTGTTGCTGTGTTGTAAGACCTCAAGGAAACCTATACTTTCTAGGTTTCAGGCTGGGCATTTATAATATGATGAGCTTGAGTTCTGTGGTTTCAAGGTTGCCTCTAGCCTAAATGCCCTGTTTCTGTTAGCTCACTTGGCAAACTGGAGATTTGTCTCAGCGATTTGATTTTTAAAGTTTGCCTTGAATTCCTAGCTCACAGAAAGACAAGCAGGAAGAGACATAGAGACACCTAGGGTAACACGCTGGTTTTACAGATAAGGAAGTGGGGACCCAGAGAGTAAGGCTTTTTCTCCCCCTTATATCATATAACTAGTTTTTGGCTGAGCTAAAACCAGAACCCAGGTGTCCTGACTCCTATCTCGGTGCTCTTTGTGTTATTCCACATTGCCTCTTCCCTGTAAATGGGTATTCACCTTTAAGAACCACATATGAAAACAAAACACAGCTAAGCTTCGACTGACACTGACAACCTAACATTGTATTGAATAAGTACAAAATTAAATAAGCAAGTTGATCTGACTGCTGGAAGGACTATTTGAAAGATTTTTATACTTTTCTTTATCCATCTTCTGGTCATCTGGGAAAATACAATATTATTAGAATTTGGAGATAGCAAGATGGTTATGGTTAGCATGCTCTGTGTGTCCGTCTTCAGAGATGTGACTAGTTTATCTCAGGGCTTTGCATTTTAAAAACCTTGAGAAGCTCTGAATCCCCACCCACCAAGTCACTAGGATCTCACTTTGTAACCTCCGAGTTTCACAGTTAACCTGCCACTTCCCTCACTTTATATTACCCTGTGGTCAAATATTTTCATTCCTGGTGAAATAAGGAAATGATTTCATATTGACTAACCAAAGTCAACATGGGAGTCTGCTAATCATGGTCACGAGATGCACACAGCGCACATGAGTAACCAAGAACAAACCAGACCTGACTGCTTTGTTAGATGGCGGACGCACTGCAAGTCAGTGTGGTGAGGAAGTGGCATCCTGTTCACTGGTCCCTGTTCTGCGTGTCTGTCCTAAGGTTCTGGTTTAGGCTCAAGTCCTGGCCTCAACTTCCTCACCCTGCCCAGGCTGAGCCTTCCACAGAAGCCACTCGTGGTGCCATTAGACAGAGAGAGGAACCTTTGGGTATTTAATTGGGAGCCACTGTCAATGGAAAAAGTGTATGCAGCAGTTATTCTAAGAACACTATTGTATTTCAGTTATTCTAGGGAAAAGGATGTACTTTGCACACAAATTTGAAGAAACATCAGTTACAGAAATTAGTTTTAAAAGATTGGTTTTATTCACAAAAAGAGGACAAAAACAATTTAGGTTGGTTATTTTTTTCCATTTTAGGGAGTGATGTAACACATTCAAGTTAAGTTCCTCAAAAATTAAGAAAAGGAACTACAAAGCACTCCATATGGAAAAAAAATAATAATTATACTTTTTTTAGTTTCAGATTACGGTCAGTTGACACACAGAGGAAGGGAGCAGTGAAAACACAAAGCACATGAATGGGCGAGGAAAGATGGAGAAACACGCAAACACAGAACAGTCCAAGCAGCGAAGGAAAGATGAGAGAAACCAGAGGATTCAGAGAGAATGACTTTTAAGGACTGAGAGAAAGGATGACGAGGGCCTGCTGTGTGGCTGTCCTTCCCAGCCCCTAGGCACAGCTTGCTGTTGTTTTTACATCCTTTGATTGAAGTCTTTCTCTCCACATAGACTGTCAATTCTGTGAGCACAAGGGTTGCACTGGGCTTTTGCTCACCATTGTTTTCCCAGTGCTTAGCACAGACATAGTAAACACAGTAAGAATTGGTAGATGAAGGGATGAACAAAGGAACCAGGGAAGCAAGAACGTGCAGGGAAGAAGAGTCCTGTGGTCCTAGGGCTGGGGTGATGCTCCCCTGGGAGCTGCTGCTGCTCCTCAGACGCCGACGAGGCTGATCCCAGTCCCTAAGAAAACTGCAGTAACGTCCCTTTGAAGACAGAGCCTCACCTATGTTCTCTTTGGCCAAGTTGGGATCTGCTAAGCATCTGAACAATGTTTTGCCTGTTCCTTTTGGAAACTCTCTAAAAGTTCATGTTTTCACCATCCACACCTTGGGTATCACTTTGTCACCTGGTACCTTTTCCCCCCAGGCTCAGCTGTCTGAGGCACTCAAACTTTCCCTTCCATCACCCCCCTGGAGTCCGCCCTGTTGCAGACCAGCCCTCCTCTGCCAGCACTCTGCCTCCTGGACTCTTTAAGCCAGCTGGCAGCAACTGCCCGTGTTCCCAGCTGCTTGGTACTAAGGGCCATAGAAGACGGTCAGCAGACTTGGCTCCACATTGCTAAGACATCACTGCACCTTCACCCTCACATGAACATGCACTTGTCAAACCTTCCACGTCACTGTCCTCTAATATCTCCTGTACATTCATCACAGATTCTGGCCCATGGCCACCCACAGCTTCCTAATCCACCCAAGCACTGGCCTCCTTCAGGATGATTTCGAGGACTTTGTGCATGATTTATCCAAAAGATTAGCTCTGCTAATACATTGATTTTTAAAAATCATAATAAAGTATATACAACATAAAAGCAATCATTGTAAATGTACCAGTTTGTGGCATTGAGTACATTTACGTTGTTTTCCAATCATTACCACCATCCATCTCCAGAGAATTTTCATCTCCCCCAACTAAAACTCTGTACCTGTTAAATACAAACTCCCCAAATTCACTGACTTTTTTTCAGATGCAAGGCACTCTCATTCTAGAATTTTCTTTTTCTAAAGTTGGTCTACTTTCAGAATTTTAATCTCCTGTCTTGCCAAGCAATCTCAATGCTCACAGATCTGGGTTGGGAACCCAGCTAAAACATTTGCTAGCCTCAGTTTCTTCACTGGTAAACTTCAGATAATAGATAATACTATACACAATTCACATGCCAAAGAGATTTAAAAAACTGAAGTTCACTGGGCTGTTGAAAGGACTCAGTGCGCATAGAGCCTTCAGCTCAGTCTCTCCTCCTCCCTTCCTTCCAGTCCCCACATTCACTGCTTTGCCGACATGCCTGGGCTGACATCCGCACACCTTTGTCTTTCTGACACCCATTCCAGGGGACACAGCGTCCTCTCTCAGTCTGGCTCTCTGCCTCCACTGCACGTCCACCTGGGCTGTTGGTGCACAGTAGTGGCTGCTGGGGTCACGACCAGGCACGGCCTTCCACTCCACTGGGCCATCCAGCCTGCCTGCAGGCACTTCCTGGGCCCCCTGTTCAGCTTTAACAAGCAACCCTAGTGGATTTTGATACACACAGTGCGCTGTCCACTCTTCTGGGAGGGCTGCCCTAAGCCACAAGCTCCTGGAGAGCAGACGATTTACCTCCTCTGATTTTCGTCTCTAAATAACTGGCAATAGATGTAAAAGGATTGATTGAATGAATGAATCTGGCTGTCACTTAGCATTTCTGAATAAGTTACCATTCTCCTTTGAAATGCTAATTAACTACAGCTGTTTAAATGCAGTTTAAAACTCTTTAATATGTTTTATCCTTAATCCTTTATCAGCCCTTTTCATTGTCACTGGGCATAGGAAACTGTAAAAACTTGTTATTCTCAGACTAGGACAACTACCAAAATGAAAAAAGAACCGACCGAAGGCTGGATGAGACTCAGACAGGAGTTCAGAAAGACAGAGGTTGGCCCTGTCCACAGTACCTTAGGGGGGAGGAAAGTACTCCGTTGACTCTTATTCTCAGGATCTGTCAGGTAGAAGTCTTTGTAGCCACTTCAGTGGACTTTGCTGGGGTAGAAAGAAGCATAAACAGGAAGGTCGTAGCTGGGGATGTTGGGAGAAAGTGACTTGGAGAAATAGATGGGTCAGTAGGAATACCGACAGACAAGCCTAGTGGGTGGTGGAAACACTCCCCTGACTCAAACCCTAGCTCTCCCATTTCATAGTTTGTGACATGGGTCATTAAACTATTGGCATCGTTTTGCTTCCTCATCTGTAAAATGGAGACAACATGATGTACTTTGCAAGCTTTTTTGAGGATTCAAAATGGAATATAAGTAATGCACAGTGATTCTGTGATGTTAGGCAATCAGGCAGAATTTCCAAGGGAGCTGGGTATCAGGTCAGCCCTTCGTTTCTACCACAATGGAGGGGAAGTGTGTGTGCACACACCGTGCGGGTGCACACATACACACACACCCCTGTACACAGCCCACCTAGGAAAACAGAAGTAGTACCAACTATTGCCCTCTGGGGAAGTCTGCCCTTTCTGTAATAAAATGTTTCCAAAGGGGGCAGACAGAGTAGCCTAGGGCCATGCCCTCCCACTTCCCTCTTCCCCCAGCCGATCTCTGAGCTCATCTCGTGGAAGTGGGAGGCAAACTAGCGTGGGTGGCTGGAACTGAAACATCTCTTTGACCACCCTCCTATCCCTCCTCCCCTTTCTCTTTTGTGCGGAGAGGAAGGAGAAGCAGCTCGGGCCTACACTGTACCGTGCACTCCTGGAGCTGCTCTCCCTGGCTCCAGACCCCACCTTGTCTCTCCCTCATCAAGATTCGCTGGGCACCTGAAAGGCTCAGGACCCTGCTCTAAATGTGTATCCAGAACCTCCCTGGAAACCCATAAGGAGTTGGTTGCAGTATTTAAGATCTTCCCCCAGCTCATGAAGATCAGTGTCTAACCCCCACTTCATTCCCACTCTCATCCCCTCCCCATCCCTGCCTAGAAAAAGTACTTTTTTCTTCAAGCGCTTAGAAACTGATTTATATGTTAATAATAATGAACACCTACAGTCTTTACAGAACTTCAGGCTCCCTTCCATACTTACTCCCTTCTTTCTGAACATTTATTTCTTTTAGGAGAAGAATTTGGACTGGTTTCCTCGGATGCGAGCCATGTCCCTCGTTAGCAATGAAGGTGACAGTGAGCAAAATGAGATTCGGAACCTGCAGGAGAAGCTGGAGTCGACCATGAGTCTGGTCAAACAGCTGTCAGGTCAGCTGGCGGAGCTCAAGGAGCAGGTCAGTGTGCTCAGGGCGATGGAGCTGGTGGGGGGAAATCGTTCACCACCTTGAGTGGGGGGAGACCCAGAGCCTCCCGGGAGCAAGCTGCAGAATTTATAAATTCCTATAAAGAAACTCTGTGTTGCACTGTAAGAACCACCTCTCCTGGGCGCAGATGATCCCCTGTCCTGGTGCAGAAGGGAGGCCACCAATCAGTGCTTCTCACTCTCCTTTCCTCTATCTATAAAAGCAATGAAGACATGTCCTCAGGTGAGGATTAAAAAAAAAGAAGAAGAACCATCTCTCAGCAAGCAAAGGCTTCCACTTATCCACCTCCCCATCGTGTGTGAACCTTCTGCTACTCAAGGGAGGAAAAAGGCGTACATGCCAAAATACAAAGACCTCTTTACACTTTTTTGATCGAAAATCATATTTTCTACCATCAGAGTAATTACTAAACTCATTGGAAAGGCAGATCATCATTAGTATCTGTCATTTCAATCCTATAATCAACCCTTTCATCAAGTAAAATTGCTAGCATCTGTAAAAATAATATCAAAAGTAACTGGTAGCTGTTAAAATGACTACGGTGATGATGATGAATATGTGACAGGCAAGGGCTGCTTTGAAAGAATCGTGGTTCCTGTTTCTTAACCACAGAGAGGGGTCTGCTTTGTTTTCTCTGTTATGGAAATTCACTTAAAAATATTTTCCCTGTTCTGAATAAATATATACTATATGATGCTAAACGGGCTGTAGGTGCTTGGGAAATGTGAACCCCAAATGGTGTGGCTCACCAGCACTGGGAAAGAATGAGGAAATAAGCTCAACACACACACGCTCTCTCTCTTTTTCCCCAGATGACAGAACAAAGGAAGAATAAGCAGAGACTGGGCTTTCTCGGATCAAACCCGCCCCACGTGAACCATCACATGCCACCACACTGATACCATGGGGGAAAGCCGTGACTAGCCTTTCATCAGTGTCCTGCCTGATCACTGAATAAAGAACTGAGATGGAAAAGAGTGAACAGTGCCTATTGTTGAAAAGTTAAAAACAACCAAGTGCCAAGATGTTGACTGGTTTAGCTCCGAGAACAATTTATAACTGTGTTTTTATGGTTGAGAAGACCAAACTTAAAATGCAGCCTCTAGAGAGCACACGTCACACATTCTTCACGCAACGTGAAATAACTCACTCACGTGGATGGAGAGGGTGGGAGAGACAGGGCTGGAGGGGTGCCGTGCAGGGAGAACTACCTTTTGCTAAGTTGGTAAGAGTCGGTTTTGTCTTAAATGCTGACTGCACCCTTTGTCATGGTCGGTTGGACTTGCTTTCTTTTAATTATTGCATATAGGTCAGTGACACATGAAGTCACACTCGGGTGGCTAAGGTTTACTGTAGAAAATAACTGAAAAGATTAAAAATGAGAATTGCAAAGAAAAAATGTCACTGCTTCCAAACTGTAGCTGTCACTGAGCAATTTCCTAACGTGCAACACAATGGATTTACAGCTCTAGCAGCTGGTGCTTCGGAGCTTCGGCCCCTCCGGCTGACGTCACAACGGGACTGTGAGCGCTCTCTCCCAGATTCGGAGGGAGCTCTGTCAGTGTGGAGGACAAGAGGAGATTTTCATATAACTTGTTAAAGGCATGTTGTAAATCCTGTGTAGGCTCAGATTTTAAAAGATTTGGGGAAAAAACAGCTGACAGTAAGCCCCAGGGAAGATGTTTTTGAAAACATATGTGTGCTATTAAAATATATTGAGATTAATAAATGAAAATGCTTAAAGATGACGGGAAATTCTGAGAAACTTACGATGGCATTTTATAAATATGGAGTAAAAGCTATTTGATTTATGTTTGCTCTGCTTAAGGAACTGAGTGGTTTTATTCCTGCAGTTGGGGGGAAAAATCCAAGAAATTTATTGAATACTCAAAAAAATGCAGCATATCAATTGCCTATTTTAAACTGTATCAGTGAGAGCTTTTTGGAATGTAGAAAGATAATCATCTCTTCCCCAAATTGTTTTTATGTTAAATTATGCAACTAGAATTTGTGGAGGGAGAAATAACCTGCCATACTCATGTTATTCTTAGAACTGATGCTTTGAGAGTGTTGAAGCAAAACTGGGATAAGGAAAGTGTGAGGAGAACCACTGTGTGGTCAGGGAGCGAGACACGTGACACCACAGTCAGGAGATGCTTTGCGATGACCTTCCGGCCCCGCCCCCACGAGACCTGAAAACTGCCTCCAGAGTCTGTAAGCTCTGACATTGTCACCACCAAAGTTGAAGGTCCAGACAAGATTTTCTATGACGCTTTTTAAACCTTTTCAATTGGTTTAATATAGTTTAAGCTATTGGGTCATAAAATTCTCAATTCATTGGTCTAGGTAGATTATAGAGGATGCCTGAACCAGTCCCTGTTAAAATGTATAGTTGGAGTAAAACTGTTGAATTTTGAGCTGAGTCTCATGGCACCCTGGCATCCCCAGTCCCTCCCCAAGTTAAGTGTTCTTCACACTGACATAATAGTATTTTTCCTGACCAGTTGCTGAGAGACCATGCCAAAGAGATGAAGAAACAGATACATATCTGCACACAGCACATAACTTTGAACTCAGTAGGCAATCCATAAATGTATGAGGATTCCACTGTGCCTAATCACCTTTAATTCTTTATTAAAACTTTAAACTATATCACATACTTGGGGTTTTTTTTAAATGGCTTGAAAACCAAAGTAGAACAAAGCCTCCATTATTTTAATCCAAAACCATCATTGTTATAACAGCACTAGATGCAAAGTACAGTTCAAACTATTTTAATCTGGGAGAGAGTTTTGTGCGCAGAGGAAAGAAAAGTGGTATATTGAGCATACTCCAGTATAGGAACATACTGTTTCAATACAAAATCAAATATTTTTGATGTCTGAACATCAAGAGAATAAATTAACTTTTATGGAGAAGAGCAACCTGTCCTTTAGATGCTGAACTGACTAGTTTTTTCTGAGACTGTGGTAGGGTTTTCCTGGGGACCAAGCCTTCAGGTTTGCAGCTGCTCACCACGTCACCGCAGGGTGCCTCCTGTGGGAAGTGGCCTGCAGTGATTGCAGCCAACAGGAGTCTTATCTGCTGAGAACCGAAATATTTCTCACTTGTGTTTCTCTTTTCTGTCTGAAAACCTAGAGACTACAAGACAGAATGAACAAAAAAAATCAAACAAGGCATTTTGCAGGCTATTAATTCATGAAGAAGATAATAATGCAGAAATCTGATAGCTGATTTATATGTGTTATATATATGTTTGTAATGCAGCCAGAATATTTGACCTAGACAAGTATTAATTAACATTTTCATATTTATATAGTGACATTAAATACAATCATGCTTGATTTGGATGTTAAGGGGAATGTTTTACTATTTAGTTGCTAAAATCCACATGAGGCTAAAGTTATCAGCTAATGCTGAATATAATTTTTAATTTAAAAAAAAATTTATTTTCCCACATGGTCCATTCTAAGGCCCAATAGTTTAAGAAAGTATGTTTCCTAAATTAAAATATAATTTTAGGTGAGAAAATGTATTATACTAAGACTATAATATTGATAAATAAATTGTATACATGTAAAATTTATCATTTTCTACCTCTTAAAAAGTTAGTTTAGAAAAGGGCTTAGAAAGGCCCTTAAAAAGTTAGTTTAGAAAAGGGCTTAAAAAGTTAGTTTAGAAAACTGAAATTTTTCTATTGGTGAAGAGCATGCAGTTTCTAGTAGGTGGTTGATAATATCAGGAAGATATTTCACTCAAGTCAGAACTAACTGTGTTATTTCCATATTCTTATTGTTTTGATGGCTCTTATTAGTTTATAGTTGTTTTATTACAAACAGCAGTATAGTAAGGGCCACCCCTACCTCTATTCCCGTCCTAGGACTGAGATGTGTAGAAAGACTGGGGATCTGAGGTCGTGGAAGGTGAAGACTGGGACTTCCCATGATTAGGGAAAAGAAGGAGTACATGACAGATAACAGGAAGAAAGGGGCTTACCATCCAGGGGCCCAGTAGATGGGGAGATAAGTAAGTAAATAGTACACAGACATAATGATGTACCCGAGTACAGACTCAAGCAATACTGCTTAAACATACAGAGGACAGAGCTCTGTGGAAGAGGAGCTCTAAGAGACGTGTTCCCTCAGCTGGTCTTAAATCTATACAGAATAACAAATCAGTGTATTAAGGGTCTGGCCCACAGACCCTTTCCCCTATGCCATGACACATGATACAGTGTGAAAGGGGGTGGAGCAGGCATCTGAAGCAGAAGCACAGGAGCCTGGTGAGTTGCTCAAATGGGTGAAACTGTGGAGTGCACACCGAGTGTAGGGAGTGTGAAGGCCATGGTGTGGTTTCTGTTTGCAAAATTTGATGACTAGTTTCAGTTTTTAGACAATCTCTGAGGCCAGTTGAGGCTCTCTAGTCACTCATTTGTTCTCTCTGAAATAATTGTAAAGCTATTCCATTTAGTAGAAGAAAATACCAAAACCAAGCACAGGAAATAAAATGCACGTGAAACTTGAGAAGTCTGAACACAAATCCAGGTATCATCTCTGAACTGGCAGGTTTGCACAGACTTGAATAATTCATAAAATTATTCATAAAATGTGCTTTGTTCATTTCATACCAAGTTTCTAAATAATTCCATCAGTATGAAAGTCGTTATTATTGCTATTTTACATAGGGAAGCATGAGGGACAAAATGTTTGGTGACTCGAACTACACTGATGAACTAATCCTTATGGACCCATGTGCCCAGCACTGATGGGGAGCTGGCCAAAGCCCAAATTGGCAAACACCTACTGGTGTGTTTGCATGTATATATATTCTCATTGTGTATGATACCCACGCAGGCTTAGTGGACACATGTCCTTTGGTCATCTAGGATTTCCTGGTTGTTGACACCCAGTGCTTCGAATGACATTTCCCCTCAGATGAGAATGAAGCATGCGACAGCTGAAATCAAAATGAGTTGCATGAATCACATGCAAACCATGAATAGAATTCTCTGCTCATGTGGGCTTTTGCCAGTATGCCACCATTCCTTGAAGAAGTGTGGCAAGAGTTGTTTTGTTTTGTCTGAAATCAGAGGAAAGTTTGGAGGAGGGAAAGTGGACCATGAGTTCCTCCTCCAGTAAGAGATATTGGTGCAAAGGGCAGGAGTATGTGTGTGGAGAAGAGTGTGATAGATGACCGCAAGTGACCCTGCCTCTGACTGGTCAACCTGGGTGGCTGAGGCTTCAGGGCACAGCCACAGGCCAGAAGTCAGTGAACTTTAGCCTCTCCTGTGTTCCTCCCAGACAGCAATGGTGCTAATGTATCACATGGAGTTGGCTACATGGCAAACAAAGAAACACAGAAGCCAAACTTTATGCAGATAGAAAATTGTAGGAACAAAGATCAGTTGTTGCATTCAGTTTGATTCAGTTTAAATGAAAATTCTGGGTTTTATACTTCATTGTGGATTTTCCCCTAAAGGAACCTGTTCTTTTTTAACTCTGGTCCTTGGGGCAAAATCAGCTCTACGTAGAACTGTCCTCACAACCATGGAAACGTGGACAACTCCACCATTCATGGCAGCACATCCTTCCAAAGTTCTCCTCTCTAATTGATTTCTATAGGAAAAAACTACTGAGGTGGTTCCCTGTTCTTGTAACTGTGCTTTTAGTTTCATGTTTATAAGTGTCTTCCCTTTGGACAATTGCATCTGCCTTTTTGTATGCCATGACCTGTTCCTTCTCTTTAAGTGTAGAGCAAATGTTTCTTTGTGATTCTGGTCTTTCCCACAGTGAATTCAAGTAAAATTTCTGTGAAGACAATACCTCACAAATAGACACAACTTTATAAAAACTTAATGTATTTTATATTAAATGGGTTTTATCAGAAAAAAAATCATGACAGGTAACATGGACTGAGAGATTCACAGTGGGATTTCACACCATGCAGTCACGGGAAAGAACTGGTGAAGAGCTCTGTGGAAGGCTGGCGCTTCTGTGTCCAGACGTGGGTCTGGAGTAAGTCACTCAGTGGGGCTGGCAGTCAGGGAGAAAAGTGGAGTGTGAAGCAGGGAAGAATGAAACTGGAAACCATACAGACAAACACATTTGCATCTAGCTCTCAACATCTCCAAACGGCATAGCCCAGGGGACCTAAAAGGAAGCTGGTGACCTTCATCATGGATTGCATGTGCATCTGACCCAGGACTCAGAGAAACTGAAGAAAAAGACCTGACAGGAACTGGAGGACTACAGGCTGGCAGCTGCCCCATGACAACCAGCTGAGCCAGGAGATCAGGCTGTGAGCTGCAGCCATGCCCTTGCCCATTCCTTCTGAACTTAGTAGCTGGCACTTCACTTCCACCTTCCATATCTCATGAAAGTAATTTCCTTCTGGTCAAAATTAACCTGTACTCCTATGAGAAAGGGGATTCTGGGGAATGAAGTTTCAGCTAAGCCAGATTTAAATAGAACAAAGCTACTCCACTGGAGTAGACCTAAATGTTCACCAGTAGTGACGCTCCTTTTCATACTGGATGCACAAAAGACACATTTCCCAGCACCCATTGCAGTTGGGTGGAAACACATGATTAGTTATGACCAATGGATTGCAAGTGCAGTTGACAAGCTGAAGCAATAAAAAGTCCCTGGACAACCTCCAGTTTTCTCTCCCCTACATCATCCATGAAGGCCAAGATGGAACCAGCCTGAATCCCTGAGTCACTTCTTTGAAGGGAACTACCCTGGAGATTCTTGATACACACAGCGGAAGTAGTGTGAGTGAGAAATAAACTTTTATGTGTCAAACCATTGAAATTTTGGAGTTTTTTTGGTTGTTAAATAAATGAGCTTGGAGAGCATGTGATTGTTACTGTAACATTACTCTGCCTACCTGACTAATACAGACGTGTATAATGCACCAGAAAATTGACCCAAATATAAAGCTTCTGGGATGTATCTAATAAAAATGTAAAATGAACACCTATATATGCAAAATATTCATTATATTCTTAAATATAATTCAAAAATTGAATGCAGTCCAAAGGTCCTGTAATTTGAATGTTTAAAAAATTATGATTCACTCATAGGATCGAGTGGAAATCTATGAGAAGTGTATAAAATGAAGCAATGTTGGAAAACAGGCAGGATAAACTTAAAAGATGACTATAAATTATATATACACCATTAACTATATAAAAGCATGTTTCTCAAAAAGACTTGAACAAAATACTCTATATTTGCTTTAAAATAGCCATAGAATGACATTGTACATTATTTTCCTTTTCCTTGTGTTCTAAACTTTAGGTTTTAAAATTGACTTGGGTATAATATTTTTACAAGAAAATGAAAGTTGTATTAAGTCCAGCGAATGATTCTTATGAACAGATTATCCCAAACTCATTTACATTTTTATAGGATCAGTGGAACTGTGGAGTAGGTGAATACATAGCCAGAGTTTATACCGATTTCAATAAGACATTTAAGAAAACCTACAGGATACTACTATGGACAAGAGAAAAAAAATTTGTCCTTGATGAGAGTAGATTTCTGCACATGGACGATTCTGCTAAATGTGACATTAGAGTAAAATATCCTTGGCCTACTGTTAGATCTCTGTCCTTGGCCTTTTCCTGACCAACGTTTATTTCAATGTCTAGAATAAAGAAATAGATAGCAAAATTATAAAATGTGGAGATGACATAAAGTTGGGAAGTAGAGGGAACATGATAAATGACAGAGTAACAATAATGTCAGAAAACTAGAACGATGAACAAAGCTATTCTGATGAACTTTAACTGTGAGAAAGGTAAAGTTTAGCCTCAAAAAGCTCAGTTGCAAATATATAGGATACAGCAGATAGCCATTTGTATAAAAATCAAACTTGGGATTCTAAATAACCTCTATGTCCATATTTATACAACCAGCTATTTTAACATGTTTATTTAGTGTTTATTATATTATAAAAATATTGCAGTGATCCAGGCAAAATGTAATAAGGGTTTTATTTCACAGAGTAGGCAACTAGGGGTAAGAAGAGGGGTTACATATTCAAAAAGGGAGAATCTACAGAACTTGGTGTTCAATTGGGTGAGGAATAAGGAAGAGAGAGGAATCCACAGTATGATTCTTGGGCTTTTGGCTTGACTGATGGGAATATAGTGATGCTGTCCAATGAACTAGGGAACACTGGAGGCATAGGCTGTGGTGAGAGTGGAGTGAGACTAGAAGATGAGTTTATTTTGGATATACTGAGTTTTACTTCTATAAGAGGCATCCAGGAAGAAATATCCGCTAGATAGTTGGATATATGGGTCTAGAGTCCATGAAAGAAGTCAGGAGTAGAGCTAAAAGATTTAAGTCATCGATAAATACATGGCAGTAAGACCAAAAGAATTAACGAACACTAAAGGACAGAGAGTAGACTTTAAGA
Organism: Phyllostomus discolor; assembly: GCF_004126475.2. Classification (NCBI taxonomy): domain Eukaryota; kingdom Metazoa; phylum Chordata; class Mammalia; order Chiroptera; family Phyllostomidae; genus Phyllostomus; species Phyllostomus discolor. The sequence continues at coordinate 180,446,730 of NC_040904.2, forward strand.
AAAAAAGATCAAGGGTAGAGCCCAAAGAAAATCTATCAAGAGCAGAAAAAAAAAATGTGAGAAAGAAAAATCAGAGATCTGCGCAAGAACACAAAGGAATGATGTTTTAGAAGTCAAAGGAGAAGAGAGTTTCAAAAGGTATGAAGAAGGTATGGAGCTTTCTATCAAATATGCTAGTAGTACTACTTAATAAGCAGACTGTCAGAGCCTCATATACCTCTTTCTAACTTTTTGTTCATAATCATAAAACCTAGAGCATAATACCATACATAAAAATGGGATATAAAAACTAGATACATAATCATAATAAGCTAGATAACAATACCATGCCAAATGCTAAGAAAAGTCTATTACAGAATTTTTCTAATTACATCTCAGCCACACACTAGACATTCCATTCTCAGCATCTGTCCCTGGATAGCCTAAGGTAAGAAAGTAGGAGTAAACTTTGACTCACTCTCACAGTTTGATCCTAATTCATTTGAAAACAGGTGCCCATCCCTTTTTCCATGAGAACTGTGTTCTGAGTCAGTCAGTTCCCATGCCAACCTTTCCGTCCTTTCCCACCAGACTTCTCATTCTACCTCAAGAGAGATACATCCTGTATGTGACACCACACACAAGTCAAATGGGGTGGGGGAGAAGCAAGGCGCACCTTGGCATAGGTAGTCAATGGAGGGAGAGTGCAGAGTGACCGGGAGTAATGCTTCCTGAGCATTGTGGTTCTGCACACATATTGAATAAAAACTAATGCACTGCATGCGACTCAAAGGGGACCCAGAATCAGTGTAGAAGGAAAGCACTTCTGCTTCTTTAAGGATTATTTACTGGGCACTGCAATTTGGGGGACCAACCATGCCTGTCAATCTGTTCAAGCAAGAAGAGCAAAGTGGGAGTGAAGAAAATGGTCTTCTACCAAAAGGCTCTCTGGGTTCTCCTTCCTCCAGCGTTGCCAATGGATGGCACCTGGAAAGGTGGCACTCGACATGCTCAAGGGAGCATAAGACGCCCTCAGGCACCAAGTCCCAGCCACACTTTCATGTCAACTTTCACATCACAGGCATACAACCGAATGAGGAACTAAAAAGGAAGAGCTGGAACAGCTTTATCTGTATCTGAATTTTTAAAATTTGGTTACATGAAGAACTATAAGTGAAGTAAGTATAAGCTCAGGAAATATTAAATGAGAAGCATGTTACTATCACTAGTTAAAACTCACTTCTTGATTGTAGGCTCCAATTCTGGGGCTTCAGAAAAATCTGAACCTCCATAAGTTCATTGTAAAAAATCACAATTAATGCATATGTATACATATAAATCTCTCTGGTCACCCCATCAACACCAATATTGAAAAAATAAAAAGTTCTGAACCCAGGGAGTCTGATTCTAAACTCTGTACTTTCAGTTACATTCCCTCTGGCTCTCTTAAAGACAAATAGGGGATATAGGACAAGTAATGTCTGAGGAGAGATGGGCATGGAACACTGTTGTTTCATCATTAAAGAAAGGTAGAGGCAGGAGGAAAGGTATGCAGTTCTCAGAAGATAAAGGTCAAGGGCAAGTGCCTGAGGGATGGGAGGTAATGAAGACCAGCTCTGCCTCTTCATGCATTTATTTATCCACCAAATACTGTCAGGGTCAAAGAGTGTTCCAGGCACTGAGCTGGGCCTTGGGGATACAAAGATGAATAAAATCTATTCACCCTTTTCAAGGAGCTCACATTTCAGGAGTGATATAGGGCAATACATATTTTGGTACCATGTAGTGAGGACAATGGTCAAAGTATAGAAGGAAACATGGAAGCTCAAAAGATGAAGGTGCTTTATCCAAAGTGCTGAGAGAGATTGCACAGAGGAAATGCTATTTGAACAATTGAATGAGAAGTTAGAAGTGGCCAGGGAAAGAGCTCAGGGAGAATGGGCATTTGAAGGTAGAGTGAAAGCAAACAGAAAGACAGAAGAAATGAATGGTGTTCATGGAATGGCCAAAGTCACATTGCTTGGTGGGTCATGGAAGAGTAGCAAGAGCCAGGCTATTAAATTACTCCAGGTTATTACCCTAAGGAAAAATTATGAGAGTGGGGGTGGGAGAGTTGAAGCTTTTATACAAGAAGCAGAGCATGATCTTATTTAGGTTTCAGGAGTGTAATGAGGCAGAGTAAAGGATTGAGTGAAGAGAAAGGAGCTATCAATAGGAAGGTCAGTTAACTAGGAGGTTGTTGCAAAGATCCACCCAAGAAAAAAGGCCCGTATGAGGGCAGTGGTGGTCCGACAAAGAAACATGGACAAACCCAAGAGACTCAAATGAGGCAGAGGTCCAGGCTTTTACACCAATAGAGAGAGAGAGTTGTTGAGGATTACTTTAACTTGTGAGAGAGGGTAGATGTCCATTAACAGGGAGAGAAAATTTATAACAGCGAGGATGCTTGTGACCTATTGCATTTTAGGAATCTGCAATGCAACCAGATGAATATTACAGTAGACTCTGTAATTACTGAGACAAAATATCATCACTGTGATCTCCTAACACCTTGTTTTCAATGCTAGATATCTTCACTGTAAAGATATTAGTGATAGATGGCTGGATATTTGGCAACAGAATTAGTTTCCTGAGCATTATAGATGAAGATGCAATAATCGGGGTATACTTTGAGTTCAGTTAAGTAGAACCAAGATTTTATCAAGTTTTACAGTACTTTGATATATGTTGTTGCTTTTAAACCTCCTCCCCTACCCAGCAATCCTAAGGGTAGGTTTTTAATAACCTTCCAAGGTAATATTTAATATTCTTTCAATTTTACAAGTAAAGAAGTCAGCTGTCTTGGTTATCACATGGTTAGTTACTAGCAGAGCTAAGATGACCACTTTACTCCACCTTGGCCTATAGAGAAAGATCATCCTCGTGATGCAAATACACTGAGGTCAGAACTGATCTTTTCAATTCTTGTGCTCCTGATGTTTATCAGGATGCCCAGAACATTGACGTCTGTTGGTGCACGATAGCACTGAATCACAGAATCTGTCATCTGTGGAATGAATAAATGCATGCCAACCATCTCACATTCTAGAATTCCTTTGTGAAGAAATATGACTACATTCCTAAATAAGTATTTTCCTGGAAATAAAAAAATTAAAGGTGTTTGGCAGGTGGGGATTTCATTTCATGTGAAACAGCTTGGGGAGTCCGTAGGTTCTATGAGTTAAATAACACACATGGGAGAATTAATTAATAAAGAGAATATGTAAAAAGATATATTTCCATGTGATCTAATCAATTTCCCAAAGTGCTGGCAAGAAGATCCTTCCCTGAAGTTTACCTGAACAGGCGTTTTCATTGCTTATTTTCCCAGGGTGTGTCTATACACCAACCCTCCTTGCCTGCTCCGCTTGCCTCTCTAGATTTTATTATGTGACATTTTCATTGAGCTATTGAAATTGGATGTGTCAGACACATTAGAAGCCATGGCAGTTGTGGCAAGTTAGTTGATATATTTTAAAATAAACCAAGAGGGCCATGTAGATGTCAAGGGAATAAATTGCTCTGTTTAGCAACAAGTGATTTATTTAACTACTGAAGACAGGGTCCAAGCGATGCCAAGCTGCATCCATTTTAGAAAAAAAGCTGAGCTATTTTCTGAGAAATCTCTCATGTGGGACCAGAATAAGAACAGGAGAAGTTTATGAGAAGATTAATTAAATTCTTGATTTGGGGATGACCCCAAGGAATGAATTTTATTTCCCATGTGCTACAAAATTGACCTCGTAGCATTTCTGAAGGTAAGGCGTGTTCTAGAAGCATCCAGTGTTAGCACTGACCCAGACGCGGTGGCTTTCCTTCAACTGCAGCGGCAGCACGCTCCCCAGCTTGCCTGTGTCCTGGAGCGTGGTGAGCGGACAGGCTGAAGTCTGGGATTGCACCCTTTCTTCCTCTCGCTGTTCAACCTTGGCTGGTGACTGCTAGGTACAAGGAAATCAATAGATGTGAAGTAATTGCAATCTAAAGTTGCAGAAATACAGCACAGCAGCTGAAAGCACAGGCTCTGGAAACAGAAGACCCAAACTTGCCTCCTGGTTCTGCCACTTAAACTCACTGAGTGACTGTGAGCAAGTTTTCTGGCCTTTCTCTACCTCATTTTTCTCGCCCGTAGATGAAGATAGTGACAGTGTTGATCCCATACAATTGATGTGAAGTTACGTGAGTTAGTCCAGTTGCGGAGAGGACCACCTGCAGCTGTCCCTTCTCTCATCATGGATCCCGCCCTCTCCAGCGGTTCATTCCCTCAGCGTCCTCAGGCGCCGTGTGTAGTAGCCCCCTTGATCCGACACCCTCCAGGTTTGACCGTATTCCTCTTCTCTCATGCACATCAAAACTCCTCATGGAAAGAATTGTGCATTTGCTCTTTGATCCATTCCAGACTGATGTTTACCCCTGTTATTCCAATGGAACTGTTAGTCAAAATCATTCAGGGCCTCCTTTTTCTGTAAAGGTCAATTTTAAAGGCCTTATGGGATACAACTTTTCAGGAGCAAGTGACACATTCTTGACACCCTTATTCTGAAACACAACTCTTTCTGGGTTCTTTCTTGTTTTGCTGGCCATTCTTTCTTAGTTTCTTTTACAGACACTTACTTCCTCAGTGGAGTGCCCCAGGATTCAGCCTCAGGAACACTTCTCTTCTTCCACACTCCCTAGATGATTTCATCCAGTCTCATGCTAGCTACAAATATAGATTCAGATACATGGCCGTGACTCCCAAATCAATACCTCCAGCCCCAGCATTTCCCCTGGAATGTCCCAGACTCCAACTCATTTTTCATATCTCCACTAGGATGAATAATAGGCCCTTCAATCTTAATACAGTCAACCCTCATTATTCGCAGAACCTGTGTTAGCAAATTTGTCTATTTGCTAAAATTCACTTGCGACTGCAAAATCAATACTTGCTGTGCTTTTGGTCCTTTACAGACATGTGGAGGGCTTCGGGAAAACTTGAGTCATTGGACATGCACGATCTGGCTGAGGTCAAACATGGTGATACTCCACCTTCTTGTTTCAGCGCTCACAATGTAAATAAGCATCCTTTTGTAATTTGTTTCATGCCACATTTTTTTCATGTTTGTGCTTTTTGTTGGTAATTTCTCTTTTTTAAATGGTCCAAAGGGTTGTGCTGATGTGTTATCTAGTGTTTCGCAGTGCTGGAAGGCTGTGATGTGCCTTTTGGAGAAAATATATCTTAGATAAGCTTCATTTAGGCATGAGTTATAATGCTGCTGGCCAGGAGTTCAATGACAAAAAATGGGAGATATATCTTAAGTAAGGTGTCTTTAAACTGAAGCATACATAAAACAAGGTTGTGTGTTGACCAGTTGACAAACACATGTGTGATCAGGGCCTCACAGGGTGCTAACCCTGTACTTCTCCCAGCAGCAATGGTCCCGTGTTCATGATGACTTTGCAGAACACAACTATTGCAAATAACGAGAAATGACTGTGTGTTTAAAACTTGTGAATTCCTCCCACCTCATTTTTACCACAGAAGATAACTAAATTCTTCCCGTTGGCTTAGGCCAATAACCTTCGTTCATATTTTTCTCTTACCTCCCATATCCAATACATCAGCAACTCCTTTAATATATTCCTTTGGAATTGCTCTGCTTCGTTTACCTTAATTATTTTAAGCCTGGCCTGACCATGATCATCCTGATGGTAGGGTGACAAGAGTGATAGGTTACCCTATTCCCATCCAAGACCATCCCCACCCCCAACACGCAGGTAAGTCATGTCTTGTTTCTGCTCTTTGGGAATCCTCCAATGGCTTCTCGTTTGATTCAGAGGAAAGGCCGAAGTCCTCACCATGGCCTTCAGCTATACGGTCACCTTTGCTGATCAGTCTAACACATCATGACATCTTCTCACCTCAAGGCCTCACCCCTGCACTCTTCCCTATTTCAAACATTCATCCTGCAAGGATTCACCTGGCTCGCTTCCTCACTGCCTCTGTGTTTCTCCTCCATGTCAGCCTATCAGAGAAGACTCTCTAACCTTTTACCCTGCCTGATTTTTCATCATGTCAGGTATCACCCAGTATGCCATCAATCTGTTTATTGTTTCTTCTGAGGAGAATATAGACTTTTTGAGGACAGGGACTTTATCTGTAATGATCACTGCTGGTTCCCCAGTGCCTGCGTTAGTATCTGACACAAAGTAGATGCTGAATAAAATATATTAGTAATCTGATGGATTCTTCAATTTCTTTTACAATGCATGGAGAAAATGTTATTCCCATTTTTTAGGGCAACTTATCTGCAACAATGTTAAGATGTACTTCAGACTGCCTCCCCTGCTTATGTGGCATGGCCTTGGAGCCATCTGCAGCCAGTCTGCTCAGGGAAGGCACATGCTCTCACCACATCTCAAAGCCGGGCACCAGGAATGTTGGGACGACCTGCTGCCCCTGCCTCTTGACTTCAGTAAGGGGAACTAAGAGTAACTGTGTTGCTTCAGAAAATATCATCTTGAAAGCTCTGTAATAGATTATGTGTTTTGATTATCTCATAAATTACCCCTTTTCTTCTCAGTATGAATTATGGAGGAGACAGCTTTGTTCTCAAAGGAAGATGTGCCACTTGGAAATTTTTCTTCCCATACAGCATGCACCGCCGTGAGATCACCACCCAGCCAGTTGTGGTATTGTGACTCAGGACATTCATTTAGATTTAATGCTTGGAATGTTAACTGCAAGATTCTCAGGTGTTAGGGCCCTTACCAAGGATGTTTGCTTAACTCTGAAAGAAAGGTTTCCTTCCTTTGGAACATACTTCCTGGTCAGCAGGATCAGGTGTTGCTTAATAGATATTAAATAGATACAGAGTAAACGGTGGATTTATGTGGGGGAAGCAGCTGCTTAGGCAAACTTGCTCTTTAACCTTGCTCAGCAAGCTAGAACTTTAGGGTGGAGCTGGGGCCAGAAGCCATGTGCATTGAGGATCTAAGAAACCACCCACAGACTCATCAGCCTTCCAGGCTCAGTCTCCTCACACACAAATCCTACTCTATTCCCAGGCCAGAGAGCCTCCAGGGCTGGGATTGCTCAAACCTCGGTTCACAGACATGTCACTGTTTTCATTTGCTCCATAAGTATGCATGCAGGTCGGCCCCATCTGCGACAGTCCAACTGAACAGAGACTCAGGGAATGGATATTTATGGCAAAAAGAACACACGTTCATTGTGAAAAATTTGAAACATATAGGAAGAATCATGAGTAAAAAATGGGCATCATAATTCTAAGTCCCAGAGACTAAACGCTGTTATTGATTTAGTGTATAGCCTTGCAGTCATTCATCTCTATGTGTGGGAGCATAGATAGTTTTAAATAAGTTGGATTATTCTAACAATGTTGTTTTATAATCCGTTTCCACTGACTATTCTGTTGTGAACGTTTTCCCAGGTCACTAGTTGTCCTGCTGCAGTGATTTTTTTGAGTGGCTGTCCAGTATTCCAACATAAATATGTACCATATTTTATTTAATAATGCTTTATAGTTTAACATGTAGGTAATTTCCAGTTTTGATTATTAAAAATAACACCATGATGAAGATTGTAGAATGAATTTTATATGCATTTCTGATTATTTCTGAAGACTGAATTTGCTCAAGTAAAATCATGCAATCAAAATATATGAGTATTTTTAAGGCTTTAAAAAGTTTTTGCCAGTTAATATTCCTCATAAAGCATAAAAGGGTCCCTTTTCCAGAAGTGGCTTTTAGAGGAGGCTACTACTACTCTGAGAGTCCCTTTTAGGGTCCCCCTCTCCTTGATGGAGCTAACCTGCACCCCAGAAGCGCCCAGGGCCCCGTGGGCAGAGGCTGTCTCTGTACTTCCGGGCCTCCTGGGCCACAGTTACTCATCTCTGTGGCAGGGCGGGCGGCACACATGGAGGTCAGGTGATGTGCATGGGGTCCTGCAGCCAGCAGTGACTCAGCAAAACCACTCTGGCTCCTGAACTTCGCTCAAATCACAAGGCTGAGCGCACTCACTTTCCTGAGGTCCATTATTCCCAAATAAGCAAAAACAATTAAAAGAGGCCACTTGCACGTGAGTTTGTGGATATTACTTTTTGGAATAACTGGTTCATCCCCAAGACTTTGCTCATTGGTGACACCAAATGCTGTATAATCCCGCCTTCTTTGTCCTTTTTGCAACCAATCAGGGAATGAATGATCTATAGAGTTTACCTTCACGACATTATTTGCAATAAAGCTGTGTCGTGGGTGTATCCAGGTGTCCATCAGAGATTCTCAGACTCAGAGATGTAACTGCTGAACTGGATCAAAACAAAAAATGTCATTCATTGTGACTCATACATAAAACTCAAGCAGCCTGGTAAGGCACTGGAACACCCACACCAATGTAAGAAAACCCCTGGTGACACAGATTGGCCCTCAGATGAAGGCCTCTGGTGTACATCTTCCATTATTCAGTAAACTGAATTAAACTCAGGAGGCCTACAGTGAGCTATTAGGACCCATTCTCTGCAGGGGGTGGGGCCAGCACAGGAGCACGACTACAGCTGGTCTGTGATTGGGCTGTGCTTCCATCCATTTACAAACATCTGTCGGTTTCTGGGTACTCCCTAGACCCGTGCCGTGCCTAGGAATTCAGGTCCTCTGTAGACTCTGTGCTTTGTTCTGATCCTTAGCCACAGACTGTTGGAGTTGAAAGTGGTGGCCCCACTTACACAGGAGTGAGAGAAGGCAGAAGAGTATGAACTCAAACCCACAGCGGGGAAGTGACTTCTGACCTTGGAGGGTAGATCATTTTCATCTTCTGCAATTACAGATGAGCCTAATATACAAAAATGTATCAAACACACTGAAGAGATATAAGCTGTAGCATAACTGTTGAGTTAATTATCTGCAAATAGGAATAACAAACGCAAAACCTAGCCAATCACAAACACTCCCAAATGCAGGAGGCTGTTTATAGAACCAGGGGCCAGGGATTCTTTTCAGTACGTATTTGCATGAGATCGAGTTTCAGGGAGGCTTTTGATTTTTAGCTGGAAGATGATGATGGAATTTGGAAAGGAGTCCCAGAGATGAAGAGCAAGCTGGGGGTGGGGGGATGAGGAAGGGCCTGGAGAGTGCCTTTGAGCTCTAGGAAAAGAGGGATTCCAGCCACTTCTCCTGGGACCCAGCTCTGCCCTGATGCTCTTCCGATCAGCTGAGCTGGGAGCTTGGAAGCACACTCAGCACTGAGCCAGGCGAGGCTCAGGACAGCTCTTGCCACTAATGGCAGGAGGAGCAAGGTTCCTTCAAAGGAACCCTGTGAACAGAGGACACTGAGGAGGGGGAGCAAGAAAAAAACAGTCAAAAGCCACGTATGATTGTATCCAGTGGACTCCCTCCTGTGTTCCTGTGAGAGAACTCTGGGCACTCCCAGAAACACTTGGGTCAGGGAGATTTTAGGACAAAGGCCTGGAGGGAAGGTTAGGGCCAGAGTAGGAAACCCAATTGTAAATGCTTAATATGTCCATCACACCAGAGTCCTCTGTTTGAATGACCAACACTTGGCATTCAGATGGTTTCCAGTTTTTCATTATTAAAAATAACATTGTGATGAACATTAATACTTTTAATACATTTTATTAATTAGAGCAGTTTTAGATTCACAACGAAATTGAGAGGTGGTACAGAATTCCCATATATCGCAGCTGCCACGCATGCACAGCCACCCCCACTGTCCACCTCCCCCACCAGACTGATATACTCGTTACAACTGATGAATTTACAATGGCACAGATTTTACCTCCCAGGGTCCGTAGTTTGTCTTAGGGTTCACTCTTGATGCTGTACACTCTATGGGTTTAGACAAATTTTTAACGATATGCATCTACCATTAGAGAAACATACAGAGTAGTCTGTGCCCTACAAAAAAATCTCTGTGCTGTGTTCTTTCTCCTTACCCATGACAACCACTAAACTTTTTACTTTCTCCATAGTTCTGCCTATAGTAGTCAGGTTTCTCCAGAGGAATAGTGTGTTTGTATATATATATATATATATATATATATATATATATATATCCAATCACATGAACCAATTTCTCATAGTAAGTCATATATATGTGTGTATGTATGTGTATGTGTATGTATATGTATGTATGCGCATATATATATGACTTACTATGAGAAAGTGGTTCATGTGATTACAGAGGCTGAGAAGCCCCACAATCTCCCACCTGCAAGCAGGAGGCCCAGGGAGGCGAGGGGTATAATTCTGCCTGAGTCCAAAGGCCTGAAAACCAGGGGGGCCAGTGATGTAACTCTGTGATAAATCTCATTTTTTATACATTGTTGGATTGATTTGCTAACATGCTGTTGAAGAGTTTTGCATCTATGTTTAGTAGAGATATTTATCTGTAGTTTTGTTGTTAATGTCTTAGTCTGGCTTAGGGATGAGGGTAATGCTGGTCTCGTATTAACAGGATGAGTCAGGAAGTCTTCCCTCTGCTCCTATCTTCTTACCACTGAACCTATCTGGACCCCAAACTTTCTGTTTTCAGCTATTAACTATTGATTCAATTTCTTCAATAAATATAGGCCTATTCATATTGTGTACTTCTTTTGTGTGAGTTTTGGTAGACTGTACCTGTCAAGGAATTAATCCATTTCATGTAGATTATCAAAAGTGAGGCTGTAGAGTTGTTCACAGTATTCATTCAGTATCTTTAATATCTGTGGGATCTGTGATAATGTCCCCTTTTTCATTTCTCATGTTAGTAATTTGTGTTCTTTCTCCTTTTTTTCTTAGTTAGCCTGGCTAGAGAGTTATCAATCCTATTGATCTTTGTAAAGAACCAGCATTTGGTTTTATTGTTTTTCTCTGATTTTTTCTTCTCAGTACCATTGATCTCTGCTTTAATTTTCTTTATTTCTTTTCTTCTGCTTCTTTTGTATTTAATTGGTTCTTCTTGTAAGCTGTGGTAAAAGCAGTGTTCAGAGAGAAATTTATAGCATTAATGAATCTATCAGAAAAGGAAAAAGATTTAAAATCATTCATCTAAGATTTCACCCCACAAAACTGGAATGTGTATTCTGCTGTTGTATGAAATAGTCATTAGAAACCATTATATTCAGTTGATTAGTAATGTTGTTGAGTTCAACTAGGTCACTCCTGATTTTCTGCCTGCTGGGTGTATTCCTTCTGCTACAGGAGTGTTGAAGTCTCCAACTGTAACAGTGAAACCATCTTTCTTCCAGCATTTATATCAGTTTTGCCTCACGTATGTGACACTCTGTTGTAAGGCACATGCACATTAAGAATTGTTACGTCTTCTTGGAAAACTGACACCTTTATCATTACGTAATGTCCCTCTTTGCCCTCGATAACCTTTCTAGCTCTGAGCCTGTTCTGTGGGAAACTAATATAGCTATCTGTGCTTTCTTTTGATTAGTGGCAGCATGCTGTACCTTTCTCTGTCAATTTACTTTTAATCTACATGAGTCTATATTTAAAGTGGATTTCCTGTAGGCAACTTATAAGTGGCTCTGTTTCTTTTGATCCACTGTAACAATTTCTGTCTTTGAACATAATTTTATGTGTATTCCTGATTAAATTCATATGTATATACCAACATATTTAATATTGTGTCTACTTAGAAATCAGATTTATTAAGTTATATGTTGAATATTAGTTTTCACATATATAGGTATGAAATTTGATGACTTTTTATGAATATATACATCATGTAACTACCTCCCCAGATCAAGATGTAGAGTATTTCCATCTCAGAAAATTCCCTGTGTCCCCTTACAAGCTCCTGCCCCTTCCTCATGTCTCCCTGGCAATCACTGATCTGGTTTCTGTCCCCATAGATTCATTTTGCCAATCTAGAACCTTATAGAAATGGAATCATACAACATGTGATCTTTTGTATCAGGATGATTTCACTTGCAATAATGTAGTTGGTATTTATCCATGTTGTTTTATATGTCAGTAGTTTGTTCCTTTCTAATGCTAAGGATCCCATTATATAGATATACCACAATGTTTTCATTTATCTGTATACGGTGATTTGTGTTGTTTTCCAAACTTTTATAAATAAAGCTAGTCTGGTTATTTTTTCTACATAGCCTTTGTAAACATAAACTTTTTTTCATGACTAGGTACCTAGAAGAGTAATTTCTGGGAGGCTTGGTAAGCTGATGTTTAACATTTAAGAATCTACCGAACTGTTTCCCAAAGTTGCTGCACCATTTTGCCCTCCCACCAGCACCCGTTCCCAGTCTCTTACATTCTCACCAACACGGGAGTTTCAGTCCTTTAATTTTAGCCATTCTAATGGGTATGACATATTACCGTGGCATTCGTTTTTATTTCCTTAATGACTAACGGTGTTAAGAATGTTTTCACGTACTTATTGGCCATTTATATATCTTCTTTTGTCATTCTCTGTTCATGTTTTACCCACATTTATTTGTGTTGTTTATCTTTTTTTTTAAAAGATGATTTATTTATTTAGCTAGAGAGAGGGGAAGGGAGGGAGAAAGAGAGGAGAGAAACATCAATATGAGAGAGAAACATTGATTTACTGACTCTCTCATGTGGCCCTACCTGGGGACCAGGCCCACAGCCCAGGTGTGTGCCCTGACCAGGAACCTTCAGGAATGCTCTGACCTTCTGCTTTGTGACCTTCTGCTTGAACGATGCCCAAGCAACTGAGCCATGCTGGCCCGTGCTGTGCTGTTTATCTTTTTAGTATTCAGTGCTAAGAGTTTTTTAAAATATATTCTGGATTCAAGTTCTTTTTCTGATACGTACATTAAAAATATTTTCTCCCAGTTTGTAGCTTGCCTTTTATTTTGTTTCTTTGATGAGCAGAAGGTTTTAATTTTTAAAGTCTGATTTGTCAATTTTTTCTTTTACAGCTAGTAACTATTTGTGCATGATATTAGGAAGAAGTATCCGTTTGTTTTTAAAACTCTAAATAGTATAAGATTTACAATGGACTCATTATAGATAATAATGAGCAGAGAACAAAAGCAAGCCAGCAAGCAAATAAATTTTTTTTCGAGTTTAACTACAGAACAATTTATCTTAAACAAGAAATCTGACCTTTAGTAAAAGTATCAGAGGTACTAAGTAACCATTTCCCAAAGTAAAAGATGGCATAATAATATCCATACATTGTATACACGTTGCCATGAATTCACAGTCTGGGGAAGGACTCCCTGGAAGGTTTGTTTAACCCCTGCTTGCTAACTCCCTTATAGAAGAGGGTTGGCAACCCACTTTGCTCCAAAAGTCTCCTGCCATGTGACTGTGGCTATAGACTAACAAATTGATTACAAGAGAAAAAAAATAGAATTTCGTTGATATTTACTTGAGGATAAAATTAAGTGGTGATTTTGAAAATCATGTATAAAATGATCTCCTACCTCTTTTATGCTGGACAAAAGCTTGGTGCTCATCTAGGCCTTACTAACAAGGCATAGACAGATTAAGGATGGACCACACGAGGGATGCTATAGGTTCCACTGCCGTAAATGGCATCACTTTGCTGTAGACACTGGCAGTTCTCCATTAACAAGTGGATAGGACCCTGATCTTGACTTTGAAATCAGCTCTCTTTGACTTTCAGCAAATAAATTACTCTTTCTGAATTTTTAAAAATATGTAAAGTAAGATTGCTACCTTTGGTCATTGTTGTAATCATTAAATGATATAATACATGTGGAAACCTCAAACACGGGGCCCATGTTATATAGGAAAGATACTCAATAAAGTTACATGTAATCTAAATGAATTGTATATTCAAGGTTGCTATTTAAGCCAAAGGATTCTATTAAGATACCACAGACTATTAGAACTTTGTCTTAAGGTAGCTTTTCGGACTTGCCTATTAGTAAGGACTCTATGGAAATGCACCACCAAATAGTCACTTGTGAGCAGAGAAAAAGTCAAATCCAAGAATGAAGAAGGAACTAATCAAAGACAGAAGTATTCCCCATACCTTGTGGCTTCCATACCTTGGATGTGGCTTCCATACCTTGGATGGGGTTTCACCTCCTGGTTGAGGTTTCACAGCAGGGCAGCCAAAGTGGATGATGTTGGCTGATGTCCCGGAGGGAGGGAAGAAAGCCATGGGGGTACGATAACAAGGAAGAAACAAATACAAAGTCACTAAGTCAATGTTTTCTTATTTTACATTTAGTCCTTATCTTAAATTACTTACTGTTTCAACAGACTTTTCCAAATTACAATGGGCCTAGCATTCCTCTGGATACTTTAGATAATTCAGAAATGAGTGCCCACATGAGACTAACATTTAAATGGGGATATTGAGTGAAGCAAATTGTTCTCTCTGATGTGGATGAGCCTCATATAGTCAACTGAGGCCAGAATAGCACAAAAAAATGGATCTTCCTCAAAGTAAGAAATATGTCTTCCTGCCTGATGTTCTTTAAACTAAGACATTGACCTTTTTCCTGAATTCAAATGGAAACATCATCCCTTTCTGGGTCTGGAATCTCCCAGCTTTCAGATTAGAATTTCACTCTTGGCCATTCCAGGTCTCAGGTCTTCAAATTCAGACTGGAGCTAAACCAGTGTCTCCCCTGGGTCTCCAGCTTCCTGACTCACCCTGCACAGATCTTGGGACTTGCCAGCCTCCCTCATCACGTGAACCAATTACACACACACACACACACACACACACACACCCCCTACTGGTTCGATTTCTCTGGAGAACCCTAACTAAAACACAGACCATGAACATTTAAGGGGTTCTAAAAGACAAGATATTATAGAGAGTGGGTCTGCCAATGAAGGCCTTCAAAATCAGTCCACACAGAGCTCCTCTCAGAGCTCAACAGTATGGGCTGGTGAAGGGGAAGGGGTTTTATCTGAAGAACTGAAGCACAGTGTTGCTTTGGCCATTAGGTCTTCAGTAAGTCTTGGTTCCAGTGTTACCCCATGGCTATGACCCCATGGGAGAAAAAAAAAGGCCCTCTTTGCTCTAATGAGTTTATTTCTTCAAAGAGATGGATAAACCTGGTATCTAATGTTATGCTCTACTCTGATATCTCCACATATCATATAGATTCATAAACTTAAAAAATAATATAGTACAACTTTATATCATTATAATGTAAATATTATATTATTTCCTCATACCAGGCCCTTTTTCTGGCCCTGGTATATGTAAGTGGGTTTTGGAGGACTAGAAATGAGATCGAGGGGGCTAAGTAGATATGACATGATTTCCACATCAAAGGCTTTGCTGAGCTCAAAATTGCCTTTCTCTTGTAACACTAACCAATGCTCCTAGACAACATTTATGAACATGTCTTCCCATAACTGATTTATTTTCTAAGAGGCACTCCCATCTCTCAAACCAGCTGATTTTTGATAATTACTTAGCCATCAGTACCCTAAATACATTGAAATTTTTAAGTTGGACAAGGTTTAAACAAAAAATCTAGACCTCTTATCTTGCCGGTATGGCTAGTAAGTAATAAGAAACCTCTGGTCATCATCTGTTTAAATATTCACCTGTGGTGTCAAGGTGGGGGTCATAGTGAGATCATCATGGGACCATAGTAAGGGTTGGGGATAAGAGCTTGCATCATCGAAGATGATTAAACCAAAGAAAGGAATGGAGAAAATATGGTGCAGGTGAATGGGAAGAGAGGTTCACTACAGATAAAGACCAAAGGAGCATTTGCCAGAGAATGGGAGAATGAAATCTCCTTCTTCTTAGCTATACCCATTCCTCACAGCATGTTATTCCAATTTGCCCATTTTAGGGGGGCATGTGTTTGATGAGTAGCCCCTGCCTTATGAGATACTTCCTTGTTGCTAATACAAGTCACTGCTCTGGGCATATGATCCTTTGGTATCGTCCACTCTTGCTTACAGAACTTGAGCAAGATCTTATAGGTTTAGGGCAGTTGGAGAACAGCAGTATGGGTGATGGTGTGGGTTGAAATTAATCACGGCTATGGTTGAAGAGAAACAATGGAGAGAAACAATGAGAGATTTATTTATGAAGCAAATATTTGCTGAGCATCTATATCATGTGTAGTATTACTTGGATGGGCAGTTAATAAAGAGGAAAAGAATAAAGACACTGAAAAAAGAAGGGATCATAAGTCAAAAAGGGATAAGATGTGGTTATAAAGTGAACTCACATCCCTCTGGAATTTAGTAGTAAAGATGAGAGAATGGACATTGAGGAATAAACAAGCAAATACTGGAGAGTCATTCATAAAGACTTGTATGGATCATTCCCTACTTGTCAGGCAGACACATGGGGCTGTGGGGTGGAGGAGAGCAGAAAGAGAGACAACAATGAGTAAAATGCAATCCCAACACTCAAAGACTTCATAGTCTAATGGGAGAAACGGGCAAATAAACAAGTAATAAAGTTATGATGTTGCAAAGGCCATGATAGAAATACAAATCCACCCAGATGTGTCAGGATCCCAAACTACCTCAAGCAGGGTTCTGGCCTTGGCGTAAGAGAGTTGCCTCTGCTGAAAGTTTAACCATCTTTGAAATTCAGGCACTCAGATATCAGGCCTCTTTCTCTACTGGCAGATACAGGAGGTGATGACTTCTGCATGCAAAAAAAGGAGCCCTCTGGCCTTCACACTTGGCTTTTGATAGCCTGTTACTCAACTGTTTGTTACGTTTCTGCAGAGCATCACTGGACTTTAGCAATAGCTAGCCACATATCTCAGACATCTGATACATTATTCCTTGTGGTGTATTCTCTTCCACCAGTACACCTTCCCAGTTCACCACATGTAAAAGCTTCAGCCACTAGACAGATAGCCACCTTGTGCCAGGGGCTATCTGTGATACATTTTCCAGCACCCATAAACTCTCTACCAGCCAGCAGTCAAAAGTTAACGTACTATCTATTTTCTGAAGCCACCCTAGTTTTGGTTCTCCAGAGGGTGGTGCTGAGACAGAGTTTGGGGTCAAGATATATGTTAGGGTCCTGATCTGTGTGGCTCAGTTGGTTGGGTGTCATCCCACCAAGCGAAAGGTTGCTGGTTCAATTCCTGGTCAGGGCACATGCTTGAGTTGTGGGTTTGGTCCCCAGACAGGGTGCATTCAAGAGGCAACTGATCTGTGTTTCTCTCTCACATCCATATTTCTCTTCCTCTCTTTCTCTCTCCCTTCCCCTCTCTCTAGAAATAAATAAAATCTTTAAAAAATAAATAAGAAAAAGATACGTGTTAAGGATGAACACCTAAAGAAGAATGATGAAGGAGCAGGGTCAGGTAGAGAAAGTTGAATGTAGTGGGAAACCCAAGAGCCAGGATAGCTCATTAGTCATCCTGCACTGGGCTGACAGCTAGCACTTTTTTTTTTGCTTCCCTCAGTCATAGATGCAGGCCACTATTATGCAGATGTGAGACCAGGCAGAGTGACTTTTTGCAGCTGAGGCAAACAAACAGTGAAGAAGCTGACATTGAAGACTGTCAGCTCAGCACCAAGGGTCAGCAAGTTATTCCTTCAAAGGGGATCTGGATGAGGCCCAAGCCAAGAGAGTCATGGTAAGGAGTTATAGATAGATGATAAGTGGATGATGATAATAAATAGGTAGACAGATACATACTGTCTTATGTACATGTATGTACATAAATACATGTATATACATACATGCACAGACAGGTAGTTGGTAGAGGTGTGCAGACAGGCATACATGTTTGTGCATACATAGAGAAAGAAGGAAAAGGAAAAGAAGGGGGAATTATGAAATGGCATTAATATTTTCTATGAATTAAGAAGGCAAATTAATTTGTGAAGAGCAAAGATGTGTGACTGGACATTTGAAGATGGGCCCTTTGGAAAGATGACTGGGAGGAATGTTTCAAGTCTTCTGACAGAATTTTCAAATAGCCTTGATTTTTCAGATCAGTTGAAGTTTAAGTTATAAATTTGCAGGAGACAAATCCCATAAGATTTTGAGTCTTTATTCTATAGTCTCAGATTGTCAAGGGGTAGGTTCAGAGAACATAGTAGGTATGGACCAGGGTCTAGGGTTGGCATAATAAACAAGGCAAATTGTCAAATGGATGGAGGAGTCTAGGATGGTGAGGGTAGCGTTGTAACAGCTGACCAGGGAGCCTGGATGGAGCAGCTGCCAGACGGAGAGTCAGAGGGACTCCTCTGTGCTAGTGTGGTAGAAAGAATGGTAAGTGATTGAAGCTAGTGTAAGAGTAGAAGAGGATTTTTATTCTTAGGAGTAAGTTGAAGAGAGAATAGATGAAGAGGTTGTGACAGAAAAATGAAAAGACACATGTTACTATCTTGGTTGGGAGATCTATGAAAAGTCCCAGGAGAGAGCTGTGCCAGTAGGGAGCTGATATAAAATGAAGGTGAAAGCCAGTGAAGTCGTGTACGGCAAGTGAATGTGAGGTCAACGAGTTGTCAGCATCATTGTCATTAGGAAGTTTTCGGCAAAGGCTGGGATAGTTAGATTTGAATTTTAGGTCCTGCACAGAGCAAGGTAATAGATACCATGTCTGGCCACTAGGAATTTATTATCTAAAACCCTGGGAAATGATGAAAACCAACTTCTTCATTCCAGGAGACATTCCACTTGCTTTTTCCAAATTGAGAGAAACCTGGAAAAAAGTTTTGGTCCCAGGTATTAGGTCTAAAATGTGAAAATATGTTGAAATCTACTCTGGTGGACTGAGGGTCAGGATACATTTTTTAAAAGCAGACATCGGATGGCTTCTTCTTCTTTCATTTTCTACCACAATGTCTGCTAGGCAAGGAAAATGACTCATTATTGAATTGAGTGCCAGCGGCCTGACTCATTCAGAAACCTCTTAACCACCTCACCCAATCTTACTGTACTTCAGCTAATGATATTGTCCAGCTTGGGCTGTCGGGGTCGTGCCTCGCATACGGGTAATGGGTTTTATAGCTGGTCCTAGAAGCAGGCTAGCAGTGTTAATTCCCATTTTAGCAGGACAGAAGATGAGCGAAATGAATCACCTTAGACATTGAAAAGGGGGTGAAAGTGTTCTCCTTACCACTGAAACCTGCAAAGCATCTGCAGCAAAACACTTAGTTCTAGAGCAGACATTCCAGGTGATGGTTTGAGGTCTGAACCCAGTGATGACACAGAAATAACTGTGACCAGATTCAAAGAAGTGATAGCAAGTCTGCTAATGAGCAATTTGGGGCAGGGATAGTGATTTCTTTTTCAGCTTTACATATCCTGTGCCTAGCACAGAGTTCGGTAACAAGTACTCAAAAAAGAGGATACTTGTTAAATGGATTAATAAATGAACTATCTTAAATATTGATTTTTGTGATCACTGTCTTTCCTGAGAAGAATGTTATACAATGCACACTTTGTAGCGAAGGCCAACTTTGAAGGTCCCAACAGTGAAGCACACTCGCATCCAAGTATCAAGGAAAAAGAGCCCTGTTGCATGACAGAGTCTTCAGTCTCTTTGGTCTTACTCTTTGACTCAGTGTTTGATGCGAACATCCACATAGCTCCTGAGGCAGAGGTAGGGAAGACTCACAGCATAATTCCAAACAGACCCCTCACGTCTCCGTGCTTGGGCTCCCCAAAGCCTTGCATTTGTGTTTGTCATCTAGACCTTAGGAGCTTCAGTTGGACCCTCTGTGGTGCTAGTAAGGTAGAGAGTGCAGGGCATTCTCAGAGCAGTCAAGCCCAAACAATAAATATTCACTGACAAATCTACAAGGAAGTCATTGGGGGTTACAGAATGTAAGATATAGGCTTTGTCTCAAGGAGTTTGCAATCAGCCCAAAGAGAAAAGTTGTGAAAAGCGTGAGAAGGTGAAAATAAAAGGTGTAAGTAGCAATTCAAGATAAAGAAGACTTGTCACAAGGCAACCCATGACTAGGCAGCATTCGGCATTCCCCTTCTGGGTTCCTACCAGAAGTCCATCTTTATTCAAGTACTCACTCCACCCAGGTGAAAAATACCCACCCCACCCAGGAGATAGAGGGGAGGATGACCCCCTGTCCAGACCAGAGTTAAGTCCTAATTAGTAAGACAATTACTGTGCTACTGTCATCGGCCCAGCAGTAGGCATGTGACAAATATTGGCTTAACCAGCCTGAAGGAAACTGATAGCCACTGCTCAGGGAGAGGTTTCCTACTCCCCACCGCTAAATGCAAGTAAAGAAGAGTGTGGCAATGGCTGCTTTTGGCAGCCACCTTATGACCACGAACAAACCAGACGTGGGATGGCAGAGTGGAGAAAACCTGAGTCTCCAATGCATAGCTGAGTCCCTGAATCAACCTTGGAGCCTATCCTAATTCAGGGCTTCCTGCTACATGAGATAATAAATTTCTTCATTGCTTAAGCTGGCTTGGAGGGGGATTTGTTTCCAAAAGGATCTCAAGGAGACAATGACCAATTGCCAAATGTGTGGGCAGATAATAATTACTGTGAGAGTTCAGAATGGGGAGAGTTCACATCAGGCCAGAGTGGTCAGGACAGCATTCAGAGAAACAGAGGCTTTAAAAATGAATAGAATTTGTACAAAGGAAAGGCGGGAGAAAGGCATTCCAGGCAAAAACCAGAAGATGAAAGGAATTCAAGGAGCAACAAAAGAACAGAGAGTGCAAAGTGAGGTAAGAAAGGTCAGATCGGATTTTAGAAGACCTTGAAGATCAAGTTAAAGTACCAGGGACTCTGCTATTTAGACACGAAGGCTTTAATGAAGAGTTTGAACAAGCAAATTGTCTGTCCCTGCCTGAGCATTTGAAGCCAGGTCCACCTAACACAACATGATATTCCTGCTGGTCCATAAAAAAAGTTTTAGACATTAGCGGGCATTTTAAGCAAATGGCCCACACTGCTGGCCCTTCACCCTGACCTGCCTCCACATTCATGGCTCTGAGATCCTGATGTTTATCCTGTGTCTTTGGCTTCTGCAGATTAGCCTCTCATCCAGCTCACCCCATCATCTCGCCCTTGTTTCTTATTTCTCATGAACTCTGGGGTACCATGCTCCTCTGCAGTAGAACCCCACTGTGCTCTTGTTGGATGCTTTGCTTTTTCACAGGCCAGTCCCTATCCCAGGTACTCAGGAGAGAAGAAGAGGGAGAAAGATTTAGATAGAAATGACAGGTCAGAAGTGAGTCAATCATGGCCATCCATGGTTAGAACCAAGGTTGTTTTAAGGAGAGTCACCTAAGGAATTCATATATATGCTCTACAAAGAAGTCTCAGGAGTTGACAGGAAAAATACAAATGACCTAACAGAAAAATGAGTGAAATGGCTAACCCACTTGAAAAGGTGCACAAATTCCTTAAACTTATGGGAATTCAAATTAAAGAAACAGTGAAATATCACTTTACCAACACCTATTACTCTAGCAGAAGTTAAGAAGAGCTCTACTACCTGTTGTTGGTGGGAATGTAGGCAAAAGTGTACTAATACATTATTTCAAGGAATATGAAGATTTACAGCCTTATTTGGTGATGGCGAAATGGCAACAACTCTTAAAATTAAAAATACATATAGCCTTCAGCACAGCAATCCACTTCTGTTTTAATCTTGTAGAAATAAAAGCAGCAATACAAAAGACACGTGAGCACACATATATTGCAATGCTATTTGTATGAGGAGGAAAACTGGGACAAAAGAGAATGCTCATCAAAAGAAGAGGGATGGAGTAAATTATAGAATATCATGCAACCACTACAGTCCAGTCATGCTCTGCCAGGGACTTGCAGGGATTGACATGGGGATTTACCTAGTGCCTGCCAAATGTTAGGCACATTTCTAAGTGCTTCACAGGTATTAACTCATTGATCCTCATAAAAATCCTATGAGGTAGAATTATTATAGAGAATGTAAGTAACCTGTCCAAGGATGCACTGTTAGTAGATGTCAGACCTGGGTTTCGAACCCTTAGGGGTGTAGAGTTGCTTAAATTAGTGAAGTGGGAAGACTAAGAGTGGAAATCCAATTATTAAAAAAAGAAAGAAAGAAAAGCATCAGACTTTACTATTTTAAAAATCAGGTGTGAAATAATAGCATTTCTGCATTATAAATTTATATAGTTGTATGTATAAAGAACATTGTTTTTTTTAATGAGAAGTCATGGAATCATAGAATCTTAGTGTTAGAAAGGAATATAAAAGTCGTGTAACATAATTGCCCATCTGAGGCTTAAAGTGCCTTGATCATATCTGTGCTCAGTTGTTGTCAAACATACCAGAATGAGAAAATTAATATGTTTTTCAGGTAGTCCTTGTTTTATTTAGATCTCTGATTTTTATCAATTACTTTTTGTTCTATCACTTGGTAGTCATACAGAATAAGACTATTTTCTCTTCCCCCAAGATGCCTACCAAATATTTTAGAGAAAAATATCATATTTGCTCTAGACATTCCCTTTTCCAGGTGCCCAGTTCCTTCAATGAGACTTCAACATGATTTTGAGTCTCCAATAAATATGTCACTCCTTTACAAATGTAATCTGGTTTGTCTATATCTCATTTTCAAGCATGGTACTCACAGTGGGGCACAATACTATATATATTGCTGAGATATATATGATGTCCATTCAATTTTCTGACCCTATGTTGATATAAACTAAGATAATGTTTCGCTTTGTGATGACCAAACCATGATGTTAGTGCTAAGTGAGCTTTTTGCCAACTAAAAACACTGTCTTTATCACTGCAAAGCTTTCTCACATACATTTTATATTGAGTTGTTTTTCAGATGCAAATGACACTCTGGAATGACTTTTGGAGAGAGAATGTCCTGGTTTGAATCTTGGTTCTATTGTACCCTGTGAAACTGCAGGAAAGTCAATTAGTTCATCTAATCTTAGTTTTCTCAACGCTAAGGTAAGTATAAGAATTACACTTACAGAGTTGCATTAAGTATTAGAAATGAAGTGTATAATGGTAGTCCATGTAAGTACACAATACAATATAGCTTTTTTTTTAACCAATTAATTGTCGTTACTAGACTTAGTTCACAATACCAATATTTGGGGCCAAGATTATATCTTCTTCATGTTAATCCTTTATTCTTGCTTCCTGTCAACTGCCACAGAAATCTTATCTGACTGACTAATCTTCATCCTTTGGGTAAGGTCAACAACTATTTATTTCATCTGATTATTCTTCTCTCCAGTAGTCCTTTGGCTATTTTGCAGAACAAGAAGGTAGCTTATTTCTTAAAGCCAAAACCTTACCTATTGCCAATATCATTTTACTTTTTTATAATTCTACAAAAATCACCAGTAGTGGATTCAATGATCTCATAAACCAGAACAAGTCTCATTTAGAGCAATTAAGGGAATCAGACTATCCCATCAATTTCACTTTTACCAAGACATTCTTTCTTGTTAAAGTAGAAGCTCCCCTTGTCTCTCCCTCCACTTACTGATTGATGATGCTCCCGGCAGAGTAAGACAAGAATTTGTCAGATGCTCTAATTTTAGCCAAATGAGGCTCCCTACAGATGCCTTCCTGATTGGAGTAGGCTTCTAAACTGTGTTGAGATCTGGGTCAGGGAAGTACCTGCTCTGCCAGCTGGCTCCAAGTGTGTTCTCTTTCTTAAAACCACCCATATGCCTGTCTGGTGTTCTCATTCTCAAATTTATACATTTCTACACAAGTGTGTACATCTTCATGACATGCAGCTAAACTGCATCCTCTCCTCTAGAGTTAGATCTGTTTTTAATCTATTGAGCTTGGGAAATTTTCACCATCTATCACCTCCTTACATCCCACTTCCCACTTCCCTCTTGAGCTTAAATTCCGTTATTGCAATAACTCACAAGCATCTCAAATTTCTTTTCTTTTTCCCCTCTATTAAACTCACCTGGTCAAACTCTGGTTCTGATTATATACTATATTGTGCCTACATCCTCAAGTCTTAACAATTTTGGGGGGGGGGGATTATGTAACCACGCTGAATAGTCTTACTTCAAATTTATGACCACAAACCTCAAATGGGCACACAGCACTGCCTGGCACCTACCACTTCATTTCTCCAATAGTTGGTTTGCCACTCCTAATTGACTTTTTTCATACATCTCCTTATTCCTCAAATAGGCAACACCCACTCTTCTCCCCTCGCACTGACCTTCCACATACTAATGTCTTTTCTGTTCCTTTGTGTTTGTTGCTGCCTCTACCTTGACTGCTTTGCTCCACTCCACCTTCTCAAGTTCATGTTTTACTCCTTTATTTTACTGATGTCTCTGTGTTGGCCTTTCTTAAACACCTTAGCTAGGGGAAAACCCTTCATCACCAACTCTCTTTTTCTTTCATAGTAGTCCTTATTTTTACCTGAATGTTTTTTTATATTTTTTTCTACTTGTAGCCAAATTATATATAATATATATTAAATGTTCTGTCCGGAAAAAGTCCAGCCATGTCCAATCATTGTTAATATAACAAGAATGGTTTGCACAACATCGATGTAACCAGGCAGCCAAGGAGAGTGTAACTGGAATGCAAATGCATGAACAATGATGACGTCACTGTATTAGTCAGTGGGGGCAGTAGACACTGTCGAGTGAGCACGTGTACTGTGTGGTTGTCACATTCAAAGTGACTGAGACAGTGGAGCAACAAATCTCCATAATATTTTGTATTCAGCTTGAACATTCTTTCACAACAACTATTCAGATGATTCTGAAGCCACAGCTATGGGCAACTGGTGATTGGCAGCTTCATTATGACAACGTGCTGCTCATGTATCACGTGTCATGCAGATGTTTTTGGCAAAACATCAGATCAGCCAGGTGACTCAGCCCCACCACAGCCCAGATTTGATTCCCTGTGAAAAGCTACATTTATACCCTAGAACTTTTCCTAAAACAAAAATCACCTTTGAAAGGGAAGAGATTATAGACTGTCAATGAGATTCAGGAGAATACGATGGGGCAGTTGATGGAGATTGGGAGAACTGTGTGAGGTCCCAAGGTGCCTACTTTGATGGAGACTGAGGCATCATTGTCCTATGTAGAATGGTTCTTGTATCTTCTTTAATAAATGCCTCTACTTTTCATATTATGTGGCTGGATATCTTCCGGACAGACTCTTTCTCTCTCTCTCTATATATATATGTATCTACTAGTAGAGTGACTATATATATAGTCACTTTTTAAATTCCCATATGCATATTCTTAATTCTTTCTGGATGCTCCACCACATTACCATTCATAATATCTACCTTACTGAGTCCAGATATTTGGCTCCAAAAGCTACCATCCTGCAGTTCCAAACTTTACAGGTTGTTCTCAATGTAGGTTGTGTAACTATTAAGTCTTCTCTTCATTCTTTTCCTAACTTGAATCCATTCTTTGCAAGATAACATGTTTTGCTCATTCTTGGTTTATTACTTCTTTGTGCTGGAGCACATCTTCTGGGAACTAGGACACCTAGACTCACAGACCCCTGAGTTATATGAATTGGAAGCATAATTTCCCACCTGTGAGTGATGGTAAGAAGGACCTCTCCTATTTACCCTCTTGTTTCCTAGATCCATTTATTCTACCTATAGGAGGCACCAAACAATATCATGGTTATTAATTTATGGAGGCTATTCTTATCAAGGATTCTCCATAATAATTAAGCCCTGTTGCTCTAACACATCCATTATATATATAATGTATTTACTTTACTCCTAAGAATCTGGAATAGTATTAACTATAAACCATCCTTGGAAAAATTGAGAAAAGAGTCATTCAAGTAATTTTTGATGTGGCTTAAATCTCTCATGGAATTCTGATTAAGAAAGAATGAATCTATGCTTTATGCCCTAGAGCAGAGGTCTGTTAGGAACCTGGCCACACAGTAAGAGGTGAGCTGTGGGCGAATGAGTGAAGCTTCTTTGTCTGTATCTTCAGCAGCACCCCATTGCTCACATTACTGCATGGTCTCTGCCTCCTATCAGATCAGTGGTGCATTAGATTCTCATAGGAGTGTGAATCCTACTGTGAACTGTGCATACGAAGGATCAAGGATGCATGCTCCTTATGAGAATCTAATGCCTCATGGTCTGAGGTAGAGCTGAGGCAGTGAAGCTAGCGCTGGGAAACAGCTGCAAGTACAGAGTATCTTTAGCAGAGAGGTTTGACTACACAAAGACCATAATAAATCAACTGCTTGCAGATTCATACCAAAATCTTATCAGTGAGTGGCAAGTGACAATTAAGCTACACCTGGTGGCAGGCTCTAAAGCCACTGCCCCCTACCCTTGATGCATAGAAAAATTGTCTTTCATGAAACCAGTCCCTGGTGCCAAAAAGGTTGGGGACCACTGCCCTAAAGGATGACATTTTATCTTTATAAGTAGTATTTTCAAGCAGGCACTATGCCTTTAAAAGACCATGTTGTCACTCTTTCAGCTTCTTGGTGTGAATAGACCAACAGGCATTATTTTCATATGCTCAATGCCATGTCTTTACTATAAAGAAGTGGTTCTCAAACACTAGTTTGCATTAGAATTATTTGTAAGGCTTGATAAAACCCAGACTTCTGGGTCTTACCTGAGACTCATTCACATTTTTGCCAGGATCCAAGAACCTGCATTTTTAATAAATTCCCAGGTGGTGATGATGTTACTGGTCTAAGGACCACACTTTGAGAACCAGTACTGTAAAGTAAGTTCCTAGGTCTAGTGTATTATTATACAAGATCCCAAGGCAATGGATCACTCTACCTACTGGCTTTTGGATAATACTACAGGCTGAGGTCCTGGAAAAGACAAACTCATACTCAGAATATGTGCCACTATCTTTTCCAGGTAGAAGGGGCCCAATGTAATCAATTTGCCACTAAGTGACTGGTTGATCTCCTTGAATGATTGGATCACATGGGGGCTTTGCACTGGTTTCTATTAGTGGCAGGCTGAACCTTTGGCTGTGAGAGGACCTGGATCAGCCTTGGTGGGTGGAAACCCATGCAGTTGATCCTATGAACAGCCTCCAATCATGCTACTATGGTACTCCACTCATACTCCCATTGTGGTAGCACTGGAGTAGCTAAGGACAGAGGTTTACTGATGTCAGCTTGTTAAGTCATTCTCTGTACTTGGTATTTTGGTGTTTGCTTGTGCTTGATGCTGTCTATTATGTAGATAATCAATGATGCAAAGACTTTCACACTTTGTGTTCATTCTCATAGGTCCATCCTTATTATCTTCTTAAATTTGTTGAGACTTGTAGCCTAACATATGATCTATCCTAGAAAATGTATTATGGGCAGTTGGGAAGAATGTGTGTTTTGCTGTTATTTGATGGAATATTCTGTATATGTCGTTAGGTACATATGATCTATGATGTTCAATTCACTGTTTCTGTATTGATTCTTGTTTGGATTATCTATCCATTGTTGAGAATGGGGTATTAAAATTCCCAAATATTAATTGCATTGCTGTTTATTTATCCTTTTAGTTATGTTTGAATTTGTTCACATGTTTGTGCTCCAGCGTTGGATGAATAAATGTTCCTAACCATTTATCTTCTTGATGAATTGACCCTTTTATTATTACATGATGACTTTGTCTCTCATAACTACTTTTAGCTTAAAATCTATTTTGACTTACATGAGTGTAGCTACTCCTGCTTTCTTTTAGTTAGATTTTGCTTGGACTATCTTTTTCCATTCCTTCACTTTCAATCTATGTGTATGGATTTAAATGTAAAGTGTAAGTAGCATATTATTGAATAATTTTTAAAAAATTCATCCAGTCACTGTACGTCTTTTGATTGGATGATTTAACCCATTTACACTTCAATAATTATTGAAAGGTAAGGACTCACTATTGCCATTTTTGGTAATTTTTCTGATTACTTCATAATTCCTTTGTTACTTTTGTTCTCTCCTGCTGTCTTCCCTTTTGATTTGATGAGGTTTTGTGGTGATATGCCTAGATTCTCTTATCATAATTTTTTGTATATTTACTACATGTTTTTCCTTTGTGGTTATTCTGAGGTTTACATAAAATATCCTATAACACCTTAGTTTAAGCTGATGACAACTACTTTAACAGCACATAGAAACTCTATACTTTCTCTTTTACTCACATTTTAGATTACTGATGTTACTACAATTTGCATTTTTTATATTGTGGATCCACTAACAAATTATTGTAGCTGTGGTTATTTGTTTTTTAAAACTTTCAAACTAGAACTGTAAGTGATTTATACATCACCATTACAATATTAGAGAATCAGTGATGATGAGCTTTCTCAGCATTTGTGTTTGAGAGTCTTTACCTTTTCTTCATTTCTAAAGAACAGCTTTTCCAGGTATAGTGTTGTTGGTTGACAGAATTTGTTTCTTTTGGTATTTTGAATATATCGCCCTACTCTCTTCTGGACTGAAAAATTTCTGCTGAAAAATCCATTGGTAGTCTTAGAGGGGTCCAATGGCTTCCTATCCAAACTCCTCAAGTAGCTACATGAACGGGCCCTATCTACCTTTCCGACCTCCTTTCTTTCCCTTTATTTAACACCCTCCAGCTACTCTGGCTTATTGCTTGTTTGAAACTTTCCAGGTAGTCCTCTCTCAGGGCCATTGTGAATGTGGCTCCCTCTGCTTTGATCATTATGTCCCCATTCCTTCATATTATGGGTTCATAGAATAATTCAGGACAGCGTTCAAATTTTACATCCTCAGAGATACCTACATTGACCACCTCCCCATTGAAGGTTTACCACCCACCTCATGACATCCCCACTGTCAGTCTCTTGATCTTACCACTTTTTTCATAGTACAAATAATCATATGAAACATTTTTATTAATTTAATTGCTATCCTGGTTATATTTATCTCTCCCCCTCTCACTTTTAAGTAAGCTTCATCACTGAATGACTCTTGTCTCTTTATGTCAGATGTGAAAATCTCCACACATCCCAGCCTTTATCAGGGTGCTCTACTCTCAGCACCCTGATAAAGTTGGCACTCAAGTCACATTTGTTGAATGAGTGAAAAAGAAATTTCATCTAATATTCAAGTCCAATTCCAACCAATTTTATTGATCTGTATGAAATTAAGCCAATGGTGTATTTACAAATGAGCATAGGCCCTCTAACAAGCCAACCTCCACTCATCACCTTCCAAGCACATAGATTAGCCAATATCAATAGCCCTTGGCTGCCTGCAGAATATCATAGCCTCTTTCTTGAACCCAGTCACTCTAACCACTCTGGGCCCCAATTCACAACCTGTTCCCACTGCCTGCCTCCTGGCCTCTTGCTTTATTCCTTACCTAAGGCATGCACTTATTTTGAAGTCTCCTCAGGTCCCAGTGGCAGCTACCTGCACCATCATCTCCAGCTCCCCTCATGAACTCCACATGCTCTAAACACTGATATTGAAGGCTGCTCCCCATGCTACTTGGGACTCACCATGACCTCTCCCACTCTGTTTCTGCCTTCCATATTTCTACTTGCCACTTTCCAGATAAAACAGTTAAACTGTTTTCCCAGGTGAATCCAACTGCTTTTCTCGTGCCTCCGCTATAATGAGTTAAACGTCTTCTGGTTCTGTTAGTCTAGCCTCTAGGTCAGGAGTGTCAAGTTCATTTTCACTGGAGATCACATTGGCCTTGCAGTTGCCTTCAAAGAGCTCAAATAATTTTAGACTGTATAAATGTAACTACTCCTTAACAGTTAAGGAGTTGAAATTACATTGGTCCTTTGAAGACAACCATGAGGCTGATGTGGCCCTTGGTGAAAATGAGTCTGACACCCCTACTCTAGGTAGATCCATTCTTTCTCTGCATGTGAAATGTAAACTTTCCATTCCAGCATCACAAGGCAATGGGCCCCAAATCTAAATCCAGTTCATCACACTATCTAGACACAGTCATTTACCTATTAGCTCTTCCCCTTTCATCTCAATTCCAAATTCTTAATAGAATCAAGTGATAAAAACAGTGCATGTGCCCAAAGTAACCTTTTGCTATTGTACAAGAGTTTGTATTCTCTAAAGACTCTCCTGAGAGCCTCTGATGTTCTGTTTTTAAATTCAAATGCTGTCTTTTCATTTTCTCTTTGCAACAGCCAGATTTCCTGTGGACAGGTCTGGGCTTTGAGTATCCCTTTACAATCAGTTGTGATGGAGGCCAATATTTATTTGTCCCCACACTTCTACACATTTCAGAGACCTTTCCATCAGATACACCAGAACCACTCTTGCTTTAAAATGTAGTTCCTTGTGAAGTTGAAACCCCCAAGTCAGGAGACCTGCATATACCACATGAAGGAATTAGCAGGTGAAAACAAAAAACATATGATAGAGGAAAATGAACCCAGTCCTAAGCAAGAATTATGATGACCATGGATTATCTGAGAACTTTTAAAACCTCCAAATGGAAATGGAGGGATCAATGGAGCACTTCATGTGGTGGTATTTTTTTTATTTTTGCTTTTATGGTATACCATAAACTTTGCAGAGTATTCTATCTTTGAATCAAAGTTTTGCTGGACTTTCTTTCACAGTTAAGTTATAGTCACAGTATTAAACAATAATAACTCCTGGGAAATGAGAACATCATCATTCTTTCCAAATTGATTAGTCGGCTTCTTTATATTAGTCAGTCTATTTATGTAATTATGAATGCAGCTAATGTTTCAAGCTTCACAGCTATAGCAAAAAGTGCTGGAAGAAACAAGTAGTTCAAAACAGCCACCACTAAGAGAATAGAATCCAGCAGCCCCATGGGGTTTGGTATCAGCCCTCAGTTCAAATGTCAGCTCTATGAGTTATGAGTCTGCAACATCTAATCTCTCTGAACTTTCCTATACTCATATGCAAAAACAGAAGTGAAGTCTCCTTTATGGTTGTTCTGAGGATTTAATGACATAGCCTATCAGAAAACGCTGGCACAGTGCTTGATACCTGACCACTCGATACATGTTTGTTCACTCTTCTTCCTACCAGATGACTATCCCAAACCCTGAAGTTCCAGACCCCATACATGTATTA
Source organism: Phyllostomus discolor (assembly GCF_004126475.2). NCBI lineage: Eukaryota > Metazoa > Chordata > Mammalia > Chiroptera > Phyllostomidae > Phyllostomus > Phyllostomus discolor. The sequence continues at coordinate 180,477,719 of NC_040904.2, forward strand.
GACAGTTACTGCCATACCTCGAGGGTTGCAAAGCTTTGTTCCACCTTCTAAAAAGGTCATTGGTTAGAACATTCCTCCTACACCCACCCAGTAGTGTTTAGAAAAAGGAAAATCTCAAGCTTTTGCTATCAGGGGGATGTTTAATGTTGGAATATAGAGAGTTTCCATGGCATTTGTGTTTCAGCTGGGTGGGAATTTCAATCCATACTTCAAAAGAGACCATCTTAATTCTATCAAAAAGTATGTACATAGAAGGGGAGCAACAGAGGCAAATGAATTGAACCCAATTTGAACAGCATCATCAGGTACACTGAGGGAGTGTGCTCGTTGGTTTAGTGATGAAGGCCTGGACTTTCCTGCCATGTCTCATCCCGTGTTCTTTGTTTGCTATAGGCAATTTTGTTTAAAGTCATGTAGAGTAAAATGCAAAACTATGAGTTCAGTAATTCTCAACAAAACATTTTGTTGTTTTCATGAAGTCAAGGAAATTCCCAAGTGAAGCAAAACCTGAGGAAGAACAACACTACGGCCTTGGCCAGCATGCCTTCAGTCTCCCCTCCTGTTCCCCCGGCAGACATCACACCACGGCACTCTCTCCCACTGGCCTCGGGTCTGGTATCAGAACTGCAGCAAACTTGTGGAGCCCAGAGTGAGCAAAGGCAGGTGAGCAGCTCTGATTACGTCTCCTGTCGAAGTGTACTGCACGCACGCTGCGTTGGCTGTGGATAGAGTTCCCTTCACAAAAATAAAGAGTGATATATTCTGTCAGATGATGCCAACATGTATTGCTACTGATTGGCCCCAAAGAACTTGCTTCTCTGTTGCTATTCATTTGGACTTTTGACCTCGACATGGTTTTGTTCCTATTATTCTGAATGCCAGACTTGGCCCTATGTGGCTCACAGCTCTGCTTTCTCCCCCGCACACACTCAGCACCAGACCTCCCTTCAGATGGCTATTGGGTGCAGCCATTGCTCACGGAACACAGACAGGTCTCTAGGACTTTCCCAACAACCAGCTGCTTTTTACTATTGCTCCTGGGCAGAGCCTACTGTGGCCTGAGCAGGCAGCCACACTCTCGGTTGTCCTTACCTGGTCTGATTAAACTAGTTTGGGAAGCTGCTCCGTGGGGCCCCACTTTGCCTGTCCTGGCCTTGTCTGGCCCTGGCACTGGGTGGGGTATGGGAGGGTCTTCACAACCCACAGCTTTCCTCAAGGGACAGCTTGTACCTGAGTCAGCCCACGCCAAAAGGGCGGCCTCCTCTTCCTTTTCTGGATTTGTGGTTCACTCGTTATTCTTCAACCCTACCGCAGTTGCCTTGGCAGCCACACATGCTGAAGCCTGCCGAGAAAATTCTGCACTCCAATTTGGCACCTGTTCGTGGTAGCAGACAGGCCTGAACTGCTGGAAGAACACAGGCAGGATGACTTAGGTATCAAACTGACTGGGGCAACGTTGGCATCCCTTTACATGGAAGTGGCCTGCAAAGCAGAGTTAAAGAAATTGCTCCTTTTCTCCCTCCTGTTAACAATAAATCTCTATGCCCCAGGATGGCCTCAGTTTGGCAGGTTGACACCCAGATGATTTCTAATGGACTACGTGCCGACCGCAATGCAAGCTTGAACGCTGCCAGTTCAGCCCCCACAGAGAATCCCTTCTCTGGGGATGAGAGGTGCTGTTCCAAACCCCAGAGAGCTGGAATGTGTTGCATGCAGCTACAGTGAACAGTGGTCAGCTGAATCAGAGGAGCAAAAGGATGGCCTGTCTGCACGGGAAATGTTAGTCCATGCTCTGAAATCTGAGACATAAAGAGAAATTTAGCCACAGAAAAGCTATAGTTCCAAAACTGATAAAAATGTTCCAAAATCTTGCTCTGTCATATGCTCGATTACACCAATCCTTGAAAAGGCAAATGAGCCTCCATCTTCATTAGAGCTTGGGAAAGGATGCATAGATGGTTCTGACTTCTGTTTTACTCTCTCCACTCCAAATGGCTGCTACCAAAAGGAGGAAAGGAGAAGAGACATAAATAACACTCCATGGACTGTCTCATTTGCTCTGGAATACCTCCTAAAAGGTTAATGTTGTGCCTCCTGCTTCTGGGCATGTGTGGGTCACATGCTGGGAGCTGGGAAGCCACTCCGAACTCCTGCTGTGGTAATGCCCAGCCAGGCGGATAAGGAAGAATAACAGGCAGCACACACACAAGCTTGGTAAACTGGTGTTGACTTCGGGGTTATGTCTGTGACTAGGAATCACATGAGGAGAGAAGTCTCAGTCTCCTTCTACAAGAGAAGGATGGAGGAAGAGAAGGAAGGACAGAGTGATTACACTCCCCTTCAAGGCATCCAGAAGGGAGAAAACCCCTCAGAAAGCCACCGTCTGCCTCAGATGACACTGGAAGCATCAGGATCCCTTCCCCTAAAAAAGGGACACGTCAATTCTTAGTTGGCACGTGATGGATTTACCATGCCAAGTATCCTGATAAAGGCATTTTGTGGCCAGGAGTAAGGAGGGGAGGAAATGGGTCAAACCCCACTGGAGACTGTCTCGTGGGAAAAAGCCAAATGGCTGAGTTACTCTGTTTCCCTGTAGTCTGAGAGTGCTCACGCTAGCAGGCAGGGAGCCCAAGCCTCACACAACTGCACAGGCGATAAGGCACCAGAGGTCCTGGCCAGGCTGCTGCTTTTGCTGTGGGGGAGAAAGTGGCTAAGTTTTGCTGGAAGGTGTAGGGCTCACTGGGTGAGGACGTCAGTGGAGAAGGTACAGAGCTCACATGAAAGAGGCAGGGCTGTAGGATGCCTGTAAAAGTGTGGCAAGAAGTGCAGCTGGAGTGGTCTGAAGGCCACTATGGCTGTAGAGCAGCTGCCTTAACTAAGTATGCTGATGGAAAAACGGACCAGAGCCTCCGAAGGTGACAAAAGCAAGAAGAGTGAGTTTGGCATCAGGATGACCTGGGATGTGAGGACTGCTACTTGCCTTTCCCCTGCCACCTATCGGCCTCATGTGGCTCTCATGTGCCAGCAGAGGCTCTTGGATCCATGTGACATCTGCTCCCACTGGGCTTGGAGGTGGGCCTCATGCCCGGAGGTCCTGTGAATCACCTGCAGCAGAAGGAGATCATTACTCTCCATCTGCTGTCCCTGCTCTCAGCCTCCAAATAGAGCTGGCAGCTGGAAGGCCACAACGTCAGCTTTTACCCCCCTTTCCTGCCCTGCCCACCGGAAGTGAGTGGGCCTGGGATCGCTACCCCTAATGCTATCTAGCTGTCCAGGGTGGGACCACTATAGCTGCTAAAGTCCCCCAGCAAATGCAGTGTATTGTGAGTGGCATTAAATGGGTCTTTCAGAATCAGGAAGTAAACAGTCTGTGGGAACTCTGGGACCCACTCCTCAGGGATCAAGTCAGGCAAGCCTCACTGGCCCTCCTGATCTTGAGCGGGAGGTGGCCCAGGGGATGGCCACCTGAAGGAGCCTGTTGTTTGTTTGTTTGTTTGTTTTAGCTACTTGAGAAGGGGGCACTGAGAAGCAAATTACTGTTGTGCTTTTGCTTCTTTTAATATTATTTAACCTGACCACAGTTATTTAGGGAACCTTATAACCTTAAAGATTCCAGAGACCTCCAGGGGTCTTCCATCCCGGTCTCTTCTTTCCAGGAAGCTCTGTGCCATTAAATAATTCAAGACAGAAGAGAAAAAATTTTAGCAGAAAAAATTCATTCTCTTCCTACCTGCAGTATCTGCCAGATGCCCTGAAGATTTCACAGATGACAGAGTCACTCTATTACAATAACATGTACTCAAACCAAGGAAAATGTATGGTGGAGGCTTGGATTGATTTCTTTAAAAACATTATTGATTGCTTTCTATATGCCAGTCAGCAGTGAAACAGGTGCAGGGAGATTTATTAAATTCCCTGCAGACATAACTAGTATATAGGAGGATCAGGGTTAGAACCCATGTCTTCTCAAGTCCAAGTCCAGTGCTCTTACCATAATGGCATAAGAAAAAGAAGGAAATAAGAAATCTGATTTTTAAACTCCTAATTATGGAGTTTCTTTTAAACAACACAGTTTCAAAGAATGCATTTCAGAATTTGCAAAAAAATCTTTGCCATTAAATTTTATAAGAACTGTGGTCCCAGGCACTTTGGCAGCTGTGGGTATCAGTGCAGACATGGCCAAGTTCAAGAACCACATCACGCACAACCAGCCCTGAACATGGCACAGAAACAACATCAAGAAACCCCAATCACAAAGATACAAATTTCTTAAGGGGGTGGACCCCAAGTTCCTGAGGAACACGCACTTTGGCAAGAAGCACAAGAAGGGCCTGAAGAACAATGCCAAGGCTATTAAGGCCCTTGTAAAACCCAAGAAGGTCAAGCCCAAAATTCCAAAGAGCAGTAGCCACAAGCTCAATCAACTTGCCTACATTACTCACCCCAAACTTGGAAAATATACTCATGCCAATATTGCCAAGGGTCTCAGCTCTGCCAACCAAAGTCCAAGGCCCAGGCTCAAACCAAGCCCCACGTTGTGGCTTTGGCTGCAGCTTGGATTCAGGCTCAAGCTCAGGCTCAGGCTCCCATGAAGGCTCCAGAGTAGAGGCTTCTGTCTGCCAATGTGAGCACGGAAGGCCTGGTATGACCTATAGGCTGCTGTCTGCATGGAGCTGGTGTCCTCCTGTGCTATGTGTGCAAATAGGCCTGAAGCAGGAAAAAAATTCTTGGGAGACCCGATGTCTATATAGCTAGGCGCTTCTAAAACTTAAGAAACAAACATTTTCACAAATATGATGAGCATAGTCCTGATCATTTGGTATTCTGATGCTGTGCTTAGCAAAACCCTTTCTCTTGGTTGCTCCTATCTAAATGACTAGGAAGCCAAATGGGTGGGATCCCAGGTAAGAAGGCATCCTATAACATGAGGCTCATGGCCTGTCCTGTGGTAAGGAAGCTTGCTATACGGCCACTTGATCCACTGACAAACTTTCTTTAAAAATCAGAAAGCACTTATAATTTCCTGTGCTGCACTCTTGAGAGACCCTTTCCCAGCACCTCTCCCTCAGAGTCAGCAAACTTGGGGAAGGTATGCAGGTACTCTCCCACCCCTCATCCACAGCAGCCATTGTTAATCTGACATGGCTTTCTTTCCCACTGCCCTCTGAGGTGACTCAGAATTCTTCTCAGCTCAGCACTCAAGACAGCAGCTGTCAACAGAGGGAGCTGATGCGTGAACTGACACCCAGTTACCTGCTCCTTTTGACTCAGAGGGGTGCCCGAAGCTCCCATTGTTTTCTTCCCTTGCTCTTTGTTTTCATTCAACTGTGCTGGGGTCATAATTTACTGAGATATGCTGAGATGTGCGGATAAAAGGTAGTTTTGTACTGTGCAGTGGCTTCTCTGGTCACTCTTATTGGACAACGGGGAAGGGACAAGAAAGGGTTCTGTACTTCCGACTGGCATGCCTCCAACTTTTTTGTGCATATGAATGAATCACCTAGGGAAGTGGTCAAAATGCAGATTATGATTCCTTAGGCCTGTGGTTGGTTCTGAGTTCTGCATTTCTAATGACCTCCCAGATGAAGCTGTTGATTTGGGGCCTGCATTTTGAGTAGGAAGGCTTCTAGACACTACCATAAGCTTAGCTTGTTATAATTCAAATAGTCTCTATAACTCTTCAGCCTCTCTTACTTAGTCCTTCAGAGTTCCATCACCTGACTCTGCTTCTCTCAGGGGCAGTGTCTGGGTGTCAAGGAGAGGTAGGTCTTCAATGACCACAGGGTCGAACTAGGAGATGGCATCTGTGAGCCCTCATGGAATGCATCACACTTAGCCTTCACTGTGAAGAGGCTGGTGGGGCTGATCGATGGACTGGTGACCGCTAAGTTTAGCTGGTCTCTTCTTTGGGCCTGGTTGTGTTCAGACTCCCAGAAACTAATCTTATAAACTGATCTTACAAAGACAGTATCAATGACATTGACATCCTGTGTTGACCCAAAGAATCTATGAACATTTACAGAATTATAAGCAAGATGGCAGACTGAAGTTTGGGGGCAGGGGAATTTTCAATGCTTCTCAAATCACAGGTGACTACCTAGGGATAAAACCATGTACTAAAATGCTCACTGTCTCCAAGCCTCAGTTTTTTTTCTGTAAGTCATACCTATACCATAGGGTTTTTGCTCTATGCAAAGAGAAGTTTTTAGAGTCCTCCCACAGCTGCAGTGCAGCACAGTGCATCTGCTTTTGGTTTCATCTCAGTCCAAGTGAAACCCGAACTCTGTTGAAGTAAGAGGTTGGAGGTTAACATCAAGTATGCCTGAGGATCCTAAACCCCAGATCTTGAGAGCTCGGGTGAAGCTTAATGATAGGTGACTTTTTACTAACTTATCATTTAGCCATCCATTCATCCATCTATCTAGCCAAAAACATTTGTTAAGCATTTAAATGTGTCACACACAGAGAGCTGCACTAGATATGAGTCAATCTCTTGAGGTAGCTGAACATATAAAGTTCAAGGCCACAATTCAAAAACACAGATTTTCTGTTGCCTTCATTTGCAAGTGGAATATAGCATAATTTCACTCCCACGTAAAACTTGATTTCAAAGTAGTCTTGACTTAAGTCCTGTTGAAAGCCCCTTTAAGTAACACTCTAAAGAGTCACTGACATTTTCTCTGGATGCTGCAGACCAGAGTCTTTTAAAATGCTCTACAGATTGCCACTGAGAGCTCTCATTTACTTGCAAATCCACTTGACTATCAAAAGTGAAATGAGGAGAGGAGCCAAAGTCTTGTAAATAGAAAGAGGTCATTATTGCACTGATGGAACCAAGTTGCTCAAACCTTTCCACCAAACTGATGAATTCTCCCAGCCCCTTTCAGTTTGTTTCACATTTTGGAAAGAAGGAGCAGACAGATTGGGTGACTTGCCCAAGACCACAGAATGTGCCACCACCAGAGTTTGGAATAAGACATATCGTTCCTGGCTCTCAGGACCTTTCCCTGACAGCCCTACCTTTCTCCTTGCTACAGGAATACTAGGTTGCTAGAAAGACAGAAACAAATTAAAAAGTGTCATACAGTCGTATTATTTTTATAGAACTATTGTATGTGACATCTGCTCCTTTTGAATTCACTCAGTAGATGAGGAAAGCTGAGGATTTCATTATTCTTAGAGCAAATAAGGCCTGGTCACCAGTCTTGGAATTGACGGGAAGCCTGCCAGCCCTTGAGTCTTTGAAATGGGAATACTGATGGGCGAGGCTGCAACCCAGCCTTGGATTGAGCCAAGCGTGTCAAAGGCAAACCACTTAGCCTTCTTCTGTGGAGGGGAAATTTAACTCTTGATGCTGGTAGCCCTCATATTGGAGATGTGGGTGACGCACTGTGAATGAGTGAGGGTGTGTCATCCTCAGCAACACTGTCTCTCCCAAAATGTTGACCCGGTTCACAAAATTATGAGTTACATTGCCTGGCACCCCCATAATGCACCCAGATGGGAAGTCAGTCTTAAGTCTCAAATTCCTTAATCTGGGCCTGGAATAGAGAGTCCAACGGAAGCTGTGCTGCTCTGCACCTGTGCATCACCCAGGGTCCAGAGCTACCACTATGATCACAGCCTGAGGGACGGCCTCTCCATGGCACTTAAGTGAACCACACTTGATGTTTCAATGCCCATCAAATGCTCCCTGGGCCCTGTGCATGGAGCCTATGACTAACCTTGCTGAAGCTAATCTCTGCAGCTGGGGTGTTTCCCTTTCTCTAAGCCTTCAGGTTAGCTTTCTCCTCCTTCTCACCAATATAAGTTTTAGCAAGTTTAGAAGGGCACTCTCTCCCACTATAAGATTGGTATGGATCAAGGAACAGGTCTATGTAGCTGAAACTGTGGAAGTAGTGCAAGGGTTGGCTGGGTGAGTTATGTAGTTTCTCTTCCCTGGGCCTACATATCAGCTGCCTGAAGAAATGGCCTTAATTGCCCTATGAGTACAATACACACAGTACCACTCTTAGCTAGAGCCTCTGCCCTATATCCCGTGCTGTGGAGGCCCCTGCCCAGACCATAGATGAGTGAGGGTTTTCAGATCTGATGGGACATGTTCACCCAGAGCACACCTCCTGACCACTCTCCAAGGCCCTGGAATTCCTGTCCATACACTCAAGGCCCATTTTCAGGACCTGCTTGGAGCCTTTTCCCCAGGTTCATCCCTGACTAGGGGACAAAGAGTGCTGTGTCTGGAGGTGGTGATGGAGACAGGGGGTTGTGCACAAGGGGGTGGGGGTCTCCACGCAGTGTGCCCGAGGCCTCTGCTGATGTGACTCAAAGCCTCCGTGTATACTTCTGCCCAGGGACCCACACAGGCTAGGGCAAGAGACTGCCTAAACATTCTTTTCTGGAATACTTCTTTAATCCCCATCGGCTAGGTCAGCTCATGAGTTCTCATGGATTTAAACATCAGCTTCATGCTAATGACATCTTACTTTATATTTTTTCTCCAATGAACTCTAGAATATCTACTCAATGTGCATACTTGGCTGTATCACGGATATCTCAAACTTAACATGGTCCCAACGGATTTCCTGATTTTTACCCCCACAAAATATTCTATTCCCATCTCCAGTCATCCTCATCTTCATAAATGGTGCCATTAACCAACCAGTTGCTCAAGCTAACAGACATAGGAGTATCTGTATCTGATCTCTCACTTTTCCCCCTTACATCAAATCCATCAGTGAATTCTGCTGGTTCTACCTCAAATCCCTTATTTTTCTCTTTTGCCTGCTATCTCCTTGGCTCAAGCCACTAGGTATCTCTTGCTGGTTCAACTGGAGTAACTTCCTAGCTGATGTTTCTGCTCCCACACTTGACCTCCTATCGTCCATTGTCCCCAGAGTGACAAAAGTGCTCTTTTCATATAAATTAGATCATGCCTGTCTTCTGTGTAAAGGGGGAAATGACTTCTCACAGCCTTATAAATGTGGCCCTTTGCCTACCTCTCCATCCTTATCTCATGTGTCCCTCCTTCTCCCTTCAGGGCCTCCAGACCCTACACTTTTTCATGCCTTGCATAACCAGCAACATCCCATCATGGGGTCTTGGCTTAAATGTCACTTCTTCAGAGGGTCTACCCTGAGCAGTCCAGTGAAAAATGGTCCTGATCCCTGGCCTTCTGCACTGATTCTCCTTCTCAGCCTCTTCTTTGCTCCCTAAACAGCATTCATTGTTCTCATTGTTCTTCAAATTATGATGTCAAATGGTGTTTTTCAATATGTCTAGCTATTAGAAATAAGCTCTTTTTTAAATCTTTTTGGGGGTTATTTTTTATTGTATTTTTCCCATTACCATTTAGTCCCCTATACCCCGCTCTCACCCCATCCCCACAATCAACATGCTGTTGTCCAGGCTCTTTAAAGGCGGGGCCACGTCCCTCTGCTTCACAATTCTCTCCCCTGTGCCCACGGCAGGGCGAGGCACATACTCAGCACCGGGGAAACTTTAGTTGTACGTATAATGAAGGCTGGGGCAGGATCTGGTGGATGTGGTGGACACATAAATAAAAATATCTTCTACGTCCCTCAGGGACCCAGGCCTCGTCATTTTTCCACACCCCAAAGAGTTAATCACTGATGTTTAAAGTTCCCTTTTCTCCTGATCACTCATGTTGGTTTCTAGATCCTCAGCATGTATCCTCAAAGGGTCCGTTTTAATCTGTTTCTATAGAAAGAACTTGAGACCCTGGCTAAAGCTTAACCTAAGGAATCCCACTGGGCCTCAGCTATTGAGAGAAACTGGCTTCCACCTTGGAGTGACAGGTTTGCTCTGCTCACGGGGGCAGCCCGTCCTCAGAGAGCCCCGTGGGGTTGCTTGGCCTGAGATTACAGAGTGCCGCTCTGTTTGGGGTGGGTTTTCTTCACTTTGTTTTCTTGTGTGCTCAGTGGCTTGCTCCTAACTCATGGCCAATCACCACACTGCCAGATGGTGCGAAAGATTTACCGGAATTTCGTTTTCAAATAAACCACAAGCTTGGATGAGCTAATGTTGTTCCACATAAAAAAGCCACAAAACTGGACGAATTAGCGTTGTTTCAAGAAAAAAGAACTTGTCCAAGCCATCAGCTCTGCCCTTCTGAAAAGGCTCCGATAGCTGCGTTAAGACATTGGGGGCTGGGGGTCATTCTCGTGTGAGGCCACCACACCAAAGGATCGGTGTGGAGGGAGCACCCTCTCCCTTTACTGCTGACTCCACAGAATAACTTGGCAGTGCGGTGGGGTATTTCATTCTCCCGTGGAACTGAATTGTTTCTGTCAAGCTCGTCTGGGTTACACCGAGAGCCCAAGGATGGCAACAGCTCTTCTAGCCTGTCGGCAATGGCTGCAGTCTCTCTTCACGCACACACTGGCTACAAGCTCTCCTGGACAGTGAGTCACCTTACGGCTGCTCAGCAGAGACTCGAAAGCTGGTGATTTGTATACTGCAACTTCAGGGTGTGCTCCAGGCCACGCCTCCTTCAGTGGGAATGGCAGTAGAGCCTGGTGGGCAATGCCTCCAAGATCAGAATCCTGGATTCTGACCCCAGGTGCTGTGGGATCATGGGCAGGTGGCAAGACTCTGAAAAACACTCTTTTCTCATCCCTAAGTTGGAGATAATAATATTAAGCCAAAGGGGCTATCTAAGGACAAAACTGAGACAAAAGTCCTTTGAGCGGAGCTCGACACCTGTGCTAGTCAGTGATCCTGAAAGGCGGAGGCTCTGCGAGGCGGCGAAGGTGATGGTGTCCATGGTGTGGCTGCCCCCTGCGTCTTGCAGCACTCACAGCCAGTGTGGTGGTGTGCCATCTGCTTCCTGTGGTCAGCCGAGGAGCCGACTAAAGTACCATGAAGTCAGTCAGACCAGCAAATCGATCAATATAACTCGAGCCGAAAGAGCCCTTCTCAGAAAAATCTAAAGAATTACCTCACCTTTCATCCTGTCTTTTCTTGACCGAACACCAGAATAGACCACTTTTGAACTTGTGTTAAGTTAGATTCCTATGAATTTGCCTCCCCTCTGAAATTTTATATTATAAATATATGTACAGATACGCTAAAGGGGTGCCTGTGATCTGGAGGTTGGAACTTCATTTTACTATATGAATAAAGAAATCTACCCTGGCTGGTGTGGCTCAGTGGATTGAGCCCTGGCCTGTGAACAAAAGGGTCATCGGTTCGATTCCCAGACAGGGCACACACCTGCAGGCCAGGTCCCCATTAGGGAGTGCACGAAAGGCAACCACACATTGATGTTTCTCTGCCTCTCTTCTTCCCTCCCTTCTCCTCTGTCTAAAAACAAATAAATAATTAAATAAATCTTTAAAAAAAAGAAATCTGAAACTTATTTGAGCAGAAATTCACGTTCATGGACTTGATAATAGTAACCAAAATGGCTACTATTTATTGAATCATCTCTATAAATTTATACCTTTCTCATTTTACAAATGAAAATACTAACGAAAAACTGTACTAGTTGTGAGAAGGTTGTATTTCCTTGACTTAAGGCCTGGTCATGCTATTCTGTCTCATTAAACTATTTTTGGGTCACTACAGGTGGACATTAGGCTAACATTAAATAGCGATGATGATAATAATGAAAATAGTAGCAATGGTAAGTTCTAGTTCATTTTCTTATAGGACTTACTTTGTTTCTCAGGGTTTGTTTACCTCACAATGTAATGAATGTTAGTCATACTTCTTAATTTTTGCTCTTTCTGACTAAAACCAAACCTTGTAACTTCTCAGTGGACATAAATATGCCCCTCTTCCCACCTCTTAGACGGGTTTCATATCTGAGGGTTACAATGAGGTTTGGAGGAAACTGTGTTCATTTTGAAGCTTGTCTCTTCACCCTGATACTCCTGGATCCTGGCAGGGGCCTGCAAGGAGACCGCAAATGACCGAGATAGGAAAACCCCTGCCAAGTCAGCCGCAGGCCTCAGTAAACACTGAATCTCCTCACAGAGTGCCCAGCTGAGCCTCGAACGCCTGCCCCCAAAGTCCCCTCCGCAGCTCCACGTGGGAGCCTCGGGGGCCTGCCTTTCAGAGCCTTCTGGGTGCTTTCCCTCTGCAGGACAGGCCCCGCTGGGCACTGACTCACTGCTTATCACTCTTTACTAGAAGTTCCGGATGAAGCAACACAGGGGAGAAATTCACTGTTTCTACTCCCTAAATCTGACCATGACTCATTGTTCGGCAAACACCAAATGGTTCCACATCCTCCTCCTGAGAAGGAGGCACACAGCCTGTTACATAAGCAGCAGTCTACAGCTGCTCTTGGGTAATTGAAAGTGAAGTCTTTCCTGACTGGAAGCCCTGCTGGGAGTGACATGACTCTTTCCTAACCCCACGATACCAATCTTTATGAGGGGAGAAACCCTCTCGGTGACATGGCACCCAGAGCCAGAGTGTGCTGTGGAGGGTTGTTTTTGCACAGTAGGCCTGATGTGTGGAATAGCCTGTATTTTCTTCCTTGTTAAAACATGGCCTTTCTGCAGTGTCTCTGATCTTATCTCTTGATGAGCCCGAGCTGAGCTCTGTGAGGCAGAGGAAATCTGCCCGGGATGCTAAGCAGAGGAATCTGCCGGGGATGCTAAGCAGAGGAAAAAACATGGTGTGGGGTTTCCGTGCCTGATGACCTGCCCAACTAAGACCACCCAGGAATGATCAGCTTAGGGAGAGGATTCACAAGAACAGGTTTGTGTGTGTGTGTGTGTGTGTGTGTGTGTAATAAGCCCAGTGCTGTGATCATAAAAAAATAGAGTTGAATGGCAAAGCCCAGAGTAAAAGAAATAGTTGTTTGTCTGGTTCAGGGTCAGGAGAAGTAAGAGACTTTAAATCGCTCATTGAAATAAACAGAAGGGTTAAGACAAGATCCCTCTGGGCCCAGTAATCCTGTCTTTTTTTCCCAGTCTGCTTTACCAGGGAATTACTTTTGAGGAGTGGTGGGAAGCAAAACAAATTCTGAACATCCATTTCTGGAATCTGTTTCACTCAGAGAAGGCTTGCTTATAAACACCACAGGAAGTACATGCTGATGAAGAGAAGGCTATCTTTTGAAATGCCACCCTTAGGGGTTGGTGTATTTGTGTATGTGTACCTGGCTCCTTGAGCGAGACCACAGCCCTCCTTAACTGGGCCTCATTGTCTGCATGAGCTGAGCTGGGAAGGGCCTGCAGGGGAGGAGTGGTGGGTGAGGGAACACACTGGCCTCCAGCTTGGCAATGTTGCCGTCCTCAAGGGGAGTGTTCCAGGAAACACCCGCAATGCCACAGAGAAATGAGATCCTGGAGAAGACCGGCCTGGGGAGCTTAGGAAGGCCAGAAAAACAGGGGCATTTGGGTAAGAACTGGAGATGGAATGGCGTTGTTAGCTCATTACCATGAGCTACTCATATCTACCATGAGTCAGGGGGCTGTCTCAATGTTCTCAGCCTTTCCCGAAAGTCCCAGCCTTTCCCTGGGTAGACAGGGTATTATGGGCTGAATTGTATCCCTCCCCACCCCTCAGATTTTTACGTTGAAGTCTTAACCCCCACTATCACAGACTGTGACTGTACTTGGAGGTAGGGCCTTTAGAGGGATAATTAAGTTAAAATGAGCTCATAAGGTGAGCCCTAATCCAGTATGACTAGTCTTCTTATAAGAAGAGAAGGTTAGGCCAGAGACACATGAAGAAGGACAACCATGGGAAGACACAGGGAAAAGAAGACCATCTGTAGACCAAGAAGAGTCCTTGAAAGAGACCAATCCTATCAGACAGCTTGAGCTTGGATTTCTAGCTTCCAAAAGTATGAAACGATAATTGTTTAAGCCACTCAGTCTGTGGTATTTGACTGTAGCAGCCCTAGCAGGCTAGTATACAAGGGGACTCTGCAATCCCCCTAAGTTTAGAAACCTTGGATTTTCTTTGAAGCTCAAGGCCTGTCCATGCTATAGGTAGTTCTCAGAAGACAAGTTAGGGCATGCAGAGAGGGGGCAGGGGGATTGTAATGCCCTGTTACCATCCCTGCGCATGAATGGAGCTGTGGAGACTGGGTTTCTGAGCTATCTGAGAAAAAGACAAAGGCCCATAAGCCTTGGTGAGTTTTCAGAGGCCCTGGTATGGAAACACAGTTACATGGGCCTTCTACTCCAAGACATTTTAACCAGTGCTGAGCAGAATCTGCTCAACCCACGGGACATTTTCCCTCAGCCCCACTTCACAGCCCCATTTACCTGGAGCATGGTCAGGCCTTTCGCAGCCCCTGCTCAGTTAAGAAACTGCCAAAGGGTTAGTTCATCCATATGTTTTGAGTATATTGAATGAAACTAATCTCAGGCTTTGGCTGAGAGGGTCTCAGATCCTTCAGGAAGAAATCCTGCCTAATACACAGTCTCAGATGGTTGGCTAGTAGCTTTGGTAGAGCTTAGCTTTGTGTGATCTCTCCTGTGAGGCAGGTATTAGTCACCGACATCAATAGGGCAATACCCCCCACACCACCACCACTGCCGCCTAACCTTCCAGAAATCTGGAAGTCTTTTCTAACCTTCCAGAAATCTGATCTTTTAACTAAATATTCTGGTTTTGCCTTCTTCCTTCCTTCCTTTTTAAAAAGCTTATTTTAATTAAATGCTCTTTGGCTCCTAACAAAGCTAACCTCCACTGTTAATGGCCCTGGTGTGGGCAGGAAAGGTTGAGCTCGAGCTGCCTTTGAAACCTGCTCCAATTCTTTCTCCCGTCTACAACGCCTACGTGAAGCAGAGGACAATGGGGCACTGTGGGCCAGCGTCTCAGGACAGTTCCTCAGAGCTACTTCCTTTAACATTGCTCTTCTCTTAGAGCCCTCAGGTATAGGTGGGGCCGGAGAGAAGCTCATTTCATTTGAGACAAAATTTAGAGACACCCGAAAAAAAAAACAGAGCACATCCAGCATCTTAGCACATGCTGCAATCCGGAGATGAAGTATATTTTAGAGGAAAAATCAAACCCTAAACCTATAGGTAACGGCTAAATCCCTGACATAAATGCCTCATAAACTTGGAACTTCCAGCACAGCCCTGAGAATGCCGCTCTCTCCCACGCACTGACGGCAGGCCTGGCCCTCCGCCAGGGTGTTCAGTTGCAAAGCTGGAAACTCCCTGACTTAAAACAATGTCTGGGTGTTTCTGCTTCATAGGAGCTCTGCAGGAGAGTAAAAAGTTAAAATAAATTTGTTGTTCTATTTGACTTCTCTTATGTGTTTCATCTGCCTTTGTTATCACGTCTATTATAAATGTGCCAGCCATAAAAGGCAGGGCTGTAAACAAAGTGAACAGAATGAAGAGATTGCTTCATGTTTATTATCCACTGTGTAGTAGTATGCTTAGGAATTATGCAAGACAAGTCCCCCACCCTGCTCCAAAAAAATAGGATTTAGTCCCTGCTTTCTAGGAGTTTATAAATCAAGGAGTCCAGATAGGAGATTAATCATTCCTTCAGATACATATTTCTAAAACCCATTACCTTTTCATTCTTCAACTTCTTCCTTTACTTCTTTCCCTTATCCTATCATCTTCCCCACCCCTTCCTCCACTCCTTGCCTTCCTTCCCCAAGTCCTCTTCTGCTGGGCTAGAGGTAAGAGCACAAAGCTAATCTTTCATTGCTCTCTGGGTCAAGGGTAAAAGGAAGTACTTGAAGTTGTCTTTGAAGCAATCTTCCCTTCCCAACCCAATTTTTCTTTGCTGAAGTTGGCTTTTACGAGGCGTGGAATATGGACAAGGAAAAAGAAGTGGATGCAGGAACACCTCATCAAAAAGTGTTTGCTAGCAGGGAGGAGGAGAGAAGAATATGCAAGTGGTAAGTTACAGAGAAGAAGACTGACAGGAAAGAGTATTGATTCGTCTGCAGTATGGTGTTGGGGGAGAACTCTGTGGATACCTCGGGCCACCAGAAAGAGGAACAAGTGGGTCCTAGAGCACTTTGAGTCTAAAACGTCTCTGGAGACAAAAGTGACAACACTGAAGCTGTCCTACTTTGGAGACATCATGAGAAGGTAGGGGTGTTTGGAAAAGACCATCAAGCTGGGAAAAGTAGAAGGCAGCAGGAAAAGAGGAAGACCAAGGTCAAGATGGATTGACCCCATAAACAAAGCCAGCCATGAGTCTACAGGAGCTGAGCAAGACTTCTGAGGATGGGACACCGTGGACCTTGCTCATTTGTTCATAGGGCTGCCGGGAGGCAGAGCTGATGCAAGGGCACATAACACACACAAGTCACAGAATTCCAGAGATGGAAGAGGACTTTGGGCGCTTGTAAACTTATTCCCTTACTTTACAGACAAAGAAAATGAGACCCAGGAAATTGGCAACTTACACAAGGAGAGAATGTAATCACCAAAGGGTCTAAGATTCAGGCCTCCCTATTTCTGCATTAATGTTTCTTCCCTGCATGGATTTCCTTCTAGATGCCAAACCAACACAGGTGATTGGAAAGGCCATCCATGGACCTAATTTTACCCACCGCCATTGCCTTTGCCTGCCAGTTCTCTCCTTTGTTTCCTCTTAGCTGTCACGTTAAATGACATTGTCTGGGGAGGTCACTCTCAGCTGTTACCTGTGAGAATGGTGGAACGGGGAGAGCGCTGAGTTGGGAGCCACGAGCCTGACCTGCCTCCAGTGACCTGGTCAACCTTGAATAATGCCCTTAACAGAATAATCTAGACCAGCACCACTTAATAGAATTATAACACAAACCACTAATGTGAACCACTTGTACACTTTTGAATTTTCTAGCACTCACTGTTTAAAAAAGTAAAATGAAACAGGAGGAATTCATTTTAATGATATTTTTAATGAACCTAGTCTACCTAAAATATTATCCTTTCCACCTGTCATCAATAATACAATGCATTAATGAGAGAGTTTACATTCTTTGTTTGGTACCAACCCTGAAATTTTGGGTGTGCCACATCTACAGCACACCTCAGTTCAAACCAGCCATTCCGAATGCCCAGTGGCCACATGTGACTAGGAGCTGCTAGCACAACCCATTTCTGCTTAGAGTTCTAGAAATTCTTTAACCTCGCCTCAAAGAGTACATGCATGTGATGAATTTGAGAGGGGTAGAGATGACCAGCTTTGGGTCATACGCTTCCACTTCATGCCAAATACTTCCAGAGGTAACTGTTTTAAGTACTGAGCTTTGGGGTGAGATTTTGTTGGGAGAAGAAATTCCACAGCTAAATAAGATATTAGGTTGGTACAACCTAACCTGCAAGTTGCACTGAGAGTCTCAGCGCAGCTCAGGAGAGACAGAGAAAGGAGCAAACAGTCACCTGTCAAGAGAGAAAAGGGCCAGGTGACAAGTATGAAAGTGGCCCCGCAGTCCAGCTAGTTGTAAAAGACATGGCCCAATGGCTGTGGCCTGTAAACTGGTGCCGGACAAAGACAGACTCCCTCCCACCTGCTCAGGTTAATGGGTAACAGTTTCAGTTCAGCTGGAGCTACATCTAGTGGGGCTGTCCGGGGGCCCTAAGCTTCTTCATGGGCCAGAGTGCCTAGAACCTGGGTGATTTATACACAGAGGTAATAGGATGCACTCGCTGCAGCACACAGAACCTTGGCTCTCTTGCTCCGTGAGTATCCTAGCCTGTGCACAGTCTGCTCATGGGAGTGTCACATGCGGCTCCGAGGATTTCCCTGCTCTCCTTGTTTTAAACTGTAGCATATACGAAAATAAAACAGCAGAACAGCTGCAAGAGTAAAACAGCTATATCAGCAAAGGACTCCGTGTTGGAGAATATCAGTGAATCCAGCCACAATTCCAGCAGCCGGCACACCCACTCACTTCCCAGGGCCCCGCCAGCGTGCGCCGGCGCTCGTGGCCGCAATCTTTGCAACCCAGCTGCTCGGGAAATGTACACATTTTTCTTAGATCATTTTTCTTCGTTTAATGAGCTGCTAAGTCGTCCCACTGAATTTAGTTAGGCACATGGTCCCCACCTTTCTGGAACTTCTTAAATATTATGATAAAATAAAGATGTCCTGTTTGTCAGCTGCCTAAGAATTCTGGAGTCTCAGGAAAGCTGGAGATGAACAAAACATGTAGCCGTCCTTGATATCTTTCCATTACCAAGGAAACAACTGAAAACATAGCCTAGAGAGGCCTTTTTTCACAAATTAAAAATAGAACTACCATATGATCCCACAATGCTACTTCTGGGTGTTTATCCGAAGGAAATGAAAACACTAACTCGAAAAGATACCTGCATCCCTGTGTTCACTGCAGCATTACTTACCATGGCCAAGGCATGGAATTTCAGTGTCCATTGACAGATGATTGGATCCTAAAAGATATATACCTATATAGGAATATTATTCAGCCATAGTGAAAGAATTTCCTGACATTTGCGACAGCATGGATGGACCTTGAGGGCATTATGCTAAGTGAAATAAGTCAGACAGAGAAAGACAAATACCTTATGATCTGACTTATTAGTGGTTGGTGAGCAAAAAGAGTGAAAGTGGTCAAAACATAGAATTCAAACTTCCAGTTTTAAAATAAATAAGCCCTAGGGATGTAATGCACATTGTGGTGTCCATAGTTAATAATATTGTATTGCATATTTGAAAATTGCTAAGAAAGAAGACCTTAAAAGTTCTTATCACAAGAAAAAATATTTTATAAGTGTGCATGGTGATGGATGTTAACTTGTTAACTAGACTTACTGTGTTGATCACTTTGTAACACATACTTACATTGAATTCTTATGTTGTACAACTGAAATTAATATAACGTTATATGTCAATTTATCTCAGTTTTTTAAAAAAGTGAGATCTAGTTCCAGACTGATCCTCCCTGAAAGGGAGCACTTGTAATGAAATTATTTCTAAGGAAAAACAATAGCCTGCACATTTTTTACTCTCCAACTCTCCTCCATTTGTTTCTCTCCATTTAGTGACATTTGGGTATTTGGACTGAGTGTAAACAGGCATTCTCTAGATGTTTCCCCAGATAAAAGGGGAGGTAACACCTAAGAGTCTAGCAACATGCAATAAAAATAATAGCCGTTTTTTGGGTGCCAGACACCATACTGTGCATTTACTGTGACACATTGTTTCGTGTAATTTTTCAACAAGCTTCACCAGTAGCCTATGATTCATAAAAGAGAGACTGTCTCAGTGAGGGTCAGACGCTTTCCCAGCAGCACAGAGTTAGAATGTGCGGGATGGGGATTCTAACCCAAGCACAAGGGACAGGCCAGAGCCCGTGTGCCTTTCACACAGCTTTCCCTTGCCGTCCTGAGTGACCCAGATCTGTGCATTTCTTAAAAGGAAAATTCTATATAATTTCATTGGCCATAATAATAGAGTAGAGAACAACTCCTCAATATGTGTGTTGCTGCTCAGCATTTATTAATTTGGGAGGGGGTATTACTTTAAATGACATATACTTAGGCTTGATAGACATAGAGAAAGCCCTTTATATTTGCAATGAATTACTGATCTGGAATGACATCTTACCTCTGTAGGAAGCCCCTTTCCTCCTAAGAACAAGTATCTCTCCTTCCCTCACCTCTTTAATTCTTGCCAAGGGCTTGAACTTATGTCTTCTTTTCTATAGGGAAAAACAATCGAGACAAGTGGTTTGATGAATTATTTTTCTAATATGTAAATTATGTTACATTTTATAGAACTTTTCAAATGACTTACATTCAGTTCTATACTCAATTTACTTTTCTTGAATAAAATAAACTTAGCTTTCCCGGGAAAAACACAGTGAAAGCATCATGATCTAAGAGATCTTGTATCGGGGCTGTCTGACAACCCAGATATCTTAGGATACAAATGTGGCATCCAGGAAAACTAGCTGAAAAGCACTAGGGTGTCTGTGTATTTGCATTTGACTAGGGGCCTCTTGAAAACTAAACTTTTCTAGAACCAAATAATGAGATGTAATGATGGAGTGACCTGTGGTTGGACCAATGTTTTGGACAATAGTCCCCATTCTTCTAGATGCTCATTTTACACCTTGCTCTCCTCAACATGCCAACATTTCTTCTGAGCTTCTCTGTCAGCTTATGACCTTTTCCTTATTCCACTGAAACAGAAGCAATCAGAAAAGAACTTCTGCAAGTAACCATATCTCCCCACATGCTTACACCTGTCCCCATATACCCTGCCTTCTAAGTGCAAGCCCTGCACTTCATCAGCCTCTCTTGCATCATTAACATCACTTAACCTTCTCTCTCATGTATCAATATTTTTCCTTTTTAATTGGATCATTTCCATCAGCATACAAAAAATGCTGTTATTTGTCCCATCTTAAAAAAAAAAACAGAAAAACAAAAAAAAGACCTCTCTCAACTCTGCACTCTTCTCCCACTGATGCCATAGTCCTATATTCTTCTTTATGGAAAATACCTCAAAAGGTAAATGAACAGAAACTTCATTTACCACCTCATTTTCTCCTGCTCCTGTTTTCTGTTGAACCCATTGCACTCAAACTTTCACTTCCACCACTCAATGAAATAGGCCTTTTCAAACAAAGTAAGCAATAAACAAGTTCTCAGTTATTTCTTATTTGACAGATCTGCAGCATTTAACACAATTGCTTGCTCTCTCCTCCTTCAAACACTTTCTTCACTTAGTCCTAGGATGCCAAGCTCTTTGGCCATTCTTTTGTCTTCTTTGACAGTTCATCCTTATGTCCTCATATGTAAATGCTGGATGGCCGCCAACATGGCCCTGGGTCCTCTTCTCTTCCGTATCACCACTCTTGGGGATTTCATCAGTTCCATGGTTTTAAATACCATCTTTGCAAAGAGGACCACTGAATGTATATCTCCAGCCCAGACCTCCATCCTCAACTTCAGAATTGCATAACCAGCCACCTGCTTGACACCTTCACACGGTTATTTCAGTCCTCGCAACCTTAACACATTAACTTGAACCTGCACTTCACGTACTCTTCCCTCTCCCAGCCAATGACAATGCCATCTTCCCATCCTCTCAGAGCCAAGACCTTGGAAGCAGGAAAATGAAGACAAAAATAGTAGCCATCTCACAGGGCTGTTACAAAGATGAAATGAGTCAGTGTTTGTCAAGAACTTGGAACAGTGCCTGGCATATAATTATTACTAAATAAACTTTCATTAAATGATTAAGATAAAGAATCATCTTTGGCTCTTCACTTTCTCTCACATCCTATAGCTAATCATCAGCTAATATTGTTGGCTCTTTTTTAGAAATATATCCAAAATGTGGCACTCCTCATCTCCTCTGTTGCTAATACCCCGATCTAAGCCACCATCACCCCTTGCCTGGATTGTTGCCATAGCATCTTAACTGGTCTCCCTGCCTCTGCCCCACTGTGGACAATCCCAACAATAGAAGCCAGAGTGATCCCTTTAAAACACAAGTCAAATTATGCCACTTCCTTGCTCAAAATCCTTTGATAGCTCCCATTTTACTCGGTAAAATCAAAAGGTGTTAAAATACCTCACAAGGTCCTTCATGCTCTATATAAGTCACCTCTACCTCTCAAACTTGTCATTCCCACGTGCCTACTAGCACTGTGCTCCACTCACACACTTGCCCTTTTACATGCATACACCAGGAAGTTCTAGCCCGCTATCCCTTATACATTCTGTTTTCTCTCGGCTTTGGTTGCTTTTTCCTTAGTTGCACAATTCCCTCCTTCATCTCCTTCAGAGGCTCTAAGTGTTGTCTTGTTAGAAAAGCTGTGGCCCTCTACTCCACCTGCAGTGGTGACTGACAGCCTCACTATTCCCATTTTCCACTTGCTGCTTTCCAGGGCTTTCCAAAGCCCTTAAAGAATAAACATCAGCAATTATTTGATCATTGGTTATCTCTCCCCCAAGTACAATATGAACCCCATGAGGGCAGGAACTTTGTTTTGTATATTGCTGTACCTTTCATACCTGAAAGGCACCTGACACAGAGCAGACACTCAGTAAACATTGGTAGAAGAGTTAATGGGTGAAGCCCCATTACGTGTGCAGCTGCCCACTTACTCCCTTGTAAGATTGGCTGTGGGTGTATATACCCTCAAAAACGCCCATTTTTTAAAAACTCTGAACCGTGAGATCCTTCATATTCAACTTTTGCTGAGGAAAAGAAAAATATTTATTCTATGAATGTTATCTGGTTATAGCTGATAAAGGCCTTCTTCTGCTTATGAGTACTCCACTAAGACGTGGCCTGTTTACATAATGTGTCTCCTGTGTGCAAACCACCCCAGGTCTTCTGGATAACAAGGAAGCAACAAGTGCCCAACAGACCACCTAGTGGATGAAGTATACAATGTGAGCAGAGGCACGGAAATGACAAGTGGGTACAAAAAGCTGCTTTAAGGGAAACAGAGTAGATAAAAGAGAATAAGGACATGGAGCAACTGGAATGCAGGCTATAGGTTGTATAGCCTATGGAATGTGGCTAATTTTTAAAAATAAAATTGAATGAATTACTAAAAATTGATTGAGCTATCTTAATGAACTGTACTCTAAAGAGAACATGATAAAGATATGCTCTTGTCTATAGTGACTTCTGATAAGAATTAAATACCTTAGATCTTTTTTAATCTTTTATAATAGCTATGCTGAGATATATATTTAATAAAACTTATTGATTGTATATATACAGTTAATGAGTGTAGTAAATTTAAGGAGGTGACCAAGAACCACATCCACACATTGAAGAAGTTCCCTTGTATTCTTAGTTTATTGAGAATTTTTCATCATAAATGGGTGCCATGTTTTTTCAAATGCTTTATCTATATCTATTGAGATGATTATGTGGTGTTTGTCCTTCATACTTTATATGAATTTTCAGATCTCAAACCAACTTTGCAATTCTTGGGATAAATCCTACTTTATCTTTATATTATATGTTGCTGGATTCAATTTGTTAAAAATTGTGTTAATGATTATTGTATCTGCACTCATGAAGGCTATTGTTCTTAGTTTTTTTCTTGTAATGTCTCTTTGACTTTGGTATCAGGGTAATAGTGGCCTCATAAAGTGAATTAGGAATTGTTCCCTGCTCCATTTTCTGAAAGATTTTGTGAAGGGCTATTATTATTTTTGTATAATTCACCCTTAAACAAAGTGAGTTTTAGGGGTACCAACCAACCAAAAGTCTGTGTAAGCTCCTTGCATACTTGGATTCCTGACCTAGGAGTTGACCCTTGAACAATGTGGGTTTGAACTATGCCAGTCAATTAAAAAAATCCATGTGTAAGTGGGCCCAAGCAGTTCAAACCATATTCTTCAAGGACAAACTATAAATATTGAGAGAATTTACCAGTGGAGCTCTCTGGGCTTGGGCTTGTCTTTGTAGAAATATTTTTAGTTATTAATTCAATTCCTTATTAATTATATGCCTACTCCAATTTACTGTTTCTTTCTGAGTCAATTTTTGATATTTGTGACTTTCCAGGAATATGTCCATTTGATCTAAGTTGTCTAAGTTATTGATATACAGTTAATATTTTCTTATAATCCCTTTAATTTCTGTAGGGTTGGTAGTTTCATGATTGATTTCAGTAATTCGCATCTTGTCTCTTTTTATCTCGGTCATTCTAGCTAAAGCTTTGTCAATTATGTTGATCATTTAAAAAATAACTTTTTATTCCACTGATTCCCTCCATTGTTTTTCTGATTTTTACTTCATTGATTTCTTCTTTAATATTTGTTATTTACATTTTTTTCTATTTACTCTGGTTTCTGTTTGCTTTTCTTTTCCTAAGCTCTTTCATGTAAAAGCTTAGGTTATTGTTTTGAAGTCTTTCTTCTCTTCTGATATAGGTATTTAAAACTATAAATTTCCCTCTAAGCACTACTAGTTGCATCTCTTAAATTTTGAGATGTTACATTTTGGTTTCATTCAGTTAAAATATTTTCTAATTTTCATTGTGATTTCTTCTTTGGACCATGGATTATTTAGAAGTGGGTTGTTTAATTTGCCCATGTTTAGGAATTTTCCAGATTTCTTTCTATTGTTGACTTCTAATTCTGTTGTGATTGAAAAGCACACTTTGCATAAACTTAATCCTTCAAAATGTATTGAGACTTGTTTTGGGTCCCAGCATGTGGTCAGTCCTTGTCTAACCACATGTGCTTGAAAGAATGTGCATTTGCACCTGTTGGGAAGAATGTTTGTACATGACAGTTAGGCTGAGTTGGTTGATAGTACTGCCAAGTCTTCCATATTCTTGTTACTTTTATGCCCAATATTTCTATCCATTATTGAGAATGAGGTGTTGAAATTTCCAACTATAATTGTTGAGCTGTCTAATATCTTTTAATTGTGTTAGATTTTATTTCTTGCAATTTGTGGCTCTACCATTAATTGCATTAAATATTACATCTTTTTGATGTAGTGTCATGGAAGTTTCATTATTTTTCATTTTTAAGATTATATTGTCATGGCTTCCAAGCTGTTGCCTCAATTTCCATACAAGTTAAATAGGGTTGATAATATCTGTCATGTTAGGTTGTTCAAATAATTAATACATAGAAACATTTTAGCACATTGCTAGGCCTGTAGCAGGTCCTCGATGTTTAGTTCCTTCCCAGTTCCCTTTTTCTTCATGTTGTGGGATGTGAGTACAAAGCTGGCTTTGGAAACAATTGCAAAAATAGCAATTTATGGTATTACTTTTGTTTGTGGTAAATATTGTTGTACTCCATAGAAAAGTGGCATAAGAGCCATCAGGCAAGCCGGGAGCTGGCAGCATGACTTTCTTTGTTGTCACTGTAAGCTGCTGGAGAGCAAACAGTGTATACTGCTTTATTAGTTTCTGCACGATGTGTCTCTTAACACCTATGAAATGAATCCACCAAAACTCAGTGGGCAACTCCTAAGTTATCTAAGTCTTGCTAGAGATATCTCCACTTAGGTGATAAAACTAAACAAAAAAGTGGAAAAGTGTTTCACATATAAATTAAGAATTTAAAAATTAAACTTAAGTAGCAGTCACCCTTGAAGCGTAAGTATTTCTGATGTGGAAGGAATAAGGTGGGGAGGGGAGGTAGGGCTTCTGGGAGCTGGGAATGCATTTTTTAATTTGTGTGCTCTCTGTGCATTCATTTTTCTATTACTGGTTAAGCTGGACGTTTACATTTGTGTATTTTTTATTTTGTCTTTTATATTCTAGTATTTAAAAGTTAAAAATAAATAGTTTTCTTCAAATAGGTTAAGTGCTGAGAGGATGAGTAGCTGCAGTTTCTGACTGATAATGATTCTAGCTCCCACTGAGTAAGAGTTGACGACGGCGTAAGAGCACAGAGCTTTGCATTCACCACCTCACTTAATATGCCATGTACAGAATCAGCAGCATGTACCTTACCACTGTTCTAAAGATGAACTGGGGTCCATCACTGGGGTTCGGAAGAGCTCATCACTTGCCTAAGCTCCCAGAAGGAGAAAGTGACAGAGGTCAAATTAGAACTCAGGGGCTGTCTGATTCCAAAGCCGGTCATCTTCTTTATGGGAGGGCCATTGCTCTGTGATTATCAAACTGACAGAACTTTCCAGAGAAATATACTGTATACAACTATCCTTGGTTTATTTTTATTGATAAATAGAAAAAAGCATTCAAGTATTTACCACAAAATCTCAGGCAAACTGCTATTTCACAGCTTCAAGAACTAGTCCAGGTTGGAACTAAAGAATATCTCTGAAGAGAAAGTACATTCTTTTAATATTTGAATTATCAAAAGTCTGGATAATTTTGAGATATTATACAAGAAAATTTTTGTCAGGAAGAGAAAGTAAAAACTAAGGACATTATTGCCAAATACAAAGTAAACTAAACTATGACAAATGTTCGAGAAATTGACATACAAGAAAAGCTATGCCTTGGCCGGTATGGCCCAGCGGTTTGGGGCATTGCCTTGTACTCTGAAAGGCTGTGGGTTCAATTGCCAGTCAGGGCACGTACTTAGGTTGCAGGTCCGATCCCCGGTCCAGGAGCATATTTCTCTCACATTGATGTTTCTCTCTCTCCCTTCCTCTTTCCCTTCTCTCCTCTCTAAAAATTCAATGAAAAAAAAATGTCCTCGAGTGAGGATTTAAAAAAAGCTAGTGTCCACTTGACCTTGATTATAGGAGTATTCTCCTTCAAATAGTCCAGAAGTTACAACACTGGACCTGTAGATAAGGATACTTAACACTAACACACTATTTGACAGTGTTGTGGAAAATACTCAGTCTTATTTACGTAAATGTGATTTGTTGGTTTTCAACTTTTAGAATATACATATTCAAAGCACAGAGATAGTAACATAATAACAGCAGTAATAAATAGTAGCACCACTTACTGAGTACTGCTGCTTTTACCGATGTACTGGTCACTCTTCTAAGTGCTTTACATGCCTTGACTTACTTATTTCTCACAACCACACTATCTTCCCGTCTCTGTAATGCAGTTGGGAAAACAGCCACAAAGAGATTACTTTGCTTATATAAATCTAATTAGCTAACATTAAGTAGAACCAGGTTTGAATGTAGCCAGTCTGCTACAGATTGTGTTGTCATTACCCAACACTATTACTGTTATGGAACAGATATACATGTTATGAACCTCAAAAAGGTGAAAATAAATACATGTTTGAAAGAAAACTAGGATTCAGGAAACAAAGAAGTGGTATTAGGAAATAATAAGAGTGACTACATCTTCATCTTGTTTGGTTATTATATTAGTTTTTTACTGCTGTATAACAAATTACCAGAAACTTAGCAACTTAAAACAATATCCATTTATTATGTAATATTTTCTGTAGAACAGAAAAGTCTTGGCATGGATTAGCAAGATTCTGCTGAGAGTCTCCTCAGCTGAGATCAAGGACCTGGCCAGTCCATGATCTGATTTTAGGCTGGAGTTCTCTTCCAAGCTTACTGGTTATGGCCTATTTTACTTCCTTTTAGTTGTAGGATTGGTGTCCTGCATGGAATACTCAACAGGCAGTTTATAACAGGCTTTTTGGTTTCTTGCAGGCCAGCAGGAAATTATCTCTCTGTTGTTTCACCTACTTTTAAAAGACTTACCTGATGAAGTCAGGCCCACTCAGGATGTCTCCCTTTTGATGAACTCAAACTCAGGTATAACTAATCACTGGACTGATATGCCTTTATAGTTACAGGTACTGTCTACAATTAAGAGAGTGGGATTATATAAATTGTACATAGCAGGGGACAGAGATTTTGGAGTCTAGGAAGCAGAAGAGAGCATCCAAAATTGATAGTCGGTAAATAGATATTTAATGACATTATTTAAAATAAAGATTAAGACATAGGAATGCATAACTGTAAGAATGACCAAAAAAGAAAGAAAATATGTAATATAACCAGCAAATGTTGGGAGGAAGAAAGAATGTGGGGATCAAACATGAACTAAATTAGTAGTTCTCAGCCCTGACTGCTAGGAACCACCTGAATATCTTTCAAAATGACTGAAGCTTAGGTCCCACTCAAGGCCAATTACATCAGAACCTCTAGAGGTAGAGATTAGTTATAGACATATTTTTAAAGCTTCTTAGGGGCTTTCAATATATAGCCGGGCAGAAACTGCTGAGCTAAATCTTTATCTTTCTTAGTGCATAGTTCGGTTAGTATATTGGTTTTGGTTTCCCCTAAAGTTGATGAAATAAAATAATAGAGGAATAGCCATGTTATTCAGAGTTGTGAACATAATCATCAGAAGCAACGAAGTCAGAAAGGGTTACTGTGGCTGCCTCCGAGGAAGAGTGCGGCTGTGGAGACTGGAGGAGTAAGAATTAGCTCTCAGTCTAACCTCTCTGTGCTATTTTCTTTTCTTTTCTTTTTTACTCTGTGCATGTATTATGTTGACTTACAAAAATGTTTAAGAGTTTATAGTTTCTTCAACAAGTGAAGAATCAAATCTCCCTATATGGGTAGTGCTAAAACTTTACCAGCCAACGTGAGCTGAATTTTACCTATTTTTCTTTAAAGTCATGTGTACTAAACAATGAGACAAGTCCTGTGCTTTACTCCTTTGACATAGAAATACAAAGAATTTTCAATGCTGCCTCATTAGAAATAATTCTCCTGCCTCCTCACAGCTATTTTTACTCCTTTTAAGATGTCAGTGAGTGTTAATTCAGAATAGCTTTCTGTATTTGTATCCGAGGGCTGTTGTAGCAAGTGACACCAAGTGGGTGGTTTTAAACAACAGAGATTGATTCTCTTAAAGTTTGGGAGTCCAGAATTCTGAAATAAGTTTTGCCATGCCCAAACCAAGGTGTCAGAAGAGACAGACTCCCTCCAGAGGCTCTAGGGGAGAACTAATTTCTTGCCTCCTTCAGTTGTAATGGCTGTTGACATTCCTTGGCTTGTGGCCACATCACCACATCAATCACATCACGTCAATCTCTGCCTCTGTGGTCACATTGCCTTCTCCTTGTAAGTTTCACGCCTCCCTCTGCCTCTCTCATATAAGAATTCATGTGATTACATTTAGAGCCCACCAGAATAATCCAGGTTAATCTCCCCATCTTGAGACCCTTAACTTAATCACATCTGCAAGGTCACTTTTTGCTATCTAAGGAAACATTCACAGGTTCTAGGGATTAGAACATTAATATCTTTTGGAAGCCAATATTCAGCCTTTCATACTTTTATTCTTCAGATTTTTTATTATTGAGCTAACTTCCAAAGTCTTTCCAAATGAAGAACTATTTTTTATTTAAGACCTTGGAATCATTGTGAAAGTAAAATATATAATGGCAGAAAGTGTCCACATTTTTCAGAGTTAAGTATTTTGCTTAGTTATAGTAGCATCTCTTACTATTTTACCTGTGTTCTCCCTATCTTATTTAATACTTGACTTCTATTTTCTTTACTTTAAAAATTTTTTAAAAATATATCTTTAAGTTGGCAGAGGATAAATATGATGAACCGAATAAAAATATATATACAAGTAATTCATGTTTTTATTTACTGTTTGTTAATAACTTCTCAAGTCCATCATAGTTTTATTCAAACATTAACTTTATTTTTTAAGTATCTGTTTGACTTTTGTACATATTTGCTTTAAACAACAAGAAATTTGTGGATACACAGTCTCTGTTTACTAGTAGTCTGAAAGAACACCTTTAATAACTAAGTGCTTAAAACTATCCTTTTATAGGAATAATATTATGTAATTTTAGCCATATTAGACGTAATCACATCATTCATAAAAAAATCATCTCCCTTTTCTCTCGGATTTTCCTTTCTTTTTCTTAAATTCTTGGAAGGCAGAAATGAAGAAAGAAAGGAAAAGAAGGAAGGAAGGAAATAAGAAAGGAAAGAGAGAAAAAAGTCACATGGAAAAAGAATATTTGATGGAATTCAGAGGTCAACACCCCCAAACATTTACTTGTCCAAGTCCTTGCACTGCCTGGGTCCTCCGGAGCGGTGCCAAGGTGCTGGAGGAAAGCGAGACCACTGTGGGTAAACAAGCGGGTAAACCTGAAGGTTCCCATCTGGACCTCAGAGGGAGACCTGGTGCTCTCTGCAAGTACGGATAAACCACGCCACTCGTAAATGACTGGTTATTGGTTTCTTAAACTAAGTTGTGTTTTCTCTTAATGGATATGTATGCCCCTGTCGTGTCCCTGTTTTTGCCACAACAAAATATCTTAAAAGTCAGCTTTGAAAGATTAATGTCTAGTATGATTTGCATGTGAATAATGCTGTTTCACTTCATGTATTAATCTTATAAAAGAGCTTCATTTTCCAACCTCATTCTTCCTCTTGCATTTCGGAGAAATTATTCATCCTTCTAAATATAAAATCTAAAGTAACATCAAATTTTAAAAACATAAAAAATTTTCATAATCCAAATTCAGTTTTTGTCTTAATCACATATTTTCCCTGCTTACATGTGTGTATATGTGTGTATATACAGAAGTGTGTATCATATGTGGGAATGGAAAACAGATGGGATGAACTTCATCTTTTTTTCACTGCTTACAAATACGTCAGTGGCTCCCAAACTCCTTCCCACATGAATGTAAACTTACTGACCTCTATACATCCAGCTCCAAGAATGACGACTAACACAAAGCAGGCATTCGATCAACATGTAATGGAGCACTGAATCTTTTACATTTCCTTTCCCTTTTGCCCTCATTTTTTATCCTGTGACCTAGAGGTACAATCACAATTCTGGAGAAGCTCAGAGCCATCAAAGACCTATGGATCCGATTCTAACAAAAAGTACTGTACCTCAGGGCAGAAGACCAGAGAAAGGGCTGGGGTGTTGAGATCTTGAAAACATGGGGATTTAGAGATGAGTGCTAATACCTATTTGTCTACTCGCCACATTCCCATCCTCCCACAGTAACCTCAGCAGGCCCAGCACAGCCGAGAAACATCTTCTCGGTCACCTCTTCCCCAGGTAACACCTGACATATGGGGTACATAAATAATTTAATAATCTGGTGCCAGTGGCTGTTTCTAATAGATGTGCTTCGGGACAGCGTGGGCAAGCAAGCAAGCAAGCTGGAACCATAGCACACACTCCAACAGCCACCTTACAGACACACTGCCCTGTTCCCACCCTGGAGTGGGCGGCTTTGCTGACTCACTCTGGGCTCGGGGCAAGGCCTAGCGAAGGAGACGGCTGCCAAGACGGCTGCCGAGGCGGCCTCCTTCTGGAGGTTTTCTTGCCTCAGAGGAGGAGAGCTGAAATGGAAGCCTCTAGCTAAATAGAATTTGGAAGGCAGGGAACAGGGAGAGTGGTGGTCCTGTCCTTCCTTCTACTCCAGGATGAATTACTTTCATTATTGCTCATTTTGTGTTAAGGTAAAAGCACACAGATTGTCTTTTTAGTCTTTTTTTCTCTTTTCAGTAGTTATCCAAAAGTCTAGAAATTGCTATAATTTAAAGTTAATGAAAAGAAAGTTCAGCAGCTGCATCGTATTTCATACCATTCTTCCCGTCCCTCGGTCCGGCCCCTCCCAGCCCCTGCAGCCTGCCGCGGTGTTGCCAAGGGCACAGCACTGAGCACAGGAGCCCGTTCTGAGGCCCGGGCAGGCTTCCCTAGGGCCGATTTCACATCAGTTACTTACGGGGCAGGAGATAAGGAGGAGCCTGGTCCTTTTTTCAAGGTGAGCAGGTGAAGAAGGTTTCTAACTTCTGGTGGCTTGGCCAATGATGTTGCCTGCTCCTATTTCACCTACTGACTTCAAAGTCCAGGGTTTATTAGCTTTAGGCTGAGTATTTGATTCCCTCCTGCTAATGCGGCAGGGAGGAACATTGCTTTGGAAGGAGTTACCCAATCCACCAGGTTTTTCAGTTATTGTGTGTGTGTTGTAAGTTGTTTTCATCAGTGGTCGTACGAAAGACACAGGTGAAAAAAAAATCAGAAACAATGGAAGCTTTTCCTGCAGCATGATTCCATTAGCCAGTGACTCCCAGATCATGGTGTTTCTTCTCAGCATGAAATGTGTTAGTGCCAGGCTAATTAATTGCCACTAGAAATTTTATTTAGGACCCCTCTCTACTTTTTTCTGGTGTGCCAGTATAACTGTGTGACACCTTCTGAGAGGTCCATTGCAACCCCACTAAAGGCAAAAGGATTGACACAACACTGGAAAGACTGATGACCTGATAAGAAATGCCTTATTACTTGCACACTGAACCTTTTCATGCACCTCGAAGGTGTGGTGCTGAAGTCCTGGTGCCCTTTAGAAGTGCCAACATGTAAGCTCCCTGAAGGGTAAGTCTGCCTTTGAAAGGACATCACCAAAGCCTCAGGAAGGTGACTAGGAGGGAAGAGCTAATGCTTACTTGCAGTAGGAACATTTGGAGTAGAGTCTAAAAGTAACCCAGTATTTGGAGATTTGGAGTTGATGGGCTGTCATCCCTTGTTGCGGATCTAGTGCCACATTGAGCAAACCTGGTGCACATTATTTACAGAGAGCATTGTTACATTAACCAAAGACCAGACTTGAATCTAAAAGTCTGAAGTCTACTAGAGTTTCTAAGAAAGCATACTCTGGAAACTGCTTTCTATTTTGAATGTTAATAGTGAGCAAGGATGCCTTGATGCCTAATGGTGGGTTTAGGGCTGGGAAAGAGGGTTCCTCATCACCAAGCCCAGCCAGAACTGGGCTGTTTTCCTGAACACCTGGTCGAACATAATAAAACAATTTCTTTCCTCTTCTATCTTGGGCCCCTATTTTCAGATTCAAAGATGGATTGGCACACAGGGTTGATAATAGGTAATATTAATGATAAGCATAGATTGAGCCCTTAGGATGCTTCACACAATGTGTTTCCAGCACATTATGGATATGAACTCATGTGACCTTCACAGTGACCCTGTGCAGCAGGTGCTCTTATCACTCCAATGTTATGGAGGTAGGAATTTAGGTATAGAGTAGTTAAGGAATTTGTCCAAGTGTCTATAGCTAGTAAGCGGTAGCAAAACTTAGACTTGGGTGGCTTACAATCTGACCAGTTCTAGAGTCAAGGTTTTTAACCAAGGCAGAGGGGAAGCTCCCCCTACTAATGTCATATAATCACCACCGTGCACACATTCTCAAAGAAGCTGCATAGGTCTGTGTTTTCTAGCCGCACTTACAGTACTCCTCTTCAAACAGGGTCTTGGGTTCCCGGGATCACCTTTTCCATTTCTCTATAAGCTCACAGTCATTGAGGTTGGGTGCAGATGAGTAACTGTTACATTATTTTGTTATATTCTTTTTTAAAAAGTAAAAGAAATGTCCTGGAATATATTAGCAAAATGACTATAAAGTTTTCTCCCTGTCCCAGAAATAAACGAGACCCTGCTCAGTCTCCCTGAGAATATTGAGCAGAGGTTGTCAACCTGTTGAAATCAGTATTGCATAATTACAGGTTCCAATCAAACAGTGAAGTATTTTAATTCATATGGCAAAATGTAAAAGAAAGAAAGAAGAATTTATGCCAAACATTTATGTTAAAAAATGAAAGAGAGAGAGAGATTGAATCAAGTAACTGGAGCATGTCCCTCAAGCCTGCTTGGCCTTGGTTCGCTCTCCTGCAAAATGACGATCCTTCAAGGGGGACAGGAAGGCTCCCTTCCGGCTTTCATACCATGCTTGAACACAAGACGTGCATGTTAAAGAGAAAGCTCTGGCAGTAAACTATGAGAGATTATAAAACAATTTTTATAATGGTTGTTTCGATTTTTATATGTTTCCTTATTATAGTCATACCAATGTAATAAATAACTTTGATTGTAAATAACAAGACTCAGAATTCAAAACTTAAGAGCAGAAGAATATTTCTCCCTTTTGGTTTATGTTGAGGGCCATGACTGGGCTTGGAAAAGTACACAGATGTACAGGGTGGGTGGGAATATAATCTGGGGGTAAAGGAGAACTATGATCTCTTAAAAGCATTTTAAAATTGATAATATCATTTTTTTAAAATCCCACCTGAAGCTTAATTCCTCTTATAAAACACTCAATGAACCACGGAGGTTTGAAGAAGTCC
Organism: Phyllostomus discolor; assembly: GCF_004126475.2. NCBI lineage: Eukaryota > Metazoa > Chordata > Mammalia > Chiroptera > Phyllostomidae > Phyllostomus > Phyllostomus discolor. The sequence goes on from NC_040904.2 coordinate 180,511,223, forward strand.
AGCAGTGTCTCCAAATTAGAGATGGAAGGTTTGCCCATCTCAGTGTATACAGCCCACTGCTTGAAGCTCTTTGTAACTTTTTCATTTCCCTAAAGGCTACACGAAGTATTTATTCTAACCTGGAGTCACCTGTGTCTATGGGAGTATGAGAGTGGCCCGTGGGATGGCTCCGGTCTCTAGAAACCTTGCTCTGGCTCTGGCAAGTCATTCCCCTAGGTCAGTGAGCCCTGGGGCTCTCAGACAGCAGGACTCTGAGGCCCTAATCCAGTTTGCCCACTGAATGGAGATCCTGGCTGGGGAAGAAAGATGAGAAAATCGTCTGCATTGCACTTCCACTATTTGCTAGAGCAAAGGGATTATGGTTTTGTATTAGGTTCCAGAAAATACCATCTATTAGTCTGTGTGTTTTTACAGAGTGCTTCGCTATAGGAATATTTTTGTGCTAGCACTGTTTACCTTGTGTCCTTGAATTTTTAATTTGTTGACAGTTTATTTTCATCATCACCATCTTCATCAAACAGTTACATAGCATTGAGCATAGACTCTGTTCTAAATCCAGTACAGATAACCATTCATTCACTCATTTATTCATTGCAAAAACCAGATTGTGTATTATTGTTTTTCAGATGAAGAAACTGAGGCAGAGAGGCACAGAGTGGGTGGCTTGCACAACATCACACACTGGAATTAAACCCAGGCTGTCTAATTCCAGAACAGTATGTATGACCTCTCAAGTACATATAGACATTGAATTCTAAGGGTCTTTAATATAACATTCTGGGCTTGTCTAAGTCTAGCTAAAGAGGACCATATTTTTGCATATTATTTTTATGTATATGCTACAATATGTAGTCTTTTTTCAAAGTTTTTATTGAATTTATGGGGATGACATTGGCTAATAAAATTATATATGTTTCATGTGTACAATTTGATAGTACATCATCTGTATATTTTTTTGTATGTTCACCACCCCAAGTCAAGTCTCCTTCCATCACCACTTATTTCCCCTTTACCGTCTCCTACCTCCCCCATCCCACTTTCCCTCTGGTAATCGCCATGCCGTTGTCTGTATCTGTGCAGTTTTTTTTTTCTTTGCTTAATCCCTTCACCTTTTCCACCCAGCCCCCCACACACCTCTGCTCTGACGGCTGTCAGTCTGTTCTCTGTGTCTTTGAGACTGTTTTTATTTTGTTTGTTAGTTTATCCCACTCATTAGATTCCACATATAAGTTAAATCATATTGTACTTTTCTTTCTCTGACTATCTTGTTTCACTTAGGAGAATATTCTCCAGGTCCATCCATGCTGTTGTAAAAAAAGAAGATCTCTTTCTTTTTTACAGCTGAGTAATATTCCATTGTGTAAATGTACCACAGCTTTTTTTTTTTCATCTACTCATCTACTGATGGGCTATGTAGTCTATTTTTAAGAAATTTTTTGCTATATATTTTATTTTTATTGCTACATTGAAGTGATAGATTATTGGTATTTAAATTCTACTCTTTCCTACTTGCTTTACTTTTCTTATTTTTCTCCCTATCTCCAAAAGCCCCTAAGCCAGAAGCACTTTAAAACATACAAGAGACCAAGAGATCACAACACAATTAGAAGTCTGTTGGTTTGGTAAATTCCCATGATTTCCATTTGGAAGAAATTTTTCTTGTAGCTTGTGGGTAGAATTGGAATGAAGTCATTCTTAAAAAAAAAGAGTTGTGTACTATTTTATTAATTATCTCCAGATAATATTATTATACAGGGATAGGGTTTCTACAAGTTTCCTTGATGATTTCTTTCATAGTTACACACTCATTGTTTGGATTTTTTTCCTACTGTGTATTCTAAATCCTTCTTACACAGCAAGTTAGCATCATAAAGAAAAACGAATTTATAATGACACTTCCATGAGCTATGCCGAGCACTCTTTTGAGTTGTTCTTGCAGTATAAGTAGTCCTCACCCATTTTTGCATGTAGATTGTATTCAAATAAAATAGAAACTATTCCATTTTCTCACTTGAGGTGGACTTGAACTCCACCTTGTCTTCTGGAAGTAGGAAACCCAAAGAAGTACATTTTGTTCCTACTATTTCAAAGTTTGTGCATTTTTCAAATTATGCGCCCTAAGAAGTTTCCCTGTCATGTACACAAGCAGCTTCTGCAAGAAGCTTAGGCTTCAGAGATCCTTGTGAAAATCACTCTTTTGGAGCTAGAACGGAAGCTCCCTTCTACTCGTAGTTCTTTCTAACTCAGTGAATTAAATATAATAAGACCTGAGCCACATTTTTACACAAAACTCAGCACAGCAAATTTTCTTACATACTCATTTTGGCTGCTGCTGTTTACAGACCCAAGCACTGAACTTGGTGGCCTAGTACATGAAACAGAGGCATTAAGGAAGTGGCAGGGGCAGATGCAGGAGGGGGATATAGCCCCTCACCTCTGCTCTCTGTGCTGCCCAGGTGTGCTTCACAGGGCCGTTGGATACAGCTGCACTTCCCCAAGTTCAGGGAGGGAGCCTTTTGGAAAGCTTGGCTGAGGGCTCACGTGTCAGAGAGCAGGGAAAGAAATGTGCTTCTACCTGAAACTAATCACGTAGCTGGTCCCTGAGGAGAAAATGTCTGCTGCAGAAAGAAATAAGTAAGAGCTTTGGGGGATCCTTGAAAGACTCTGAGGTCCATGGGGAAGAGAGAGTGGGCTGCAGCAGGCTGTCCCCCTCTCTGTCCAGCTTCTCCCCCCAGGGCTGCTCTGGCAGCAGAAGCAGATGGAAATGTCACCTAACGCTGAGTATTTTATTCCTCCTGGTCCACACCCTGCCTTATCCAGGGAGAGCTCCTTGGCAACACCATGCAGAGGTTCTTTTCATTTATAATTGAATCCTAAGAGGTATATATATATTTTTTCTAGAAGTGCCAGCTTAAAGTAATTGCTAGAAGTCCCAATAGGGCTAATCAGAGATTCATAGAAAATAAAGATGGAGGCGAAGAACTTACCCAATGGGTTTCTGTCATTCTGCTCCGAAGGCTCTTACAGTCCAGGGCAATGATCACAGTTCTTGGCACTGTGGGCTATTAATAAGAGCCTCAAAATAAATCCCTGACTAGTGAGATAAGAAAAACTGATTTCATGGCCTGGATAACTCTCCTCTGGTGACCACACACCTTCTACTTTCATCAGCTATTTATCAAAATCAGATTAATAAACGAATAATCAGATCAGAATTGTTTATGCCTGTTTTAATCTTGAATTACAAATGACTTTCATGTGCTGTTTGAGCAAAGTACTGTGACCTATAGATGAACTAGGCTTCACATTTCCGGTGCCTTGTTCTGAGCTCATAATTTCTCAAAGACCGCAGTCATTGAGCTCTTGCTGATTATTGATCTAAGTAAAATAGGTGAGGCTCTCTCCATGGGGGCTGTGGATTCATGGTGATAGATTGTATCTTTGTGATAAGTCATAAGTCACTAATAGTTTATTTTGAGCTCTCCCAAGTGGAAGACAATGGAGCATTTAGTAGGTTGTGCAGTTACGTAAGACATCTCTCCCCAAACAAAGAGGTGGCAGGACATCCAGCCAAAGGACTGAGTACAGGAGGCTGTGTGGTCTGGTGGTTCCAGGGAGAGACTCAGGGCCAAGCTTCCTGGGTTCAGCTACCAGCCGAGACTCTGACTCAGGGGGAGCAGAGCCAAGTCTCTTGGCTTGAGGCAGATAGACTGTAAAACCCAGGAGAGAGAAAACCACAGGTCTGTGCTCAAGGACTCTGGGGGAGAAGCACATTTTGAAAATTAAAAAGAAAAAATTGCACTGTTAAGTTACAATTTGGGACTTTTTCAACAAGAAACAAGCATTTTTCCTGCTTCTCGCTTGACACGTCCTCCTCTGGGCAGCAATGTGAAGCCAAGCCAGCCTCTGAGGGTGTTCTGTGTGGGATGAACAGAGAAGCCCGGGGTGGGAGCAAAGCTAGTCAACCTTGGTGAGTTGTCACAGCGGTGCTCAGGAGCCCAACACTGGGAGCAAAGAGGTTCTCATAAATTTCTCCCTTTTCTTACTCATTCTGCCTTTCCACAATGGAATGCCCCCTGAAATTGTAGGAGGAAAAACCCCTTCCCTCAGATGTCTGGCTGCTTCTCTTCAACCAACTTGAGCGGAGATTTGTTCGGCTGCAACCAGCAGCCTCTTCAGCTATAGACCCACATGGGCTCCTGAGTGTCAGCCAGAGCAGGGGCTGATGGGAAATGCTCTCCCAAGTTCCACCAGCTCTGAAACGGATTCTTCTAAGCAGACAGTGTAGGTGGCTACCTACATGGTTGGGTTTGCAGGGACTAGTGGGCAGGTCTCCCCTCCCCAGTATAATGTCTCATTTCTCTGGGCCTGAAAAGTCTTCTGATCTTTAGTTAATATTCTATTAAAATGAAAACAATGTTTTTTACATGTATGTATTTTTTAATTAAGATAAAAATATACCAGAAGTTCCTTCTAAGTTATAGATCTATTAATGTATTTTAGTCACCTTTAAAATACCTTTCTACTTTTCCAAATTATTTAGTATATGTTGGCATTACTTTTATCTATTTAAATAGATAAACATTAGAATCTGTTATTTTTTAAAATTGTTGCTGTTATCATGATCATTATTTCCAGATTTACATATTCTTCTAATTTTTTCTAACTTAATATCTAAGCGCAATAAACCTAATGGTACATTTACACAATGGATTACTATGCTGCTGTAAAAAAGAAGAAAATCTTACCTTTTGTGACATGGATGGACCTGGAGATTTTATGCTCAATGAAATAAGCCAGTCAGAGAAAGACAAACACTAAATGATCTCACTTATATGTGGAATCTAATGAACAAAACAAACTGACAAATAAAATAAAAACAGAGGCATGGACATATGGAGCAGACTGACTGATATCAGAGGGGAGGGGGGGAAGGGAGAGGAGAGGGGAGACTGGATGAAAGAAGATGAAAGGATTAGCCAAAGAACAGATATGCATGACCCATAGACACAGATGATGTGGTGATGGCCGGAGGGAATGGGGTGGCGGGGGCGGACTGCTGAATGGAGGGAGGCAAAAGGGAGGAAAATGGGGACATCTGTAATAGTGTCAACAATAAAAATAAAGTTAAAAATATAAGTAAAAGATCTTACTTATATTTCTTCCCTTTCTTCCTAAAGGGAAGAAAATGATAAATATTACAGTAGACTTGAAAATGAAAATATTATTTATAGAGCTTTCTGTATTTGAAGTCTGAACTCCCAGTACTTGAGTTAACAACCATAGTTGAGTTTTATACAGATGGAACAGGGGATGAAGGAGGAGTGGGTTTTGCTGTGGAATGAGGTTGGGGTAAGGGAAGTGGCAGTCTCTTCTGTAGAAGAGAGATCAGGTATATAAATTCCAGAGGGGAGGGTGGCCTTCTCCATCATTTTACCCAGAGCTGTCCTAAGTGACTTCAAAATCTGGGTGTGGCCCTGGCTGGTGTGGCTCAGTGGACTGAGTGTCGACCTGAGAACCAAAAGGTCGCCGGTTCAATTCCCAGTAAAGGCAAAGGCCTTGGGTTTCCAGCCGGGTCCCCAGTTGTGGGCATGTCAGAGGCAACCCATCGATGTTTCTCTCACACATCAGTGTTTCTCTACCTCTCCTTCTGCCTTCCTTCCTCTTCTCTAAAAATTAAATAAATAAAATATTTAAAAATAAATAAAATAAAATCCAGGTGTGGGTGGGTGTGAGGGTTTTACCAGGCTGGTTGCTCTTACTCTAATCCACCCTAAGTTAGATGGAATCCAGGGTTTTACTTGTGGTCACCTTATACAAGCCCCAAATATACTCATGAAATCATTCCTCCCTACATTTGCCTAAGTGCACATACTTAGCCATTGGCTAAATAGCCGAGCTTAATGTCTCAAATCTCAAGCTTCTCGTATTAAGATAAAGCAAGCTCTCTCTTCCTTTTCCATTGTATAACCATCTTTTGGTCACTTTTGTTGCAATCTAGAAAAAAATTAATAAAAAATTAAAATTCTGCTCTTGCTCATAAAGGTAACTGAAGGAATGTTGTCTACCCTATGAGTTTGTGAATTCTGTCCTGAGTGAAAGAGAATTAAACCACGCACTGACCTTAGTAATCACATGCTTTTCAGACTTGGCTTCCTCTGTTTCTGACTCTCCATTGTGGCCAGCACACCATTTGCAAGGATTCCCTGGGTAGCCAATGGTCTAATAAACGCTTGCCTAAGAAGATATAGAGACACCAATTGGGGTAGATTTCATGAGATTACAGTCATCTTCTCTGGTCACAAGCGCCCCTCTCCCTGTGGTCCCTGAAGAGTCATCCTCTTGCTTTCCCGGTTATACGTGATCGCGCGAACACTACCCAGGGAGAGCTTCTGGGGGAAAGGGTCTGAGTAGGATGCATGCAGAGACAGTGGAACTCCCCACACAGAGGCCAAAGTCCCCAGGTTTAGGGACCCAAAGGGCCCCCGCTTATATCTGTCTTATTGTTCAGCTGCCTCATCGGTATGACCCCAGCCTCCTCCACAGTTCCTGGCCACAGCAGGTGGGCCTGGAGCCCAGCCCAGAAACCTCGGCTTCCTTCTCTGGCAGGTGTTCATGTGGAAGAGGAGGGACAAGCACAGATCCCACAGATGAATCTCCAGGCCCCCTCTGCCCCCCACTCCAGTCGGAGAACCTTGTTAAATGGAAGACTTCATGTCTCATTTGGAATCTTTGTACTTGAATTATTGCTTTAGTGCCTGCTTTTTCCCTAGAATAGCAGATGAGTGTATATTCCATATCCCTTTGGTTAGAGGATCTTCCCAAACAGAAAGAAACATGACAACAACAACAAGACATCCTCTAAGAATCCATGCCTTGCAAAAACATATATAAATATTTGTTGGAAAGACATGACAGAATGAATAATCTCCAAACTGGCATCTCTATACATTACATTTATTTTCACTTGCTTACAATCTGAATTTTTAAAAAATACTGTAAGCAGTAAAAGATATGAGTATATCAAATGAAAAAATAACAATAATTTATTATGAACTGTAGAGATAGGCTCTATTAAGGGAAAAAGTAGACTGCTGGCTGTAACATTTCTATAATTAAATTTGGCACAAATTTAAAGATTTTTGTGAGTTTTTTCATACCCAGCCTACAGAATCAAGCTCCAGTTGGTATTTTCCAACTATGCTAAAAAAATAAATCTTTTTATGATGCTGGAATAAGAGTCAATGACCCACAGAGTCAAGCACACTGGAGGCACTTGATGGTTGGTTTCTAAATAAATAAGGGCTTGTATACTGCAACCTAGCATAGAGAGGAGTGATAATGTGCCAAAGCTCAGTAAAGTTGTGTTTTTAAAAGTGGGGGTTACACATGCTTCTATTACATTAAGTTAGAAGTAATATGAACATTAGGAGAAATGTCTCAGTTTCTCCTTCTGCCTGGGAGAAGAACTGAGAGAAGATAGCCACATTCAAGAAACATCCAGATGTGTAATCCAACAAGTAGCGGCCCAACGAGCACACAATTCCGACGGCTATTGTCAATGAGACTTGGTGCTACCTTATGGTAAAAACAGAATTTTTGATTGAGGCCCATTTGACAGTGTTTGTGGTTTATAAAACGAAAGTCACAGAGTGGGGAGAGCAAAACAGCTACTTTTCTCCTTGGATGTGGCACAGGAACCTGCATCACTGAGAAGTGTCACTAGCTATGTAAAACTAGCTAAGGATGGAAGAAACCAAATGTTTAGTAAGCTCCCTCTTGGAGCAAGTCACTTCGCAAAGTGCTATTTCATTTAACTTTCCCATGATGCTGTGAGGCAGTGATGTTTTTCTCTACTTTAAAAAAGAGGAAGCTAAAGACTATGCAGTTTATCCAAAGTCACAGAGCCAGAAAGTGGCATATTTCCAACACTAAGATCTACAGCCCCGACAATGAGGATGGGAGACCCAGCTGAGAGCGTGTGTCCTAAGTTATCCCCTCTTTCCTTTTGCATTCTGTAAGCTTTTCTAACTGAATTAAACAAAAAGAGCCACTGCATATTACAGTATAACCAGCTATGTAAATTGCCTCAGAGTTGGTAAGCACTCCTTGCATTCAGATTTGCAATGAAATAGGCCATCTGATTGTCGATGTAATTAAATGTGTGATGTGATTGAATGTGTGACTCTCAGGATGTACGCTTTTCTTTAGACCCAGCTTTACTTGTCATTAATGGACATACATTAAGATCGGTGTTCTAAGTACTTCTGGCATGATATTTTCCAGCTCGGGCTCCCTTGGCCTGGGGAGCATTTACCACCTTAACTTACCTCTACGATGGGTGCAGTGTATCCAAATAGACAGTCACTGGAACAAAGGAGTCAAAATGAATATTAGTTCTGGTCTATTCCAAACCCAGATTTCTGAAGTCAATAGGAATCAGACAGATTTTACATATACTGCCCCAGTTCATGTGCAATGTACCATCACTTTAAAGCACATCCAAACACGGTGTTTTGAAAGGTTATGAAAATTTTATTAACAAAGAAAATCTGCATGATACACATCACTTCTAGAAACAACCACCTCAAACATATAGGAAACACTGTGTTTTCTGTTCACTGTTTCAAAGGTGCCAGGAGAATGAAGCCGCAACACCCGAGTACAGAGCAATGTCTCTGAAGGGGGTAATCATTTGAGATAATAAGGTACTAGAAAGTCAGAAGCAACAAATCAAGGTATTCATTTCACAGGCTCAACCAGAGTCTTCATCCAAATGAATGTTTCCACTCTGAGCCCATGTACTTGGCCATCAGCTGTTTTAAACATTCTACTGAATATACAGTTTCCATCTAACAACATGACAGAATTAACTTGAGTAGAGTGAGAACTGAGAGCCAACACGATTTATAGAAATGTAGGGCTACATAGCAACAGTTCACAGATAATCCCTACAAAATATCAAGGTGTACTTGATGATAGGATATGATTGATTTTTCAGGATTACTTTGAAGTTCCTTTCTGATTATCTTTAAATACTGCTTACTGTCATCCCTTGGAATTTCCTTTGTTTACCCTTTACCCTTCTCTCTACTAAAAATCTATAAACATATTCAAGATATACGGCATGCAAGAGGGGAAGTATAAGAGTAAGAAAAGATTCTGACGTCCTGGACATGGATAGAAGAACACACACGTAAGGGGTTCTCGCCGTCAGAGCAACACATTGTTGTGTGAGCTGGAAGCCTGACAAGAGAGATCATATAGACTTTTAATCCAAGGAAGGAGCAAAGTTAGGCCTGTTAGCTGACTACAGTTTCCAGGGCCTGGGGTAGCTTCATTTTTAGACATGGCTCCCAGGAGCTGCCTACACAAATTTGGAGGGAGCCAGGGAGGCACAGATGGCGGTCACGTGAAGGCACAGGCCAAATGCGTGGGCTCAGTTACAGGGTCTGTGCGTTCAGGCTGCTGTATTCCTCCTGTTTCAAGCACAGCCACGTCCAGGCTGCTCCCCCTCTTTCCAAAGTCTTGATTCATTTAATTCTCCTGCAGGAGGTGGGAGAGGAGGACTGCACGAATCTTACTGTTTCATGGTTTAGAGGAGACAGTCACCATCTTGGCTTCTTGTCAGATTTTAAATGTAACATTTTGCTAAGTGTAAAGCTGTGTGTCTGTTCCTTTTCTGTTGCGGTTATGGTATCTTCAATATTTGCAAAACATAAACTCAAAATACTTCAAATCAAGCCCAAAGCAGTTTGTTATTCATGCGACACAGTTTTTACACATATCAATACACAGTGAGTTCGCAGAACTGGAATCTTTTCTTTGCTTCTTTCTTTTTCTTTTCCTTTCTTTTCTTTTCTCTTCTTTCCTTTTCTCTGTATTTTTGGTTCTTTTTACAATTTTGCCTTTCTTTGGGGACTTAAGAATGACTCAATTACAGAATAGCAAAATCCCCATTATATACATCTCTATAGTCTCCTGATTGTTGTCAAGCTGGTTGCCATGTCAGTTCTTACTGGTTGCATTGTTTAGAAAAAGGAAGCCCATCCGTTAAAGTAGTCACTACTTGAAATACCCTGTGAATACACTTGTAAAGCATATAGCACCTCAGTGTTGTGTAGCATTCTAATTTTTGAATATAAAAATCTGTAGTGTTTGCTATAAAATGTTGTTAAAGGTATTCAGGGTGTGCTTCCAGTGGTGCTGGATTCACAGTAATTAACGTTAAAGCACTGGTTTCATACTCTTTAAAGAAGAGCTTACAAAATTTCAGATTCTGTCATTTTCTTCTTTACATAGAAAACTGCCACAATAAAAATGGATTCAATTACTGAGGTTTTTTTTAACAGAGCACAAAGAATTTTCAGGTCATCCTCAGGATGCTTGGTGTTCTGTCAATGTAATTTTTGTGTGTGATCAAACATCTTCTCCAGAGTTTTATCCCCAAATTCCTCCAATGTGCCTTCTTGACCTAAGCTACTGTGTAGGCCATTTTTAAAAAGCCAGTCAATACATAAAAAGGTTTTAACATCTGTTAATCGGTTGTTTTATCTGGAGGACATAAAAGATATATACAACCCTCCAACTAACTGATTTAACGTTTTTCTTTTCATTTGGGTATTTACATTGTGTAGAAATCAACAGTCTTATCACAATCAGTGGAATTATCTATTTTCTAAGGCAAACAAGAAAGTGTTTTTTAAGATAGAATTTCATGATTAGTAAAATATATAAGCAATGTAGAAAGGCAAATTGAATTCAATTATCTCAAATTTCTGCTTTCAACAGAGCATGCTAAAAGAGAAAGTTTTAAATAACACTTATGCTGCATGAATTTGCATTCTGAGCTCCTTCCTTAAAACATCGATATTGTTCCAAATTTAATAATAGCACTAATAATAGAGAAAAGTCCCACCTTCAGGACTTGTGCTTCTTTATGTCAGTTACTTAGAAAGAAAAGAAAACAAAAACTACCCAAGTCAATGTGCACATGCTCAGATAAGAACCTCAAAACATTAGTTTTAGGTTGACTGTGCATACAAACCAATAATAGGATTGCATATCAAAGACAGTTTTATGAATGAAACACATTGGCATCACCCAATCTTTCTCAGAAGTATTTAGCTGCCAAGAGAATACTTTACACCATATCACAAATGTGCTATTTGTATAAACATTCCTATTACAAATGCTCTTGGTTTTTGTTTGAATGAATATATTTAACCTGAGCTATTAATACAATTTTTTTTCTCCCTTGTAAAGCTTTGCTTTCAGAAGAAACAATGTTTAAGCCTCTTCTCTGTGAGAGTCACCGTCTCCTAATACTGACTGTGCTACATAAGTACAACCAGAGCTCATTAAATAGACTTCTGAGCATAATTATAATTAACAATTAGCTAGAAATTAGTTTTAATGATTTGTTTTAGATGATAGAACAGAAGCATAATGTAATTATTTTAACCTTCTACATCATTAAGAATACTACTACTACTGACTTTCAATTACTGAGATGCAGACAATCACCTGGAGAGTCAGGAAGTGATCCACTTTCAGCGCCCGGCCAAGGGAGCCGAGGAGAAAAGGCCGCTGCCCCAGTCCGGGTGCTCATAATTATTTAGTCTTTTGCAAAGTCCCTTCCTTTTCTATTCTGCTCCTTTAACTTGTTTCGTGGCTTGAAGACATCTCTGCCAGGGAAAACAGAGAGTCAACCTGGCCATTCTGCTCTTTCCACACTTTCTGCCCCTTCCAAGACTGGTGAGGATGCCCTGGTGGGAGGTAGGAGAGCCTGGAAAAGCCTCAACAAAATTTAGTGAGTGGGCCTGAGATGCCAATTCACACCATCAAACTAGACTAACAGGAACGATTATAAAAGTAATGGATAAAATGAGTGTTAGGAATAAACTGCAGAATAGACTGTGAAGATAAACCTATGCTATTCTTTCCCTAGCCGTGTCCTTTCAATGTCCGAAAGTCAATTTGAATCTTATTTTTCTCATAAGAATTTGTAAAAAATACTGTAGAAACATGACGAAGTGCTGTTTCATTTCTTGAAAAATATAAAAATATTCATTTAGAACAGTAACTAATTACTTATTGTCGTTTTTTTTTCTTCCTTGTCTTTTTCTTCTCTTTTCCTTCCCTTCCTTTTTTTTTTTTTAATCTCAGCTAGTCAGTGTGCTGTTTTCTCTCCCACCTTTCAGCAAGAATGTTAGACCTTCTGCTGCTGGCCTTCACAAGCTGTTAGGGAGTACATCCTGTCACCCACATAAAAGACCTGATACCTGTGTTTCCACATCACAAAGCAGGCCAACAAGCACACAAGGCCACAGACCAAATTAAGAATCATCTGGATGAGTAAGAACAGTTTGAAAGTGCCCGTGATGCTGGTACAGTCAGCCACATCCCGGTACACCAAGGTCCTGCTGAGGGGCTCTGAGGAGGGCAGCTTGCAGTGGCAGGAGTCGAGTGTGGTTCCGCAGGTAACCTGGGTGAGCTGTGAATAGTGGTGGGCAGCAAACGCCACGGCCAGCACACAGACCATCAAGCTGAGGGCACTCAGCAAAAAGTACAATAGCTGCAAGACAGAAGAAAACCTTTCTGGTTACAAAGTACATTGAATGACTATTAAGAAAGCTATTAATAAAACCTGTTCTTTTTTTCTCTCCCAGGAAGTTCCCTAGTGGAGGGCTATTTTTACTCAGAAACGTAGTACCCAAGACATGGAAATGGCTTCGAGTTTATTTGTCAGCGAGCAATCCTTAAGCACTGATCATACTTTCATTTGCCGTAGAGATGTTGGGTGCTTTCCATGAACTGAGCCAACAATATTAGCTTGGTTGTGGGGTGCCTGTGTATGGAGGTAGCAAGCAGTGTAGATAAATCCCAAACACAAGAGCCACCCTGAAAGGCATGCTGTGCTTGTTTTGACCTCAAGAACTGATGAGATAAAAATTGAAACAAGACTAGAAAGTAAAGAACACATTTCTGCAAGGTACATACTGTGTCAGCCAAAATTGGCAATTATTGGTGAACAAGCAACACGGGTTATTAAAAAATATTATATTCAATGTAAAGTTGTCAAACTGTGACCAGGAATGCCAAGATCCCCAGTAAGTAGCTGCTGGGAGAAAAACATTATGGCTCCCGAAGGTAGGTGACACGTGATGTCAACTTCATCACCTACAAGTCTCATCCCAAATGTGACTTTTTCTCCTATACTATGTAGTTCCTGAGCATGAAACTAGACTCTAAATTGTCCCTCTGCCACCAAGTTTGAGCACCGTTGGCCTGAATGTTAGCCTTGAGAAGGAAGAGTCTGATTAAAGTTCTAATTCTGCCATTAGAGAAACATGGAATCCCTGAATAATTCAAACATTTGGCTTACACCTGAGTACTTTGATCAAAAATTGTAAGTACTCATTGATATGCCCACAAAAAAAAACATTTTATAGAACAAAAAATGTTCTTGTGATTGATCTCATTAACTGGACACATTTGTCTTAATGGTTCTGCCTACTGAGGGTCTAAATAAGGAAAAGAGTCCCAAGGTCTTGGGACTAGTATACTCAACACAGAGCAAGATTTATATTACTATAGTCAAAACGTGTTCCTTACAAGGAGCAGTTCTGGTGAATGTGAACTCCCCAAAGTAAAATGAGTTCCAATCATATCTAAGTTCAGATTAAAGTAGCTCTAAAAATATTTGGCCCTTCCCCCACCTCCAACTCTATGCAATTCAAATAAAAATATACATATATGATTGTGCATGAAAAAGTCCTCCAAATGAGATTTTCCACATGTGAACAATTCCAAGCTTTTCTAAGCCTTAGAGATAGAATGCTTAAACATTTACTGTTTTCTTTGAGTAGTGTGCATCTGTATGTGTACCCATACACACATGTGGTGCCCTCAGCACGTGTCTGGTTTGCCGGGAAGCTTGGCTGTGCACCTGAGTGCACAGAAAGGCAGTGGTTAACACCATTTGGTCTTCCAATGAATGGACAACCAAGGATTGAAGGAATTCTTTGGATCTTCTCATCAAAGCTATCTTGACCGTGCACACTACTTCTAATTTTCCCATCATTTGAAGGATTATCAGATATAACCCACATTTCTCCCCTGTGGCACTGTTTACTGAAACATCTTACATCTCAGGGATATAAGAAGAGTAATTTATACTTAGCACTTTTTGTCCCCCTTGGAAAAAGGGAATAAGATAAATACAAAATGGCACCTTTACAAAATTTAAGAAGGCAATATTTAATTTGTGTTATTGAATGCCACTCCTTGGCCCTAATCCCCAAGATTTTCAGTGGCCATATTTTCTGCAAACACTGGCATGCTTAGGCTAAAAAGGTATGGGTTTATTTTGAGGACCATTGGGGCAGAATATTTCAAATACTCTGGGTTGTTCTGGAATTCTCAGGCTTGATGACTGACTTCAAACTCCTGGTGCTGGGAGCCAAATTGGCTGTGCTGGCCGTGTTGTGAGTGTGTGCACATTGTATATGCCTTTCCAACGCAGCCAACGCAGAACTTGGAATTATTTGCTGTGGGAACATGGGTGCATCTATGACTTTACCAGCAGAGAAGGCTCAAATTAAAGAGATAATCTCCCACCTGAGAGTCATCTACTTAGTAGAACAGTCCCAGATGGAGTTTTCTCTGTATATTTTATTGCCATCAAGGGATGGAACTGGGGAGTGCGTGGGTCTTGTAATCACCTTTCTACCTCTAGCACATATGCATACAGCCTCAGAGAGCAGATGCCTACAGCATCCATTGGCATAATATATAGAATTAACTGAGATAATCCCTCATTCTCAATCTGTAAATAATTCTAATTGTTATAAAAATATTATTGTCATAATCACCACAAAAATCCATCTGCTAAAATGAGAACAGTATTTTAAAAAGACGACCTTTGGCACAGAGGTCAAAAGGCTTGCCAAGCCCTGGCTAGTGTGGCTCAGTGGGTGGAGTTTCTCAACTGAAAGGTTGCTGGTTGGATTCCCAGTTGGGGCAGATGCCTGGGTTGCTGGCCAGGTCCCCAGTTGGGGCATGTGAGAGGTGACTGATAGATGTTTCTCTTGCACATCAATGTTTCTCTGATTCTCTTTCTCCCTCCCTTCCCTGCTCTCTAAAAATAAGTAAATAAAAATTTTTAAAAAAAGATTTGCCCGAGACATTTAATAACTGTACAGCAGTGTTGGGTGATGGTCAGGAGCATGGACCAGGGTACCAGACTTCCAGTGTTCAAATTTCAGTTCTCTCCTCACTGA
Source organism: Phyllostomus discolor (assembly GCF_004126475.2). Classification (NCBI taxonomy): domain Eukaryota; kingdom Metazoa; phylum Chordata; class Mammalia; order Chiroptera; family Phyllostomidae; genus Phyllostomus; species Phyllostomus discolor. The sequence continues at coordinate 180,526,507 of NC_040904.2, forward strand.
CTGTGCACCTGGGGCACACCAGCAACCCCTTGTGTACCTCTGTGTCTTCACTTGTAAACTTGGAATAGCATCTACTTCACAGGATTGTTATGAGGATCAAAAGAGAAGAACATTGCTTGATACACAGAAGCACTATTTAAGTATTTGAGAAATAAACAAATGAGTGGAGATGAAAAAACACTGTCCATTCTCAGGACTCACTATCAACTCTGATGGCTTGTCTTGTTCTCTGTCCTGTGGGAGTAACGATGCAAACTTAGCGCATAGAAAGGATGTAAACATTTACACAAACACGGAGATTGCTCTGTTTTAACTGAGCAATCCGTCTTAATGTGCTAAAAGCCAGGGAGAGCACAAACAAAAGCCACGCCCCTCACCGTTTTCAGTGGTGCGTATCTCACACCTTGTGATTCTGCTTCTCTCACTCCACAAAAGCATCTGGCCAAGTAAACAGGAGTGAGCCACAGAATCAAGTTCATTATCCCTTTTAAGACAAATATGTACTTGATCCCCCAAAGCCTGCGGGCTACATCTGCAGCGCTGTAGCATTTTTCCTTCCTGGCTTTAGCTCATCTGACAGCAACAAGCTTCTGGGTTAGAATCTGTAATTTAAAATCAAGTGGCTTGTTTTACCTACCCAGCATGAATACACTATCAATGAAAGAATTTACGATGACCTTGGGAATGCGAGCAAATATATCTTGATAAAAGCCCGGCGGGGGATGCATTTGTCATGCCAGTGTGGGACTGGCGCTGGGCAGCGGGCGGATGGAGGCTTGGTGGCCCCAGGCGCTTATGTAACCCAGCGCCCAAGCTCCGCTCCGCAGGCTGGCTGCCTCTAATTGGTACCCGGCTGCAGCTTCAACGTGCGGTGACTTCGGGAGGAGGGCGAGTCCGCTTGGATTTAATTACCTTCCCGGTAGCAAGCAGGAGATGGCAGCTGCAGCCTAGGGGCCTCCTGGATGACAGCGCGAGGCAATTGCGCCTTAAATGCCCTTGTGGGGACTGTGCCCGGAGTGCTTCTGCAAGCACGTGAACCGGACACGTTTCTTAAAATCATCAAAGTGAGCCCTAGAAAGCCGGGCCACAGGAAAGGCAGGAGGCCCAACCCACGGAGGGATGGCCTGACTAGCCCAGGGGCAGAGCCCCAGGAGAACGAAGGAAGGTGTGGGTGGTGTCCAGGGCCTGCCAACTCCCCGGAGAAGACTGAGCTAGCTTGAGATGAAGAGACAAGCCCCCGCGGCTATTGTCTCTTGAGAAAAAGTGCGTGTTTGTGCAGGCTACAACATGACACTGTCATCATCACCTGATTGCTTGCCCTGGCGATTGGGCTCTTCAATAGGAGGAAATGAATTCTCAAAGCTGAGGCCAGGGTTCCAAAAAGGGGCACTAAAATATGGTTGTGCTAGTGAGAAACACCACGTGAAGATGTATTGCATTCCTTTCCCATAAAATGGTGTGAGAAGAACAAGGGAAGTCGGCTGTAACCTGTTGTGGCTTTGGAAAACCTTGAGAAGGATGGGAGTTCGTTTTCCAGCTGAAGATGATATAGTGGGCATCTTAGAGAGCCGGCAGGAAGCATCACTAAAGGCCACATGCAGGAGAAAACTGCCTTAGTATTTGTCAATGCCTATCACAGGGTGAGGGGCAGGCAGGGCGGAAGAAAGCTAATGAGATGTTCCTAGTGGGGAATTCTCAACCTGGCTGACATTGGCAGTGACTTTTTTTTCCTTGCTCCTTGTTTTACCGGCAGATGTTGAGATGGCTTTGGGGGCCTCTGTGAAGCTGGTGCTTTTGCCTTTCTTGTTCCTAGGATCATCTGGGGGAGGAAATGAAGGCCCTTCACGGACATCTATAAATCTAGTTTAGAACATTTTTTTACCTGGTGAATGACATTCCTGTAAAGTAACAGACCATTTCTTACTAGGCATCCTAACTGTTTTTTTTTTTTTTTTAAATCATCACCAAGCCTTGTCTTACAAAAAAAAAAAAAAAGAAAAAAGAAATAAACACAGACTGATGTCTGCTTTATCTGGCTTTCTTTTAAGGAAGACTCTCAGAAAAAGTAAAATTTCTAAATGTGGGCATACTCTAACTCTATCATTTTTTAAATAGCATCTGTTAATTTTTCTTAATTAGAAAAGTTGTGTCTAATTGAATAACATTTCAAAATTAGAGGAAAAAACTACACAATGCAGCTATAATCCCACCTCTCACAGATAACTCTTTTTTTCTAAGCACATAGAACTATTTTCTTTCTGTATGATTATGTCATACATTTTTATGTAGGTTAATATAATGTAAACATTTTTATTCTAATAATTACTCTTTTACAACATTATGTGTGTGTATATATCTCAACACATTTTTACATCAACAGCTTCAGTTATACTAGAATATACTAACATCTGATTTTCTGCATCTTTGTAATTTCCAAATAATCTAGTTAACTTACTTTTACGCATTATGCTTTCTTGTTTTAGTGAACAAAGGAGTATCCAGTTTTTATGTATTTTCTTGTAAAAGAAAAGTATACGGTGTGAGTGGACCAAAAAAAAAACAATAAAAAACAAAAAACACTACAGAAAGCCTTTTGTTCTCTGCTACAGCAGCTGAAAGAAAATGTGGGAGTTCGATTTCTACCAGCTCTGATTGCTAAGTTGGGTGTTTATCTCCCTAAACTCTGAAAGGGTGTGTCCGTGTTTCCCTTTGGAGTAGATTCTATGTGTGGTGGAAATGCTGTGTTCTTGAAGTGGCTCCAGGCAAGCACCCTCTCTAACAGAGCAAAACTCCATGCACAGAAAGGATACACACAAACACACACACACACACATACACATGCTAAACCAGGCATACCCCCGCCCTGGCGCCCTTTGTCCTCAGACTCTCAGCACGGATCATTTGGATGCACCCAGTATACCTTTCCTGTCTCAGTGATCCCACCTACAGGAGGAAATGGACTGCTTCATCATTAAAATATTTGAAATAGCCCCCCAAGATATGGAAGTGGGCCCTGATACCCTGATATAGGCATCTTTTCCCTGGCAAAGTCTTTTTGTTGAACTTGATGAATTTTCAATATTCCTTTTAAGGGCATTGAAGGACAGATTTCATATGCTCCATGCCAACCCAGTTCATGGAAATCAAGACTTTAAAAAAAAATTAGCGTTACATTTGGAGTCTGGATGAATGCCCTCCTAAAACATTTTTTGGCCTGCCTAAAAATGCAATTTCTGGAATAATCAGATATGCAACTGCTTAAAAAAGCACTCCTTTATTTTATACTTGAGTTTCTTTCTATGTGACGATAAGAGAAAAAGAAAAATGACAACTTACTTTCATAGCAAACTGGATACATGTCTTTTCATCAACTTGATACGAGACACAAAGCATAAACAAACCGAGATAGGCCACTAAGCAGACCTGCAATGGAGAAAAGCAGGAGAAGGTGTGGTCAGGGCGAGCTGTGCATTCTGAGGGCAGCAATCTCAGTGTCTTCCTCCAGCAACCTCCTCATTCTCAAGGTGTTCATTTCATGTACTTATCTTTACTTGCTATGTTTCTCAGTTTTTAAAATAGTAAAGTCAAGTTATTTCAATTTAGCCAGTATTTATGAAGTCTTTTTGATGTGCCAGGTGCTATACAAGGTCCTTCAGAGTATCCAGTGATGAATAGAAGTTCCTCAGTCTCAATGAGCATACAGCCCAGTCCAGGCCAAGATAAGTACACACACTATTCTGGAGCAGGGCATTATATGTCAGGTGCTATTCAGAGCCGCACAAAAAGGGGAAAAATAGCATTAAGCTGGGCAATTAGAAAAGGCTTCACTAAAGAGGTAGATTTGACATGGTCCCTGAAAGGGATGATGATAATAATCGTGATCACTAACATTTACTGAATACTTACTTTGTGCCAGGGCTCTGGATTTCTTCATGTAATTATCACAAACCCCTATTGAATAGGTGCTATTATGATCCTCATATCATAAACAAAGAGACAGAAGTGCAAAGCTAGTAAGTGATGGGACTGGCACTCAGACTGGGTAGCTTGTATGAAACAGCATGAGCAATAGTACAAAGGCAGGGCTGCACACATTGTGTGGAAAGAACAGCCACTATGTGCCCAAAGTTAAAATAACAAAATACATAGTTACCTGGAAAAAATGCTAAAATATAGAACTACCAGAAAAAGGTAGGTTGAAAGTTCGGCATTATAGGAGTTATTCAATAAGTGGTGGGGCTCCCTTGAAAATTTTTGAGCAGGAAAATGACATGATTCAAACTACATTCCAGGCCCTGGCCTGGTAGCTCAGTTGGTTAGGGCATTGTCTCGATACACCAAGGTTGCAGGTTTGATCCCCAGTCAGGGCCCACACAAGAAGCAACCAATGAATACCTAAGTAAGTGGAACAACAAATTGATGCTACTCTCTCCCTCTCTCTCTCTCTTTCTTCCCCCCTCCCTTTCTCTCTCTTCCCCTTTCATCTCTTTCTCAAATCAATAAATAGTTCTTTAAAAAAAAGACATGTAGTGGTGAGGGGATTGCCTGAGGTAGAAGGGGGAGGGGCTGGGTGGAGGGGAGCAAGGGGGAAAAATTGGGACAACTGTAATACCATAATCAATAAAACATTTTTTAAAAGACATGTTTCAGGAAAATAAGCAGTGGTGTTAGATGGGTTGGCAGTGAGAGAACATCAGGATATTATTTTACTAATCAAAGCAAGGTTGATATCCCAGGTGGGCCAGCGCTCAGGTGGTGACAGGCAAAGTCAGAGAAAGAGGCAGAACAGAGAAGTGCAGCAAAAGCAGAATCTGTCATCTTGGCTATAGCATAGCTGAAGGGAGGGCACTGGAGAGGAAGAAACAGAAGCAATTTCCAAGTTCTTGAGTGTCAGTGATGGAAAGAGAGGGGATGTGAGCGGCTGGAAGAAGGATGGCCAGAGGAATGGCAACTTTGAGAAAAAAGATACAGATTTTCTTTTTAGTACACTGGTTTTTTCTTTTTCCAAACTGTGGTGTAGAGTTTCTAATCAAAGTGTTATCTATTCGCACTCAATTTTGGAAACCCTGAAATGTTGCTAAATTCTACTTTAAGGTAGAAAACATAAGTAACAGTGTTGCATGTTCTGATAAGTACAGTTTTCCTAGAGATGTTGGCAGGGCGACTGAGAGTCACCTCGCAAGTCATTAAATGGCTGGTTTGGAGATATTCATCGTTCCTGGCCCTGAGGCCAGCTTCAGACCAAAGACCATCCCAGCTAGGGTGGTAGAATTGTTTAATTACAAGCCAACATAGCATTTTAAGGTAACACCTCTGTCCTATTCTTCCCTGGATTACAACATCAGTAGGTTCCTTACTGGGTTCCCGAGCTGAGGGTTGTTCAGGTTTCTACTGGGCCGTGAAGCGGGAAGCCAAGCCTTCTTTAGGAGAGAAGGCTGTTTGTCTATTTGCAAGGCTGCCCGTCATCAGGACTGGCTGAATGTTCTGACAGCAGTAAGTAGATAACATTCCCAGTGGAGAGACACAGACCAAAAAGATGTGAGTACGGCATGGACTGGAGAAGTTCGGGTAGAAAGCAAAGCAGATAGGACCCAAGGAGGCAGGGTTTTAGCAGAGCACTGGAAGATTTGGAAATAAAGATTCTGAACTTGCTTGTGTAGCCCACAACATGGCTGATGTTTCCAAATCAGGGATGAAGTACTTTTTCAAAATTCATTTTCAAAAAATATCTAATTCAGGACTAGTTCAGGTGTAAGGGCCTGGTATGTATTCTCACATTAAGAATTCACAGAACAGAAACAATGGAAAAAAGATCTTCTTTTTGTTTATTGGCAGTCAACCAAATCAGGGAATCTAAAGCTGTTTCTATGGAGATTGTTAAAGCCCTGAGCACGTGCCTGTGCTTCCCATTAGTGTCCGTCTGCAGGTGCACAAGGTCAGGCTCTCTCCCACATAACTGTCTTTGCCCCTCGAGGCTGCTGCACCAAAGTTGGCAATTGCCAAGACTTTTTTTCTTTGTATTTATGAGAGATACATTCCATAATCAGGCCTCCCTGACTAGCATCTTAGAAATCTGACTCTGTGCCTTGCTTGAACAAAATTTCCCACTTCAGTAGAATCTACTTCTTTGTAGCTGTAACCTAGGCTGGTTTCCAGGAAGAAGTCATACAGGAGCATGTGACCTCATTGTAGAGGATTTCACTTAGTCAATAGACTGAACTTTTTTTTGAGTACATTCAATAGCCAGGCCCTGTGCATGACTCTGGGAACTGAGAAGTGAAAAGACAGTCTGAGCCTTTGAGAAGCTCTTGGCCAGTGGGGAAAGAGAGGAGATTGAAGTTTCAATACTATGTGGTCCTAGGATTCTGTCTGTTGTAATACACAGAAGGACTGATTAACCATGGGATAACTTGGGCGACTTCCCAGAGGAAGATGGGTTCTGAAGAATGAGAAGAAATTAGCTGGGAGAAGGAGGTGAGGAAGAGTTGAGTTGAGTGAGTAGTAACAGATACAAAAGCATGGAGGAAACACAGAACAAACATTGAAAACAAACTTCTGCAGCTCCAGTTCAGAGGATGAAAGAAGAGTAGGCAAAAGATGTGCTCGCAGAGATGGACAGCAAGCAGAGCACAGAGGACTTTCTTTTCATTTGAAGCAGGGGGAAGGGTGTGATCAACTTTGCCTTTTCAAATGGTCCCTCTGGCTGTGAAGAACAGATTGGGAAGGGAAGACTAGCTAGGAGGCTGCTTATCTATTGAGAAATGATGAGCGCAGGGGCTCAAGTAGCAGTAAGGTGGGTGTGCTTCAGTGACAGGAAGGAAGTGAAGTACACAGGCTCTAGGGACTGACTAGACGTGAGGGCTGGAGGACAGGAAAGGGTCAGGAAGGTGCTAGCTACTTGACTTGAGCTCCCAAGTGGATGGTGTTGACAATTAATAAGACATGCGATGCAAGAGGGGGAGCAGAATGGAAGTGCAAAAGGATGCTGCCCACGTGGACTCAAAGCTCAGCCACACGGGCCTAGAACTCAGGAAAGAGGTCTGTGCTGGAGAGAAAGAAGCATTTGTTCGTCATCAGCATATGTAAAGCAATTGAAATGATCAGAAACGCTGCACCATCATCCAGAGAGTCTAGTGAAAAACAGAAGAGGGCCAAGGGAGTTACCCAATTATGGAGAACCTTTGACTCTTTTGAACAGAAAGAACCTCAAATACACTTCTTATACTTTTGGTTATACACCATGACATGTCTAAATACTAGGAAAACTGATCATCCTTTTGGATTTTTAAAAATTTCACTTCTAGGTCTTTGTGTAGAGTATTTGCTATAAAGCCTAATTAATTCAAGATGTTGCAATTTCTTAGCCTTCTTCTACAGCTCAATAGGGTATAGGAGTGGGTGTTTCATTTTCTTACCTACAGTTTTGCATGATAAAGCAATACTTCTTTATCAGAGGATTTATGAGGGGTGAGGTTAAATACCTTCCAGAAGAGTAGTATTTATTGAATACTTAGACATCAAGTCCTTATGGCCATGGCAAGGGAACAAGATTTCTCAACCCAGACTAAAGGGTCTTGTTTTCTGAGCTAGCAGGGCTTGGATGCACCAGGAAGATGGGGTGTTCTTGCTTCCGAGGCAGGGGAAGGAGAGCTCATGGGAATGAGACGTGACACCTGCCAGGCCTATCTGGAACAACATGCCTGGGTTCTGGGCCAGAGCTTCCATTAGGTATGGTGAGGTGAGGCCCATGGAACAGGAAAAAAGCAGTTATGTAAAGTTTCCAAGAAGGCATTTGTTGGACCAGGCCTGGAGCAGACAGGTGGTGTCACTGAGGCCGAAGCCAAATGGGAACTAGGTGACATTAGGAAAACTAGTGCTGAAAGGGCTGCTAGCCTTTGAGAGTTTGCTAAGATTTAGTTCATGTACAGAGGCATAATTACATTGCAAAGAAAAACTTGATGTGATTTTTAATAGAAAAGAGAAAATGACAATCACCATCATTTTTAACCTATTTTTGGATGCACATTTCTACAATTTGTTTAGTGTAAAGAGAAAACCTAAATCTCAAGGTCTACATCCTGTTTAAAGTATTCTTTGCCTGCTCAGAGTGAAGATTGCATTCTCTCTTGAGTTAGAAAGTTAAACAGATTGGAAATGTTCTCTGAATGATAAATCCATTTCTAGATGTCCAAGTCCCGAGTCTTGTCACACATTGTGTTTGTTTTCGTTATTTGGCCTATTGCACCTACAGTGATGTCTTTTGAGGGTTGGTATTATGAATAAAAGGTGAACACTCTATCCGTGTCTGGGAGATTTACCTACATATTATTCTTTCTTTTTCATTTTGGCCAAGCTAGAAGATATCACCCTTAAATATTTTGTGATATTTTGTGTTATTTACTTTTCTTGGTGTCATACGTATTTATATTCTGGTCTTGTGACATTCACACAACCTCCAATGTATTTGCTTCCTCCTTTTTGTTGTCAACGGAACTGCTTGACAAGGCTATCCGGGGGGTACAACCTTCTGCTGTCAAATGCCTTTCAAGGTTTCTCTTTCTTTACCTCCACCTCCTACCTCCCCGTCGTTTGTGTACCTGATATGTGACTCTATTTCTGTAAGTTAATGAGCTTTCATCTTTGTATTTAAAGTGCTTTAATTCAGTCAATATCTTGACAAGATAAACTCTTCTCATGTTTGTACAACCCATTGATCAACAAGAGGTACAGCAGAGCTGTAACTGTTTCTCTGGATGTTTCTCAAGAGAATTCCTATGGATTTTCATCTGTTTAATAGAATTTAAGCTAGACTATTAGAAATAATTTTCAACAAACTT